>NC_069115.1:60179521-60547753 GCF_025612915.1 Magallana angulata | reverse complement strand
TTTGCTTGTCATGCACAAGTAAATGTTTGATAATAAGGGGAAAGATGTTTCTGTGATTAAAACGTGCATTCTTGATTATCAGGATATCCTCGGTTTGACATCTCAGGTTGAAGCACTGTTCGTATAATTCATCTCCTCATAAGCCAATCCAAAGAAAACTTTTAGAAGATAACGACTGAAAGTTTGCAGTTGATGCCAGTCTAGCTTATTTGCTGTCTCTGATTTTGTGTTTAAAATTTCTGTACAAAATTTTTGTGTTTTATCATTTTAATAAATCTCACTCTAATTTTGTTTTCACGCCGGTTTAGACTGCGGAGTCTAAATATGGGAAGGTTGTATACTGTAGTAGACACACTGTGTAGTCGTTTTTTTGACGCTCTGCTAACAAGCATCACTGCTAAGCTTCTCTCCGTATGCTTTTTATTTTTAAGTTTTAATTTGTGATGAGATTTGTTTATTTCACAGAATGCCTCCAAAAACCCCCAGCAGGTATATTTCAGTTGCCATAGCAACATCCTTTCTGCTTTCTGTCATTGGTTGTATTGTATACATGTGATCAGTGATATCCATATAATCAGATTTTCTGTATGGTTTAATTTGTCTCCATCATTTAGCAATGGTAATGCGATTTAACAGCATGCATCAGACATTCAGAAGGTTACAGACTCTGTAACACTTTCAGGGAAAGCCGAATATAAAGAATAAAGAACATCTAGATGTTCATACAGATATAGATAATACAGATTCGGACTGGGTGCTCCAACAAACTGATAACATATAAAAATCGAATGAAATGATTCTCGATGCACAAAATTTACTTGAAACCATTTGAATCTTCATTTTAAGTATTTTTCTCTTGTATTGAGTCAAATTGAATTATTAAAAGTTAGCTTTTATTAACTTGGTCTTAAGTCAAAGGGTACAAGAGAAAGTTTCATTACAAGAATAACATCAGAAAGTTTTAGTCAGTTTTAACACACTAATTCATGAACCAAGAAGAAAAGGTAACAAAGAACAGACTCCAGCTGTTTCAGGAGTTGTTTGATTGCAGCAGCAAGGTCTTCATCATTAAGGTGAAGCAAAGCTAGGAGAGGGGAGTTAACTCTGTTGTCAACACACTGTCAGTACACTGTGCACTTGTCTATATTGGTACCAGGGGAAGATCGGACCACATACAGATGTACTATAGACATGGTTTCTACTCCAGGAACTAATCAGGCCCACTGCTACTGTTGATTTCATCCATTTACACCTGTTTATTATATACCTTTTTGTATTTTTCATCCTTAACTTGCTACCCATTTGGAGCATGTAACTTTCATTTATTCTGGAGTCTGTATGTCGCGTTTATTTCTTTGAACTTGATAGATAGCCGATTAAGCTGCTTCCACCCATGATGCATGTCATTTCAAACTTGTTTGTGGAACTTGAGCCTTATGTTTGATAATTCCTGAAGTCTGTACTAATTCAGAAGTATGAAGATTTCAAAGATACTGTCTGTTTTTGATTGTTTATTTTTGTTTCTTTGCAGAGTGTTGGTATTGACAAGAGTGATATTCCTGACCTAGCCAAGGTAAGAGACTCGGACCCTCTCCCCCACCCACTACATTCCCCCCTCAACCTTGCTTCTGTGTGATCAAAATGCCATAGATAGTCCAAAGTGTGTTTACAGAAGTCCTCAATGAGACTCGTTTTTAATTGATTTTGTAAGCAAAAAGAACAATCTAATTTTGAATGAAGGATAAGAATTTAGTACCCCTCCTAAAAACAAAAGAATCTTGAATACTGGGATAAATAGAGTAAATGCATAAACACTGAAAAACAGGAATTTCAAAAAACAAAACATGAACAATGTGATAAGAGTCTGGTAGATGTCCAGCACAGACAGTGAATAGAGCTGTAGATATTGGGTTCAACCCCAAGACCGAGACAGGGACACAGTGAAAACTGAGGCTTGTTGAGCAGAGCTGGCCCTCACAGGGATAATTTAGCCCTCCAAAACACTTTGGTGATAGGGATAAGAAATTCAGCAATTGCTGGAGAGTGCTTGCGATCGCCCACTCTGCCAAACATGCCTGGGTTTTGTCTGGTGTTGTCCGAGTCCATAAGCAGGTCTATTCCTCGCTGTTCTTGCTAATCTCTCTCTCTGGTTTTGTTTCTCTTGTCGATAGGGCCTGAAGAACAATGCTAATTCAGTAAGTCCATTCTATGTAGACCTGATTGCTCATCATATTCATTCATGCTTGTGAGTGTAGGCCAGGCATGTATGAATTTTGACGGAAAAACAGTGTGTACCCTGGGACCAGTTTCTGGGGGCTGTATAGAGGGGCTGCCCCTCACCATGACCTTGACCCTTGAACTCTCAGGTCACCCTCTGTTTAGTTTTGTTCCACTCTGTGTCATGTCTTTCCCTTGTTTTGATGTCGTATTCATACAAAGCCCGGCAAACTAACAGCCAGTTGTCCCAGTTTCTAACCTCTAACCTGTTTTTGTATTGCTTTCCCCTATACTAACTAATCACCCAGCACATAACGTTTACCAATATACACACTAACTGGGTATTTCTTTGGTACATTCAGTAAACTGGTAATATTGTGGTTAATTCAAGAAAAAACACGCAAAGTTGTTGTCAGCTGTCAATGGCTCTCTCACCAGCTGTTGGCAGTTTTCAATAACAGCAAATTCAACAATTGAAAAAAAAAATAGAGATAGACAACAAATTTGGGCGATGTAAACTGTTTCACAATGAGTTAAAATGGCCATGTTGTGACATTCCATCATAAAAATGGTGACAGAGTATCAGGATCCTTAAGTTTTTTAAGCAGTGTGCTTACAAATAAGTGGATTTATAAGAACCGTGATGATTGTAAGTCTATGTAACTGTGATGATGAAAGTTATCCACAGTGTGTTCAGCAAAGCGTGTGGTCATGAGCGCTCACCAACATTTGTGTTTCAGGTATAGGGAAGCACTCGCGAGCACCTGCTCTGGTGAACACGCCTATCATTTCACCCACCAATTTTCAAGAATTTAGATGTTCAGTCGATCTATGAAGTCAAATGTTCATTGAAGTATGAAATCTATCTGATATCATATTGTACAGAAGCGAACCTTGACCACAAGTTTACTGTGAATTGTAATCGGAAGATTTGATGCTTTGGTTATGTCGATAAAACTACAATAACTCACTTTTTTGTGTATTTCAGGACACCAAGGTTAGCCATTACAAACTTCTAAAGACTTTGATGCTTGTATCTTAATAATTGTCATCAACATGTTTGCTATACTCATCTTGGCTAGCTAGCATGTATCAATGAAACAGGCACTTTCATTTTCATTGCGTAATGAAATTATTTTGTAGACAATTAATTTAACAGTTGAGGCCTGAAAGTTAAAATAAAAAAGTTTAGATTTTTTGACAGTCAGGGTTTTTACTTAGTAATTTACAGTCATATCAAATTTGTAAAGATTGATTTAAGAATTACGATACAAGGAGCATATCTTTGTGTTGGATTATAAAAAGTTACCTTATTTATCAGTACTGTTAATGCTGTATAATGATATTCATAACTGTTTATTGTTATTGACCCCAATATAACTCAGTTAAATTCATACTAAATTTCCGTAAGAAATAGAAGGAATCATACTCGGTAGATGTAAATATAACTGTCATTGTTATCGACCCAGGGTCATAAAAGTTAGACAAGCTCACTTTTTATCCTTGTCTCACTTTTCCTCTAAGTATTAAAAGTGAGACTGAGATCAAAAGACCATCCCCCCTTCTCCTTAAACTTGTCAGGGTCTGACAGATATCGATAAGAGGTCATCTTTACACAACCTCTACATTTGCATACAATTTAAATATGCCCCAACCAATCACAGACATGCTTTCATCTGTTTTATCAGATGTTTAATTTTTCTATCTCCTTTTGAAGAGTTCTAAAGCATGGAAGCTCTTCCCTGATTGGTCAGAAGTAAAGATCGTGTGAAGATGACCTCCTATCGATATCTGTCAGACCCTGGCGAGTGTAAGGAGAAGGGGGAGTTAATCAGTCTGAGAATAATCAAAGTGAGCTTGTCCAACTTTTATGGCCCTTGGGCCAGATTATATTTCAGTGAAATTCATAGCTTTTGAGTTCATTAACATACCTTTTCACAATTTCTTTTTTCCCCAAATGGCTGAAGGGCGGGGAAGGGGCAGGGGAGGGGCGGGGAGGGATGATGGGAAGATGGTTATAAGGTCATCGCTGATTTGATATGTAATAAAAGAAGAGGAAGTCCACAACAAGGCTCAAACTCGGGACCCTTCTGTATAAAAACCAACGCTCTACCAACTGAGCTAAAGGGTTAACCCACTAGTTAGTGCTAGTAGGAGCGTGGTAGTACTGAGCCTTTGTATACACACTATTACAGATATATTGTAACCACTGAAAAAAGTAAACCAAAACTCTGTTCATAGATTCAATGATTATGAATAATTCCATTACAATTGAAGATAGGAAGATACATTCACTTTTCATAAAAATAACAGTTGTACTGTTACTTATATTACAAGTAAGGATATCTGAAGCTTGAATCATCAGTTTTATGTCTTATTAATGACAGTGATCACATGGAGATGGCTGGTATTTAATCTTTTAGTGGAGAAAATGGTGCCAACAATTCTATTCAGTAGGAATGATCTGTGACATGATAATAGTGTTTTTCTTTCACTGCGGCACATTCTCAATCCTGAAATAAAGAACTATTTACTTGGTCTCTTAAGTAATAGATAATTGAGCCTGATCTATAGAACTGTTGCTTTTAATTTTGGATACCCTTAGATTAATGCTAGAAAAAGGTATTGGTGCAGGGTATGTTTATTTTCAGGTATTCTACAACTATGAAGTTTTTTAAATCTGTACCTATCCCATTGACATTTATCTAATTTTAGATAAGCATCCGAGATGACTATTTAACCCTTCCTCATTTTATACCAAATATTTGCTAAATTTGGTGTGCTAGATATGTTTGCTTTTTGGCAGATTAAAGATAAAGCTAAAATTAAATCTCCAGCATTACCTCTAAGCTTGATTTCAAAATTATTTTGCTTAAATTAAATGGGAAATTGGCCAAAGTGTAAAGCTTTAATTTATTATTCGAAAAATGTTTTTCTTTAAATAACGGAATTCACCAAAAATATCCTTACAACAAAAAGGAGAACCAACCTGAATGCTAAAATGTCCTTCTTCTCCATCGTTTAAATTAATGCTGAATTAAATGACCAATACTTGAAATTCTTGAATATATATGTTCTCCTCTTCTCTATCATGGCTTAGATTAAATGGCATTTTGATCATGACATATGGCATGAAGTTAAGCTTGTAAACCAACAATATTTCTCTATAAATCTCTAAAGCTATGGTAAATATTTATTAATAATATTTAGATCAGCAGTGGTTGTGATAATGATTACTTGTGAACCAACATGATGTACAATGTGTTACTAATGGTCTTTTGTTGATATGTAACTTAAGGATACTTGGCATTCATCTATTCTTCTTTAGAATACAGATTCCTAATTAAACAAGAGAAAATAATATCTGTGTAAAATTGAGAAAAACACTTCTTGCAGATTTTAAGATCTCATTTTTTTTCATTTTTGAGAGTTGTGAACTATAAGAAATTGAAATTGAAGTTTGGTGTTCGCAATTTTATATTCTCATATTCTGGCACAAAACTGTAAATTTGCTGTATTAAGTAATTGCCTAAAATTAGACAGTATCTGTACTGTTCTGTTTTATATATATATTTTTGGATTTTTTCTCCGTTTTTTGCAGGCCCCTTCTAGTCTCCTTGATGCCTTAGAACAGCATTACCAGTCCCTGGAAGGGAAGAAAGGGGTGACAACTCCTGTCAGTGGCTCAAAGTAAGTATGACATACCCGTGGATGAAAAAAAGAGATTTTTTATTTTTATCAGTCATCCATCTTAGTAGTATTTCCTATAAAAATCGGTGACTGGCACACTGGCTGTAGTTTCCATGGTTTTTGTTGAATGATTTTAATGAGTTCATGGTTTTCTTCAAGGTTTATATTTGAAATATGTTGTAAGTTTTCTTTGTATGAAAATATGGAACTCATTTTCAACATTAAATCCTTTAAAGGTTAAAGTTTGATTATAAATGAATGAATAAAAAGATCAGTAAAATCACGAGAACGACCATAATTATGTTTCAGCTTTTCTGTACAAGGTAGTTTTGAGTGTGAATGAGATGCTGCTGAAAAGAAAAAAAAATAATTTTAAATCATTGACAGATTAAATCATATGCAAATTAGCAAATCATTAGCAAAATAATGATTCAGAAAAAGAGGAGAGGGCAAACGGAGCTGCATTCAGATGGGTGGTTTTATTATTGTTTGTTACAGTTTGTATATACCTGCGTAAGTATATTGTGTCTGGAGACCGGAGTGGGTGTGTAAGGGGAGTAACTCCTCCCTGATCTCTCTCACTCTGACTGTATGGTCTTGGTTTTCTATTAATGACCTGCTGATTTCACTCCTGTAAAGTACTGCCTCTTATCACTGATTTATAAATCATTATAATTATTGTATAGTTATAGTAATAGATGAGATTGATCAATATCTAGACATTTCTTTATAAACTACATTTGAATGAATTTGAGCCTTGTAACATGTAGTAAAGTTTGTAAATTTTTCTTGAAAATACAAAAAAAAAATTCTTCTGATTTTCACTATACAAGCCTTATATGCAGTTAGTTACCGGTATACATTTTGTCTTTCAGAAGCATATGAATGGGAAAAAAAATTAGTTGTTATGAATGAAATTCAAAATATTTTATATGTGCTAATACATCATATCAAAGCGCTTCTTCTATTATATAAAGTAATCCACATGACCGCTATATAATTTAACTGTTATCTCCCTTTGATTGTTGTTTTTTTTCTGTAGTAACACAGTTTGTTTGGAGTGTGTGCAACAGTGATCACTCAAAGACATAGGGGTTAAAAACCCCGACGGGTTTAGCATCCATCTCTGACCCATTTCCATACCTTCATTGTTTATCTGAAGAACATTATGATTTCTATGTTTTTTCTGTAATAGGAAAGTATCAATTGAACATGTGGATGTTTTTTGTTAGACCCGTGGGGTTTGCTGCGGCCATTAACACCATTTCTAGTAACACACCCACAATCAATGTGTCGGAGGAAGAGCGACAGCGGATTTTAGACGAGGAAAATGCTCGCCTTCAGCAGTTAAAGGTAGAGAACTCTGTCGTCAATTCCTCTCCATATGTTGCTTGATGGTTTGCTAGTGGCCAGATTTTGTGAATGTGCCTTGTTCATTATCTTCACTTTTTTTTTTCACTGTCACACAAATTTTTTCTTGTTTTTAATACAACTTGTGTTAAGGTTTACTGATTAACGAAATCTTTAATTAATACACCGTTCACTCTTTACTTTTTAAATTACTTTTTTAATGATCAGTACAATCTGTGTATTAACCAGCACATTTTTTCTAATTGTGGTTTGAGACACAATTTTGTTATTGGGTATTGTTCATTTATAAGAACAAACTAGAAATATTTATAGAAAAAAATATATATGTGTATTAAATGAGATATTTTTATGCATGTATTTTTTTTAAATTGTTGATCAAATGAGATAATAATGTTTGGACATAAATGCTTTCAGCTAGCAAAAGAAATCTGAAGCAGGCTTAGTCACACACACAAGAAGAAAATTTTTCAAATTTCGACATATTGAATAAGCTTGTACGATTTGCAGGGCCTGCTTTGGATTTCTCGTGAATTGTATTGGCTACATGTATAACTTCATCCTAAAGCAGCTAGGAATGGTTGACTCAGTTGACCAATCAAACTGACTGCTCTGCACATTGTGCCATCTGTTGGATTGATTGGTTACTGGCAGGCCTTTGATTGCATTTGATTGGACAGTGTCGACCCTTGTTGCATTGATTGGATAGTGACGACCCTTGTTGCATTTGATTGGTCAGCATTGACCCTGACTGATTGCTGTAGTTTGCATGTTGTTATGCTGATGTCTGACTCTTCTCTTTCTTATCCACTCCTTCAGAAGGAACAGCTTGGCAAGAGCACTGCTGACTCTCCAAATCAGGTAACTACTTCCTGTGTAGGACATGGGGATTACTGGGGGGTCATCTCAGCATCTGATCACATTGGTCAAGGTATCAATGCAGGCTTCAGCAGATTGAAATAAGGCCCAAAAAAAGTTGTGTGTTTAGGGTAACCCCACCAAACCTACAAAAATGCCCCGATCCTACCATTTTTAGATGTCTGTTTTTATCCGATTGTAAATTTTATATTAATATTAAAAAATCTATTTTTAAATATGACACAAACAAAGATTCTTAGAATTCATGCAGAAAAAAAATATGATAAAATAAAAAAAAAAATCGCTACCTACCTAACCTAATTTTTTCATCAGTGTTACCCTAAACACGCAATTTTTTTTAGAGGCCTAACATACAAAATGTGACATCAGGAGTCAGAAACCTGCAGGACGTGAATTCTTTTCTTGCTCATTTTTGTGTACTAAGTATGCTGGAATGGAAAACTTTTCCTATGACACAATATAATAAAAACTTTGCACATGTATGTTTTCAATAATGAGATAGGCAACTTCTACATATGCCATGTTTACTTCCCAACAATCCCGCAAGCCTTGACAAGTTCTTAAGACTCAGTTGAGTCCCATAAAATTATATGATTTTTTTAATTTTTTTTTTCCTGTTGTTAATGGGGATTGCTTTTGGAGTTTTTAATCATATTCTGTATTAATTTAGTTAGAAAGAAAACAAACGCCAATTTTTATCTAATCTCATAAATGGGGCAACAACGGGTCTGTGGGTTCTAAAAACTCCATCGTAAGTATGATCCGATCAGGGATATAAAGTACAAATAACAATTCTAGGATAATTTTAAGATAGTTTTTGAAGGTTTAATATCGATATATTAGAAAACAATATAGATATAAGAAGTTAGAGTTGACTTATGAAATCACGTTCTGCATGATTTTGGTGAGACATTCTGTAGTTGCTTAACGCGTTAGTATATACGTCCTTGATTATTTGAAACATATCACAATGATCACTATGTTAGTGCTCTTTTAATAAATTTCAGTTTGAAGAAATGTAACAAACAAACATTTACTAGTTTGTTAAATTTATTTAAGGTGGAATAACACATCATCACAAAATGGCTGACCTCTTATCGAAACGACATTTCGTTTTTTTAAAAGGATTAATTGACGTCAACATGTAACTTTCTTCATAGCCGAGTCGATAAAGTGTCAGGGTTGTGATCCGTACATCCTGAGTTTAAATCCTGCAGGGGCTTTTGTTGTTATTTACTGAATTGAATTTTTTAGATATTCATTTTTATCCAAAAACTGCAATTTTTTGGCTTATTTGACATGTACAGTTTATTTATCATTATATTTTTCATAATCAACTCATTTTCTGTTAATTTGAGCGACTATTTCCAGGTGTATTATTCCACCTTAAACTGAAAATTACAACCCCCCCCCCAAAAAAAAAACCCAAAAAACTTTCAAACATCTGGATCTTAACTAGCTAATGGCTTTTATTTGTTTGGATAAGCTCCCTTTACCATTTCTAATTTCTAAAGCAATTACCATCTCTTGCAGCATTAAAAAACAAGCAAACTCAAAAAAAGAAAACATGAGCAAGGACATAATTTTAGATTTTTCTTGGTTTCCAATAAATGCGATTTCAACCTTATTATTGCTGTACTTTTTAAACAAACATGTTCAGACTAGTTGTAACCGTAACCGATAGACAGTAGATAAATAAGCTTTTAGAGCCTAGAGAAACCTATAGAGTTCGTGAATAGATCTGTTTGTAATGCTGTGTGTAGTGCAGGTGGTAGAATTTAGCACTGACAGGTGGGTATATGCATACAACTGTGTTAAACCTTGTCTCTGATTGGTTACACAACTGTTTTAAAGCTTGACTCTGATTGGTTTAGGTTTTGCTTGTTCTCCATTTAGATTGGTCTATTTCTTCAGAGCACCATTTTTGATTGGTCCATTAATATAGAGCTTGAATGTGACTTGTGTCAGTATCTTTGTGAACTTTTTGTAACACTTTATAAGTTAACATGCTTTTTAACATTACTCGTTATGTGTTGTATTGTAATGTGTCTAGATTTAGTCATGGAGTTATGTTTGAAATGAGTAGTAATTACCAGATGAACTATAATTGATAAGATGAATTAATTATATAGTATAATATACGTTAATGTTCCTTGTAAAAAAAAAAAAAAAAAAAAAAAAAAAATTCTTCTTATTCTACTTATCTCTGGACTAGATTATGTTAATACAGCATTTCTGAGGACGAAATCCAAGAAACAGACTGGGTGTGAATTAGGTGGTAGCTGACTCTTTAGTTAACTGTGCATGCTTTTGTTGATGATCTTGTCACCTTGCTACTAACGACTCAATTTTACTTGGACTAGTTTTGTTTGATAAAATGGTGCCACATTTTCCTAAAGTCTTGTCTGAATTGATAAATAGAGACTGTTCACTGCTTTCACTTAATACATGTACTTACTGATTCTCCTTTCTTGGACAGGAGCAGAGAATGAAAGAACTCGGGCAGTCACCTCAGCCTAACCCCTCAGCAACAAATCCGTTCGCAACGCAAACACCAAATGGGACGAGCGATTTGTTCGGGTCACCCACAAAGTCGGCAGCACCCCAGAAGGCTAGCGACGACCTTCTTAGTTTGTCAGGAAACCCCTTTGTACAGAACGTTCAAAACGTCATGGCGATGCAGAATGCCACACAAGCGATGAGTCAGCCCAACTCGTTTGCTCAGTGGAATAGCGCCCCAGCTACCAGCGTTCCCGGTAAGGTCACAAGACATAGAGGATAAAACCCCAAAACTTGTTTTTGTTGTTGGGAAAGTTGTTTATTGATTTTATTGATATTTATGTTAACCAGTTCTGTGTGTAATTACCCCCCTCCCCCTCATGTTTATCCTGCTCTAAGTTCTCCTTGTAAATAACATGATATGAGCCTTTCAACCCTTGTACTAGGGTTGTACCAAAAAACGTAGACAGGACAAATAACGTAAAATCTGTTCACTGCAATTTCATTAGACTTCTATGGTTTCTTCAATTACCCTTTGGGCAATAATACTGAAAGAATCAAATCTGTATTTTATTCATTTCTTTAGCAAATGAATAATTATTCAGGCGGCACAATGTGCGACGTCGCCAGTCTTTATGTTGTTGCTAAACCCTAAAAATCGATTACGATAAAATTTAGGTTTTTTTTCCAAAAATGTCTTAGAGAAAAAACTTTCTTTGATTATCTGAGTGCACATTCAACATATATTTCTAGTTTTGTTTTTTTAAAATATTTCATAAGTATAAACGATCGGACGACTCCAAACCTGCCCTGTATTACTTGTTGTCTAATGTCCATCTTACCGAAATGTAACGTTCAGCATTTTGACATCCATTGATATCAGTCGAGGTTTCTTTTTACCACTTATTGTTATCAATTTTGTCCAAATATTTTCAATATTGTTAATTTCATTTACTTCCAAAGCCACTTAGGATTTGTTTCAAGGTCTTTACAAAATTTTATCGGTTACTGCTGCGCCACCTTAAACACTGATGTCGCCATTTTATTACGAGTAAACTCTACAACTTGTCACAAAACGCATTATAAAATATTCAGAAGTTCTTTTTTAGCCAAAATATTTTTTAAGTAAATAAAAGAATTATTATCAAATATTAATGTATGTTTTATTTGAATTTTTTTCATTCGAAAAGTACTTTTCCTTGCAATTTTCATTTTGATATTATTGTGCCGCATCTCAAGTTTCTGATATAGCATGCTTTCATTTCACTAATTTAATCTCAAACAATATTTGATTTTAAAACATTATTTGATTACAAACTACTTGAACCGTTTGTGGCACAAATTTCATCTTCCTGTTTCTTCAATTAACTGAATAACGTCACTTGTCTACGCTTTTTTGGGACAACCCTCGTTCTTTGAGAACAACGGCATGAAAATTGAATATTCCCCCATAAATGTAATCAGGATATTTTTTCTGTTGTTTTAAAATTTCTTAAACTAGGGTGGGCATGTAAAGATAAACTTTTTTTGAAACTTTGAATATTGTTCCTCCCCAGCATCGAGCAGTATGTTTACATCCGACGTTGACTTTGAGAAAGTGTTTCCCAACCAGTCATCCAACACCTCCGCTGGTAGGACAGACTTTTGAGCATGCTCGGGCTTGTCAACATGACACATTTTCTTAACATTTTTGTGTGCTTTTTTCACTAATACATTACTGCTTTTAGATTTTGAAGGAAAGGGGTTTCTAATTATTAGATTTGATTACACCTTTACCATATATTGGTAGAATTATAGGCCATATGAGATCACTTTTCTGTTTAAATTGTTGAGTCTCAGGCTTGCTTTCCATAGGAGTTTTGGAAAGTTTTGCAAGCCTTTTGTTCGACTTGTACAGTTTCTATAACCCTCATGCATGCGTCCAGACTAACTGTTGCTGAGAGAAGTAATTTTAGCAGACCCCCACTTCCTTTGTTTTTTGACAGCTTTAACTAATCATCTCAACTAATTTTCTCTTTGTTTTACAGTTCATTTGCTCACGTTTTAACAAAGATTGACTGCATGCATGTCCAATATCCAAATTAGTATGCCATTGCTCTAATTGCTTCAAAACAGAAAAAGAAAATATAAAGAAAATAGAGACACATAGGCAATTAAAACAGGAGTAGGGTTGTTGGTTTTGATATATCATGATTTTTATACTAAGATATATGTTACATGTTACCCTGAAGTAAATAGGGATATTTAAACTTGAAAATTAGCAGCTCTATTTACATCATACAAAAGTCGGGAAAAAATTTGGAGTAACGTGCTATGGTTTACTGAAGATATGCAAATTTATACTAAATGTGAAGCTATGCAGTCTGTTGGAATGATTCTCCAATAAAAGAAGTAATAAACAATGCAATTAGAAGAAACTGAATTATAATAATAGGATCTACATAATTCATTCTCCAAAATTAAAAGGGCTAGATGGTCATGGTCATTATAAGACTTTATTTATCTCCTAAGAAGAAGAGTTCTGTTTTAAAGATAGAGGAAACATGGAAATTTTAAAGCTAATTTATATGTAATTTTTCTTTACAAAATATAAGTTTCTAGCTTAAAACAAAGTTAAAGGCAGATCTGATAGTTAGTTTGTTGACCACCCGCAGTCTCCTTAAGCATAAGTGCAACTTTTACATAAAATGAAATTATAGCAATGGCATAATGATTGGTCTAATACTATAACTGTTGTACAGTGGCTGCACTAACTGCATGTGGTACTTCTCTCTTTGGCTGTAGGACTACTAACCGATGCTACAGGTCTCTTAGTTCCTCAGACCTCGGAAAAACCAGGTACAGTTGTAGAAATAAGTAGATCTATACTCGCAGGAAAAACCCAAGGTATTGTTGTAGAAATAAGTAGAAGATTACACAGTGACAACAGAAAAAAAACAGATTCTGTTAAAATATTAAGAACTATTCTCAATAGAAAAACTAGGTACTGCCACTTAAAAATGAGTGTAGAACTATCCACAACAGAAAAAACCAGGTACTGTAACTTAGAAATAAACTGTGTGAATCATATGTTGTGTATTTCATAAGTATTCACATTAATCCCTAGTTGAATTTCTATGAAGCTCATTCATAATTACAATAATATTTTAAGATTGATTTAAACACAAGATCACTTTAATCTTACCCTCTGTATAAAATTTATTATCAGGATAATAATAATTAATTGAAGTATACAAATCATAAAGTATCTGTTTACAATATATTAACTTTCATAAGGAGCTTACAATTGACAAAATGTAAATGTTTTTTTTAAACTATTTTTCTAAAATTAATGATGTCACTACCACCTCTTGCCTCACTGATCACTTCTTACCTCTATGATATATATGTAATATCCAAATCAAGAAAAAAGGCTTTGTTCACCATAGACTTCATCAGGAGCAGCATGTTACAGAAGACATAAATATCTTTTCATACAATTTCTTCTATAATTAATGATGTAACTACTGTGGAATCACTAGAATTCATGGTGGCCGAATTTTCGTGGTTTTTGTGGTTAGCCCTCCCCCACGAATTTACGTCCTCCACGAAAACAAGTTTTGAAAGAGTTACTAGAACTGAAAACTAACACATCCACGAAATTACATCCCCACGAATAAGCAAAAAAACCAACAATCAACGAAAATTGGCCCCCAAGAATTTAATTGATTCCACAGTATCACTTTTTGGCCTCACGTGTCACATATATCACATAGAGCATTTTTCATGCATACAGGTTTATTTATCATGTTAACGATCGAATGCAGAAATGAAGTGGGACAAGTCTTTTTTTTATCGGAGGGAGATAACTGTATTGTTTTGTTTGTTCACGCTATCAGACCTGCTGTCACATGATGAGGATGCTGCAGGATCTCTAGATCCTACCTTAGAATCTCTAGATCCCATTCTGCCTATGACAACCACTCGATCCCCCACTGTTACTACCTACAGTGGACTCGCCTCGGGTGGTATCTTTAGTGTGGATGATGCCGAAGTCGACACAGATCTGTCCTCCCTCTCTGCTATGACAAGTTCTGATGTCCACGGCTCCGGTCTATTGGAGACCTCCAACCTGGCCACTCTTTCTTCTTGGGGAACGGGAACCAGCATCTTTGGAGCAGGTGGTTCCCTGATAAGTGACCAGGGCACCCCTGGTCTGCCCCAGGGTAGGGGCTCCGTGAGAGGAAACACTGCAGGTTTATTGACCGTCCTCTGGTAGAAGTAGATCAGTGAATGTCTAGGATCCTTTGTTGTCGTGAGATCACTCCGTAACTCAGTCTATTACTGCACTCTCTCAAGTCCAGTTTATTTGTCTCAGTTTGAGTTTCATTTTTTTGTAACTTTAGAGAATTTCTTTAACCTAGACCTCAGAACTTTGATTTAGCAATTAGAATTCTTTGTGTTATTGATATAAGGTATTGATAGATTAGTGTCTTTCAGTTTCTAGCTATCTGTTGATTTGTTTAAAGACAAGTTTGTATAGGCTGATTCTGTTCTACAAATATATATATACCGGTATCTAGAATTAAACAGAAAATCTGTGATGCATATCAATTATTCGTTATTCTTGTCTTACAGATATGTAGTTTTCATTGCAGTAGTTTTGTTTCTGTGAAAAGCTGTTAGTAATTTTGTAAGATTTGTTCTGAAGCTGTGGTTAAAGTTGTAGTTAAAGTATTGTAACCAAATATAATGAAAACAAATGTTTATATATATCTGTATTAAATTATATAAACCTGTACTTCGACATCCAAGCGTTAAGATCTCCTGTATAAATAAAAACAGAACAGCTAGATAAACAATGCATACACAGATTTACACCTGTTAACACTAAAATCCTCTGTAAAAAGAAATTCAGAACAGTTAGATATACAATATAAACACAGATTCACAGCTATAAACAACACTAAGGTTCATGTAAGTAATGATTGTAGGCCAAAAACTGCCCATTCTGACAGATATTGTACAGGCCGAGCAATGTCAGCGCCAAGGATGGTACAATATCTGACAGAATACAGATTTATACAGATATACAGCCTTTTAAAATAAAATTATCTCTAATCGCATGTACTTATAGCTGTACACAATGATACAAGTAGACCTATTTTACAGCAGATAATATCAAATGTAAACAAATAGACCAATTTTACAGCAGATAATATTTTCAACTGTAAACAAGTAGACATATTTTACAGCAGATAATATCAAATGTAAACAAGTAGACCAATTTTACAGCATTTAAAGCTGTACATTTTTTAGTGAGATAATATCTTCAACTGTAAACAATTAGACCTATTTTTCAGCTTTTCCTGGACCTCCCATGCCGACTAGTCCAGGTTAGTTCAAGTTTCAGTTTTGTGTTCTTTGGTACACAGTGTGGTTATAGGGATGTTCTGCAGTGGAGCTAACATCTTAACTTTGCTTCTATTAATCTGAGTGAATTAATATATATTATTCTATATTGATGTTGCAAAAAAATAATAAAAACACATTTGGTGCCATTTACGTTTTGTGTTGAAAATTTGAAAACATTTGCTTGCTATATGAAGACTGAACATTTTCTGCTTTGCAAGCTCTCCATCAGAGGAGTTTAACTCCAACCATGAATGAGTCAGGTATCCACCAATACATTCTACAAGTCTTTGTGCTCTGCATAGTAAAGTAATTGGTTGATTTGAGATAAGAAATAAACAAAGACAAACTACATTGTGTAATGTGATTTATTCTGTACTGAGAACTCTGAACTGTTTAATTTCTGCAGCACCGGGCCGCCTAAGTCCCGCCCTCATCTCTTCTGACCAATCAGGTGACAGTCGTAGAACTATGTTCCTTTCTCAGTTCTCCAGAGTTGGTTTTTGTTCTTCTGTTACACAGTTGTGTTTGATTACATTATCAATATTGAGTTGTGTTCTGTGAACCTTTTTATTTTTTTAAGTTAATATTATGATTTTCTAAGTTCACATACAAGATAATTATCTCATAGATATTCACATCGAATAATGTACATATATTATGTGATATTTTGCTACACATGTGTTAGCTATAAATGGCTAGAATATCAATTCACTTTTCTGGATAGTATGTCCTTGCCTCACGTGTGTCTGGATAGCGGACAATTACGTAGCTTGGGGACCCTTTTGCATTTCTTGATATATGATGAAAATGTAAACTATGGCCCCCACACAGTTCTTACTGTAATTATGGATACTGAATATCATGCCTCATTTTCATGTACATTGAGGAGAATGGATACTTATATATTGCCATGCTTCATAAACATTTCAGTTTTATGAATAGTTATATATAATCAGGACTTACACACATTCTCAGATAACTAAGATGATGTCTTGCATCTTGTTATTGTTAAACACGTTTCCTATTATGTCTCAAATCAATTTCTTGATATTAATAGATGCTTAAATGACACATCTTCTTGTATATTTTTTGATATTACTAAGTACTTGAATATTTGACATTGTATTTAGTATATTTATTGATACTAATGGATACTTTAATGACACATCATCTTATATATTATCGGGTATTAATAGATAATTTAAATGACATATAAATAATCTTATTTAATACACCTCCACTGGAAAGGGTGTTAGCTGATAAGGATGAGAGACACAATGGTTGTACATAGAAACTTCAAACTCAGTAAAATGCTTGCTTCTTCCGAACAAGTCATTTCTTCATTTCATTATCATGTCTAGTACATTACAGGTTCATTTATGAACCAAATTACCTCACATTGTGTAGAGACTGAAACAATGTCATAACAGCCTTATTTGTATGAGACAGGTATAATTTTTTTTTTTTGCTGTGTGACTTAGTTGACTTGTCCTCTTACTTTAAACAGATAATGATTCTCTGGTCTTCAAAATATAGAAAGTTGTACAAACATTTTTATTGTCTGCTTATTTTGTTGCAGGATTTGATGCCTTTGGGGAGGTCCTAAAACCAACCTCCAATGTTGGGATGAACAGCGCCACACAAGAAAAACTCATCAACAAAGATCTGGATTCCAGTCTGTCACAGCTAGCTGGAAACCTCAACATCAAAGGGTCAGCGTCGCAGGTCAAAAAGTGAGTCAATGTTGCCCAGGTTACTGGTCACAAAAGTAGGTCAACTAAGTATGTCAAACTTTCAACTATCAGAGGCATGCTATAAATTAAACTGAAAATTTGGTTAATTTTGTTTGCCAATTTTTAAACACCTGGTAGAACTTTCACATCGCCAGGAATGGAGATTGTAAAAATTGTCATATGTGCTCTAGACGGTTTTTTAAGTATACATAAATCAGAAATCAGGCAAAGGTTTATATAATAAACACATGGTATATGACAGCTTTAATAAAAATCAGATTCAAAAGCGAAAAAAATGTTAAGATACGTTTTCAATATTGTTCAATTTCTATCACGGAAAGAGAAGCCGGTATAAGTCTAAGTATGCTGTGTTTATTTTATGCCATATTGGGTTTATGTCTACAATTCAATTTTTTATCAGTGAAACATTCTTCAGTTACAGTCCAAGTATGCTGTGTTTATTTTCAGACAACAACATGACTGGCAACCGAAGGGTGAACAGAAGAAGACGGGTGGTCAGAGCTGGCAGGGGCTACCCCCCAACATCTCTTCCTCTACCTGGACCTCACCCAGCTACGGACAGCCCATGGTAAATAGTCAGTCCAATATGACAACACAGTCTACAATGATAAACTCTCAGCAGCCTCCGGTAAATATAGACCCCCTGTTGTCTTGTTCAATGTTGTCTCCACATCCCCACCTTCTACCGCCTCTGCTAACCCGCTGGTCTGCTGGTTCCATGGTTAGTTTACCTGGGTTGTGTGGGTTGTCACGATGTGCTGCACTCATGCTAAAATCCTGAAAACACCGTCACATAGGTATAGCAAGGGCAGGGATTCTGTTACCCCAAATTTTTTTCTACAGTCAGTAAATTCAGGATGAGCTAGTTGGTGACAAGTGAAAAAAATAGTTTTGCCTTTTTTTATAGGGGCTGCAAGTTTTTTTCTATACAACTACAACATTGAACAATCTATCTAGATTAAATTCTTAGATTAATTTTAAAAAATGCTAAGAATGAGTGAGGTTTATGCATGGTATTATTTATTGACTGCAATAAGCTTTAAGAGGGTTGTTAATAAATCTTTCTTCTTAGAGATTAGCAAATGCTACATTGGGGAAATTCTTGATTAAAAACTGTACAACATTATCTTTCTAATACAGAAATCAAGATTATATGATGTTTCAGATTTACTCAAAATAGCAAAGCTTAATAGGTTGGTTTGGACAGCAAGCTATTGATTATTTATGGAACAGGAATAAACTCAAACGCAAAAGTGTTTAGAACTACACACTTTGTCAAATTTCATATTGTATGAAGGCTTGTACAATTTCACTTTGTATTAATTCTTGTCTAATTCCACGCAGTACCAAATTTTGTCCTTTTTTACAGTGTGGTGTCTTTCTTGTTCAATTCCATATGCAGTAGTTTCAAGGCTTTTTTTCATGTTTTTCTGCAGCACACATATTATGTTTTGTACAAATACATGCAGTATTAAGTCTTGTACAAATCTATGCAGTATTAAGTCTTGTACAAATACATGATGTATTAAGTCTAGTACAAATACATGATGTATTAAGTCTTGTACAAATACATGCAGTATTAAGTCTTGTACAAATACATGATGTATTAAGTCTTGTACAAATACATGATGTATTAAGTCTTGTACAAATACATGATGTATTAAGTCGTGTACAAATACATGCAGTATTGGGTCATTATCAAAATATGCAGACTTTTGAAAAATGAAAAATATGAAAAAAAATTTGCTGAAAAAATTACTTTGATTGCAAAAAACACATTTAACAAACAATGAAGTATAACATCTAAAAATTTGCAAACATTGGAATCTACCATTTGGATGATAATTAGACTGAAATTTAATGAACTGTGAACATTTTGTCAGTGGTGTAACAAGGTATATAGTATAGGAAAAAATTCTTAAATAAAATAAAATAATTCTTTTAAAATGATGGACATAAAGTTTATATCAACAAACTTCATTTAAAGTTATTAGAATTAGATAACAGAAAATATTTGACACATTTACATAGTGACCAACATAACAATTGAGACAAAGTCTTGATGTTACTCAACAAATTTTTAATTTGAGCATTAAAAAGAACACAACTGGATTTTTCTTTCAATGGAGCATAAAAAAGACATTACTATAAATGCACTGGTGTTTTCAAATATACATGTATTATTTTCAGTTAATTTTATTTGGAGAAAAATGTACATGTTACACCACTGATTATTATGTTTTACCACTGCCATTAAAGTTACACCACTGACCTAGCGATAATAAATAAGAGATAAGCGTGTTAAATTTTGTAAAATAAACTAATTTCTATTTTTGATTGCATTTAAAAAGTGATAAATTTGATCTTAAATAAAAGTTTTCATGCCTCATTCTTTCATAATCTGAAGATAGACACACTGTTACACCACTTATAATCAGTGTTACACCACTGACAGAAAAATTGCATGTAAATGTTTTTTTTACATTAAATCACTCATTCTTTGATGTAATATTTTTTACTATTGGCATCCACACACTTTTATCCACCTTGTACCGAGTTCGAACTTTCTTTGCCTCATCAATCTCACAAACAACATTGTCAATACTATACCAGCTCATATCAATCATACATTTTGGACAATAAAATTGAATTTTCTCCAATTTTCTCCAAAATCAATGCATACAACGCATATACACTTCCTCTTTGTCTATATATGTTTGTTGAAGCTCAGCTAGCATTTGTTACCTTTAAGCATTTGAAAGATTTTAGCATAACATAATAGGAAATGTGATATGTCAGTGGAATAACATATCTTATAATACACTATAAGTCATTAAAAAGTTTGATTTTTTAATAAAAATAAAATGTGGATAATTCCATTTCTTTATTAGATTAAATTTGTTTTTACTTTTATCTTTTAATCAAGTATTTAAATGAGTAAAACATAATTAGAGCATACAAAATGTCAATGGTGTTTCAAATAATGTCAATGGTGTAACAGAGCGCAATAGGTCTCATTTTCCAGATTAAGAAAACACAATTGCAATTAAATAGTCAAGCTTTCTTTATTGTGACAGTGTCTAACTTGTAAAATTGATAAATAACAATTGTTCAAAATGCTCAAAATAAAAATGAAATGGAAGAAAAAGTAAAATAATTAAATAATGTCATGTGGTGTAACAGTTTTTTCAGTGGTGTAACAACAATTTTTGGTTACACCACTGACCGTTATACCACTGATGTATCCATAGTAAATGTAGCAGTATGACCCAAGAGAACAGATACTACACAAAGCTACATAGCTTATGTTATAATGTGATAAACATTCATCATTAATGTGAAAAACTTTTTTGTTCTTTCATAATAGAAAACCTTAAATAGCACGTTATCCCACTGACACAGTTTACATTGTATTTTTCAGAGCATACTAACATTTTCTGCCATATTTTCTATCACAATGATGTCATCACTGATACATTTATCTTTTTAGTAGCAGGGAATGATGTCACTATGATCTGGGGGATTCCAACTGTAGTACAATATTATTTACTTGATGTATTTTAAGATATTTTTATATAATTTGCCTTGTAACACCAATGACAAAAATTTTTTGTACAAGCATATATCTCATCAAATTCATTGTTTTTAAAAGAGAACTTGTTAAGGAGCATAGCAGAAATTAAAATATGAATGTTGTTTTAAAAATTAACGGTGATTTTTGGAATAAAACATCGATATTATTGAAGATATTGTAGGTTAAAGACGTTGGAAAAATTTAATGACAACATAAATTCACTGAAATCTCACAACAAATAATATTTTTTTTATACTTTAAGCAGTAAAATTGTCAATTTATTTGTTCAACAATATAGGTTTAAGTTTCTAAAATCCAATGGTACTGTATATATTTTCCAGAACATTATTTTCCCCCCTCTAAATTGACACTGACACAAAAGGCTGCATATTTTGATAATGACCCTAATATTAAGTCTTGTACAAATACATGATGTATTAAGTCTAGTACAAATACATGATGTATTAAGTCTTGTACAAATACATGATGTATTAAGTCTAGTACAAATACATGATGTATTAAGTCTAGTACAAATACATGATGTATTAAGTCTTGTACAAATACATAATGTTTTAAGTCTTGTACAAATACATGATGTATTAAGTATTGTACAAATACTTGCAGTATTAAGTCTTGTTCATATACTTGCAGTATTAAGTCTTGTACAAATACTTGCAGTATTAAGTCTTGACAAATACTTGCAGTATTAAGTCTTGTACAAATACTTGCAGTATTAAGTCTTGTACAAATACATGATATATTAAGTCTTGTACAAATACTGATGTATTAAGTCTTGTACAAATACATGCAGTATTAAGTCTTGTACAAATACATGATGTATTAAGTCTTGTACAAATACATGATGTATTAAGTCTTGTACAAATACATGAAATATTAAGTCTTGTCCAATTCCATGCAGTATTAGGTCTTGTACAAATACATGATGTATTAAGTCTTGTACAAATACATGAAATATTAAGTCTTGTCCAATTCCATGCAGTATTAAGTCTTGTCCAAATACATGATGTATTAAGTCTTGTCCAAATACATGAATTATTAAGTCTTGTCCAATTCCATGCAGTATTAGGTCTTGTACAAATACATGATGCATTTAGTATTGTACAAATACATGAAGTATTAAGTCTTGTTCAATTACATAATTACATGCAGATTCAAGTCGTGTCCAGTTCTATAAATTTTCAATTAATTTCTATTAGACCAGAGGGCAATGGAGAAGGTTTAAGTTTAATTTGGGTTGGATTAGTTTTTAGTTTGTCATATGTTGTTGTTGTTTTTTTTTATATCTAGATTTGACTCTTTATTTTTCTTGCTGTTGTTGGGTACATATAAAACTTGTTCTTTAGTTGCACAGTTCTGTTACACTTTGTGTTGCTTCTGTCAATTTGTTGTTGTGTAAGACAAAGAGGATAAAACAGGCCCCGGGGCCATAAAACTTAGATGAGCTTACTTTTGATCTAGGTCTCACTTTTACAAAAGAAACATATAGTGGAAAAGTGAGACTGAGATCAAAAGTGAGCTCGTCTAAGTTTTATGGCCCCAGGACCAGAACTGATATAGAAATCATTCAAATGTCTCTGGAGTTATGCAACAATGCGAACATTTTTGCTGATAATTACATTCTGTCTTCTAAATGTGCCTTATTTAACAGTTTCCTTATGTAATATTTGGTAAGTTTTTTTACATGAAAGGAGGTAAGCATCATGTTCATTTTCCTTTTGAAATTTATTTGCAGATGATGGCACCAGTGATGGGATACAATGTTCAACCAATGATGCAGGTAAAGAATATAAATGCTGACATCTTTGTATCGGTAAAGCCAGACAACTTAAAAATATTGACCAGAATATATACTTAACATAAATGCTGAAACCTTTGTATCAATAAAGCTAGACATCTTTTAAATACTGACCATAAAACATACGTTAGTAGTCATACTGTGGTTCAATCTTTTGTGTAACCATGGATTTGTCAAAAAGAGTTATAATAAATTCTTAACTATCATTATTTCAAAGAAAATCAACTTTATATATATCTCAGATCCTTGTATATTTTGTAAATGTTATTATGTTTATCCTTTCCAAATTAAAAGATGTGTTAATCTTTTGTTTCCCTTTTTGGAAATATTATGATCTTAGGCATTTTTTTAAAATTAAAAACAAGTTCCTTTGGAAAATCTGCTGGATTTAGGTATACCTATACCTATATAAAAAAATTCTTTTGAACATGTGTTAGTCCTATGTATTCCCCAAATTGAAAACTACATATATCACCTTTGAAATTTTTTACAAAAAATATATGTTATGTACAGCAACCAGGCATGATGGGAGTGAGGCCAATGGGAATGCAGCCCGCCATGGGAATGCAGCAGCCAATAGGAATGCAACCTGCTATGGGTATGCAGCAACCCATGGTGTTTGGCATGCAACCTGCCATGGGAAACATGATGTCACAGCCGCGCCCACCCGCACAAACCAATCAGGATCCATTCGGAGCGTTATGAGATTCCATTAGTAACCATAATTCAGGTAAATACAAGAAAATATATAGATCTTTGAGTCTCTTAGTCTTCAATAGAAGTCCCTGGGGAAAAAATATTGCCGAAACAAAGTATGTGCTTGTAATATATTGGTGCAAGTGACAGTTATGTTTGATGTTACAATGAACATAATGTCCTATTTTGTTGACAAATATTTCTTTGTATTGCATTTAATGACTTTTCTAAACAGATTGTTCCTGATTTCAGGGAGTCGTAGTCAAATGAGTGTTTGTGAACCAGAAATAGGCAGGGATCAAGAATGTGTGTCATCACCATGGCAACCATCAACTTCAACATTCCTATTCAATCCATATCTGATCTATGCATGTGAAAAAAAAAATACACTACAAAATTTGATTGAATCTGACAGGGACAGAACAATATCAATTACATCACAGTGACAATAAGAGGTCAAGAATAAAAACACTTGACCTTTGACCCCACCAGTTGTAGAATGACAAACTCCACTCATGAAATTATAAGCCTAGTCATTCAGTGGTGCAATCTTAAGTAACTGTGGTGATTGCGAAGTAAGCGACTGAAGCACTACCTTTTATCTTATTGGAAATGGTACCACTCAGTTTTAATCAATGTTTATAAAATCTTCTTGTTATCAACAAGTTGAATTTCAAATTTGTTCTAGAAAATCTAGATTGTAAATAATCATGAGGGAAGTGAATGAGATTGAAAGAATGGTTGTGTTTATTTTCTGTTGGCATGGTAACTGTGTTGCCATGATTTTGTTATGGTGATTATCTGACATGATGACTTCTTAGATGTATTCATTTAGGTTGTTTCTTTCTGAAATGTGCAGGCTTATCATGATTTTACAGACACTATGAGGACCTTCAGAAGATATATATTGGCAGTGTGTTTATTAGATAGTTGTATTTATTTGGAATTAAGCACACAATGTATTGAATGGTAGATGGCTGTTCCTTTGTACACCCTTGTAAGAATTACTGTATGAGTGCTAAGCAAATTTCACTGTTATGTTTATTTGTTACATGTGTATCGTATGTGTTATTGTAAAGTCAATGGGAAGTATTCTTATTTGTTGAAGTTTCCTGGCCTAATAATGCCAAGAAAACATTTAAAATCATTAATACACACATATAGTATATATCCATGTATTATTCAGTGTTGTAAGGACCATTATAGAACTGTATGGGCTGATTTTCACAGATGACGGGATACACACAGTGTATAGGGGCAGTTTTTAGTCCTTGGCACACTATTGTATGCATGGAAGTTGCCAGCATCACTTGTTTCCAAATTGTGGTTGAAACATGACACATTCCAAACCCAGCTTCTGTCTATGTGATAATACAACTGTATAAATTGCCCCGCTCTGACGGCACAGAAAACTTTATCAAAGTATTAATGATGCACAAGTGTTAATGACTTCTCAGAACAAAAAAACAGATTTTTTTTCATGTGGAATAATTAAGGCATTTTGAAGTTACATTTATTAGAAGCAATTGTAAAAACAAATGGGAAAATGTCTGCTAGCAAAGCAGAAAGTTGCAAAAGCTTACATGTAACAATTAATGAATTGGTTATTCAGGGGGAAAGTTGGTATATTCTCGTACTATATATAGACAAGGAGAAATTGATAAGAGTCAAAATTGACGATTTTACAGTATTTTTGTTTCTCATTATTCTTGAAATCAAAAATAGCACTTCAGCTTTATAAGTTTCAATTTGAAAAAAAAGACAGAATTTAAGCCATGTTGCTGTGTGGAATCTCTGATGACAATCAGCCAATATTGAATGACTGATCATGCCATAAATCTATGTGATAACATGTCAGCCGTGTGGAGTACATAATATACAATCTGTGACTGTGTTTCCAGTCTTTTGGTAGGAAACTGTTTCTGTTGACCAGATGTAGTAGTTCCTCTAGACACAATAAACTCATGCTGCATCTCCACTTTCTTCAATTGTCGCCCTTTTTCCAGCCGCTAAAGCCAACATGAAATAAACAAAGCACTTGGTCGCCATGTTGTTTTGGATCAGTCCTTAAGGAGGCTGGGTGGTTAACAAATTAAGCATCAAATCTACAAAACGACCCTGAATTTATGAAAGTGAATTTTGAAATTATAAACTTTTATAAGATAAAGAAAACTTTGAAGAAACGTTTTGAAAAATAAAAGTATATGACAGCCACACTTGTAAGGAACATCCAATGAAAGACTGAAATACAGGCACACATATTTAAAAAATCCACGGTGATTGAAGAACGTTTTCAATGCAGTGTCGTACTGATATATTATCGCACATGCGCAAAATATATACTGTAGAAGATCGGACAGTGATATAACTATGAACTCTTCTAGTTACAACGGACGAACCTCTGTAGATAATTATGAAAATCTTTTAATAAAGGATCTGTTTACTCAAGAATTATTCCGGGGGTTCTATGCACAAAAAATCGAACCAAGTGATTATAGTCTTTTTTCTAAAATTTGGATAATTGTCAAATATAAAATCCAAACGTATATTGATTTTAAACTTTGTCTTCGTCTTTGCAATATAACATATTTTTGTTTCTGCTGTTGGGACAATTAACATGCGTAGTAGCGACCCCCCCCCCCCCCCCGGACACACACGCGCATTTCCACCATGACCAACACATTTTATTCAATTAAATAAAACACAGCTCATTGAACCCTCAAAAGCAATGTCCATTAGCAGGAACGTATATACACTGTACTAACGAGATAGACAACTTCTACATTCGCCATATTTACTTCCCATACTATAACGTGAGCCTTAACAAGTTTGTATAACTATGTTCATTCAGGTTTTTAGCTCACCTGAGCTGAGCTATTCTGTTCACATTTTGTCCGTCGTCCGTCTGTCTGTCTGTCTGTGTGTCTGTCCGTCTGTAAACTTTTCACATTTTAAATTTCTTCTCTAAAACCACTTAACCAAATTCAACCAAACTTTGCTCAAAGCATTCTTATGGAAAGATGAATATAAATTGCAGAAATGAAAGAAAAATGTTCATTGAAAGCGGAGAAAAAAAAGGGGGGGGTGCATTTTAAAAAATCTTTTTCTCAAGAACTACTGAGGCAAATTCAACGTGATTTAGCATGAATAATCCTTTTCAGAAGGAAAATATAAATTGCAAAAATTATGGGCTAGTCTTTTAAACACCATCACCAGTACCGTAAATTCATGTGGTGCACTTTGTTTACATGTAAAAATGGCGACTCTCGATCTCGATCTCAACATACTTGATTTTCCGAGGTCGGTAGCGTGTTTCGGAGAACGTCTGAGGCAAATAAAGAGGCGATATCAGTAGTAAATTGCATGAAGAATTTAATGGTACTAATTGTTTTTACAGAATTTGCGTATAAATAAGGTAAATCAGTCCAAAACTAGCGCACGTTTTTCTTCGCATTAAATATACATTTTTTTCAATGGGTGGCCCTGTAGCTCTCCGGTCTGTCAATATTTTTTTTCCCGGAGAGCTACAGTTCTGCAGCTATACAATGAGTAATGTGAAATGTGAGTAAATAAAAACGACATCGTTAAAACAGTTTCCATAGTTCTGACACATTTCTTTTGCGGGGATAAAAAAATTATCGCTATTCCTAAGAAAATATTACAGCGGAAAATTATCCTGGTTTGTAGCCATTTGTTATTTTTGAGTAAAAATGAAAATAATGGGTGGGCCACAGTAGATTAGAGTGATGTGCCTGTCAATACGATAACATTGATTTTTATAGGTCTTAAACATGTTACCTGACAACATTTTTCTTTCCATTGTATTCATCAATCAAGTGTAAGTAAAGTTATAAAAGTCACAGGTTTACGCGAGGTAAACAACAGTCATTTTATTATAATGGAGAAGACAAATTAAATTGTTGAATATTTTTAATTTGACAAATTGAGCGCATTGAGGTGCAATTTTCTTCCATACATATATACATGTAGGATATAATATAATAATTTTAATAAAAATGATAATTTTATCATATAATGATAAAATACAATAAGTATTATATTTTAAAAAAAGATACAATAACTAGTAAGTAGTTGAGGAAGAAAATGTACCTATATAATGCTCTCATATATTTTGATCGCTTTATTAAGTGAGGGAGGGGGCAGAGCGAAAATACAGGGAATTAGAAGTTATATAACAGTGTACCCCTACCAAATATTTAGTTCTATATCTGGCGTAGGATTTTCTTATTCTGTGTAAAAACAGTATTTCATGAAGGTACAATGTCAAAGATTACGTGTATGCAAAAATAAGTGTAAAATTCGAATACTTTACAATATTTATTTGTTTGTTATTCTACAGAGGGTTATATGGCATAACATCTTTTGAACGCCCATTGCTGCTAAGGTGAGCGATGTGGCCCCATGGGCCTCTTGTTTTTAAAGCGATCTTGTTAGACCATCCTTGTGGAGGCACTGTATTCGAGAACTTGTGTCTCAGCTTGTTAAAAGCACCGAATGTTTGACCAAAGATCACACTTGTGTTTATATTTACCAGCACTGCGATTGGATCTGCTACTCGCAGCTGCAGCCAATCATAAAACAGAGCTTGTCACCGAGTTTTCGTAATGAAATCCGCCAAGGGCTTATGGGGCGCAAAGTTGCTAGCGAAGATGGGCAACAATGGACTTGGAAATAGTTGAATTCCTATACTATATCATACTATGGTTTCTCCAATATGATATTAATACCCCCGCAAACGAAGTTTTTCTTTTTTTTTGGGGGGGGGGGGACGGGGTGGTATATAGGACTCACCTTGTCTGTCCGTCCGTCCGTCTGTCTGTGCAAAATTCGTGCCCGGTCCATATCTTTCTAATGGAGAGACATTGGAAGTTCTCACTTCACATAAAGATTACCTATGACCTAAACGTGTGTCATGACCTCGACTCAAGGTCATTCGGGAAAGGTCAAGGTCACTGGCAGAAAAAATTGCAAAATTCGTGTCCGGTCCATATATTTCGTATGGAGATACATTGGAAGTTCTTACTTCACACAAAGATTGCTAATGACCTGCATTAAATTGTACAAACAGTTTAGATATTTTTTAACGTCGTATGTATTCCTACGCTCTCGTTCAACCAGACGCTTGGCTGTCTCCGTTAATATCCGACAAAACAGAGTCTCTCTTGCTTGTCGGAAATAAACGGAGACAGCCGAGCGTTTGGTTGAACAAGACAAGAGTTCAATCTAGCCTGGATCCATGCAATTTCTCAGAAATATTTCGATTACTGATACTACTTGCCATGCAAATTCACATATCGTTGATCTTAAATAAATGATTATCGATAAAATCAACTCCCGTCAGTACTTCAGTACTTCGATTTTTCAATTGTACATAGGCTGTAAATAATTTAAGGTACTTCACTACACCGAGACTTATACTTTTTAAGACACTACGTCACAAGATGGCGATTTACATGTTTTGTTAAACTGTTTGTATCAATCAATTCAAATGTATACCGTCATAGCTCAGTGGTTAAAGTATCAGGCTTGTGAACCGCAGGTCATTAGTTCGAATCCACCTGGCGCTTTTGTTCATGTTTACTGAATGAAATTTTTGAAAATATCATTTTTTATCTAAAATTGCACATTTTTTCGCCTATTTGACATATATACTTCTTATCCATCATGCTTTCTATCAAAATCAAGCAATTTTCTGCTGATTTGAGAACATATTTCAAGGTGTAGTGAGGCACCTTAAACATATTTTTTTTTTGGGGGGGGGGGTTGTTTTATGTAATATTAGTATAATAAGGCCATTAAAGTGAAGCAAAAGTTTCCTTCCATGGCCAAATGTGTAGCTAATTATTGATAATTATTATCAGATGAATAACGTGCATGGTGTGACCCCTCCCCAGTAGAATTATAATATAATGGATAAGTAGGTTGTACACAAATTGCGTGGTGTGGAATGTGAAAAAGAGTTAAATGACCGATGAATGATGAAATCTCATGGCGTTAGTGGAGGATACTATTCTGTTTTATTGTGTGAATGTTATATATGTATATGTGAATGTTTATATATATATATATATATATATATATATATATATATATATATATATATATATATATATATATATATATATATATATATATATATAAACCGTTATCACACAGGAGGCGCAGATTAAGGACATATTTCCGTAAAGAGGGGGGTCAAGGAGTGTTCATATTTACTAGTGGAGTCCAAATCCTTTATTTTGGTAACTACATGAACCTAATTATTCCATGCTCCTCCTCTTCCATTAGTGCTTGGTACATTCAAAAATGATAATAAAGTATTTTGTATGATTTGGTATTACACCACGCGCTGCTTACATTACTTTGGCATTTGTACATTGATGATCTTATTTATATCTTCTTTGTACAATTTTAGGATTTTGAGAGTTTAGATGAAATATTAACATTCCTTGTCACTGTCTGATCTGTTTGTGTTGTAACATTGGCTCCAGTCTCTACATGAACGAATGTTAGAGTCTGCACAAAAGGAAAACATATATTTGAATAGATGATTAAGACGGCGCGATCAACTCATATTTGTTAATTCATTTTTAGAAAGAAAATAGTGCAGACAGTTTTCATGCATTTCAGTTAATATGTATTATAAAAACACGCATTAAATCCTTTTAAGTCGTCTGTGTATAAACAAAATTCTATTTAGAAAATAAACAAATAGTTTTATTGATCAAAATATTCTTGCTCGGGTTCAAATGTGGAATAAGTTACGTAACTGAAAGCCCAGCGCCGTTGACGACTCAATTGGTGTACGAGCTCATTAATCAATACAAAAGGTTGATGGTGGAATCGAAATTAAAGTTCCAAAACGCAATGTGCCATTTTTGAAAAGTTGTGAAATTTATTTGGACAATCGTTCACCTTAGTACTACCAAACTTCATGCGCAAGCCGGAGTTAAAATCGGGACGGGTTATACACAGATGTTTTACAAATTATAATAGATTATACATTTTGGAAGACTTATACATCATATAATATATAAAATCTTAACGATTGAAGAACCAAGTTAAATGTTAATGTTCATGTTTTCCGGCTTAGTTGGAATCAGGCTTGGGGTGAATTACATTGTAAAATAATGCATTACATTACCATTACTTCATGAATTAGGGCATTAAATTATCATTACCATTACTTAATTTCCTTGAAGTAATGCATTACATTACCATTACATAAGTACTTTGTGAAAAGTCAATAAGTTTTAAAAAAGTAATTTAAAAACTATATAAAGAGTTTTTGTAAATATTTCATAAATAAAACATGCTTAAAATATTAACAGGTTCATGTTCATGTTTACTATCAGGTTCAAATTTAATGACTTATACAAGATTGCTGTTGCACTTGTAGTTTTTGTTGTGTCGTGTACTATTTCAATTATTCTCTACCAGACTTTGTGGACTACACGTATTAAACTGTTGTTGTTAATGAAGCGACATTACTAAGTGGTCATACAAGTGGGATCAAAATCAAGGCACATAAATAGTACCAACACTTTCATTTTTCTTGTGGAGCGGATGCATTTTGTATCACGCCATTCGACTCCGGAATAGAACCACTTTCTACTAAGGAAACGCTCTTCAAATCACAAGATGAGGCTCTTGAGATTAGGACGGTTTGGTATCGAGTGTAGACAGTTTTGATGCAAATGTAGATCTATTGTTAATCTTTATATCAGGAAAATAACCAGCGACCAGGGAAAGTTTGAAGTGTTTGACAAGTGTCTTTTATGGAAAATCCGTTCTTGTGTTCATATATTTAGACCGTTCTCCTTAAAATACATTCTATCTTCACATCAAGGAAGATTTTGTGTGGTGGAAGAGAGAGAGAGAGAGAGAGAGAGAGAGAGAGAGAGAGAGAGAGAGAGAGAGAGAGATTTCCCCCAATACGACAAAGAGCACACGGTGGGTGTGACTGGTCAGCAGAGGATGCTCACTCCTCCATGGCACCAGATCCTACCTCTATCTATTTGGAGGTCCGTGTTGCTCTACACTTGTATTTCGTTTTATGGATTTTTGAGATGATTCACAGTTTGTTATTGTCATTTTTTCATGAAGAGAGACACAGAGAGAGAGAGAAAAGTGTGCATAAATCTTTGTTCAAGAAAATTGAACAAAGGTTTTATTAGATATAAATTATTCACCCATTACATGGTTAAAAGAATATTTATTTCTTCTCTTCAGCGTTTTACTCTAATTGCCAATTCAACTCTGAAAGAACAATTTGGGGTTTTGAATGGCTATTTCACTGCGTAAAGAGCAAGAGAATTAATAAACAGGTCATTTTGTGCCTTTCAAATTTATAAATTTGAAAATGAAAACGGGTTTTTCTTGTTCTCATTGATGTTAATTATTTTAAAATTATATGAACAATAATAAATATAAACTAGAGCAGAGCTCGTGCCAAAGCCACGAGTAGGTATTTCGTTGTTGCTGCAAGTTGAAAGTATATATGATTTGGTGGCAAACTATTATAATGACTAAACTTTCAGTTCTGCTTTTTGTTATAAAAATATATAAAAACATGTTGTGATTGAAAGCCTGTATAAAAAAACGTGTTTTGAAAAAGACAGCAAGAAAATGTCATGTACTCATGATTCATGTCAGGAATTTTATTTTAAAGAAAAACGAACCCGCCTTCAAAACACGTAACCTTTCTTGTAAGACAACTTCTGTATTAAAGTCTTTCTAAATTTTTGAATTCTATGTGCAAGTTTGAAATTTTTGCGTGCTGTCAAAATTTACTGATCAGTGGGAGAATTTATGCAAAAGTGAGCATCTAAATTTTACACAAGATGGTGCTGTATCATAGAGACACCGCTATGTAACGTGAAATTAAATAACATTATTTACAGAAATGAATATTACTTTTTTCGACGATGCAATAATATGTAAAATCCTTATTTTTTGTCAGTGGGTTGACTAATTAAATTGAATAAAATTTCTTGACGATGCAATAGTACTCAAAAGTCCTTATCTTTATGTCAGTGAGTTGACTAATTAAGTTGAATAAAACTTCAATTGCGCTTGCGTAAATTGGAATATTGGCAAGGAATTAAACAGTCCTTGTTAGAGAAATTCGGAGAAGTTATGCAACTGGTCAGTTTCTAAGTCAAACTGTGCATAGATGTTTTGAAAGACTGTCAATAGGTATCATCTGTAGCCACGGTCAAGAATCCGTGTGTGCAGTCATACATTGTACAGTGTATGTACATCATACACCTTTACCTCCTCACTTACAGCAATAAAAATGAGAGTGCAACCTTCATGTACACATGCATATTATTATGGTTCTGGAAACTATTTATCTTGTATTCTAATAGATTGGGTGTTTATTGTTCATCTAAAATTAGTATTTCACTGGCTGTAGCTAACCTTGTAAGTAAATTAAATTTTTTGCTCTTGAAAATTTTAAGATATGAATTAAAAATTTACTCGTACTTGGGTACCACACCAAACGTGATAATTAACGAGGGTAGGGTGGGGTGGGGGGGGGGGGGCAACGCAGCAATGAGTTCGTTTCCAAATGGGACGAACGACCATGTAGAAAAACAACAAAAGTGAATAAATGTGACCGATAGAATCCAATCTTAACTTGTTTAAAAATACTGTGAATATTCTTTAAAAGAATCATCGAATACCTCAATTCAGGACATTCTTCTATCGTGCCAGCACCTACCGCAAACTTGTAACGTGGAACTTTGATTATAATTTGATTTGAGTTTAAAGCTACCTTGTACGCTATCGTAAAAATCAAAGCTTAATCAACTGTACAAGATAAAGAATTTATCTTTTCATCTTAAAACAATATAATAGTTGAAAACATAATAAAAGATAGTCGTGTCCGTACAAAATATGAAACATGCACAGGTGATAAGGTACGTGTAGAAGAACACGAACCTACCGCGGATCACTTGTCCACTTGCGCTGGATCTCCTCGGCCATGTGTGAGGGATGATCATTTAAATTTTTTTTTTTTGTTGTTGTTTTAGAAAAAATTTTGTATAGTATTTTAATATTTTAGATTTACAAACCTACCATTGATTTATGTCTGACGATGTTTCCGATTTGGAGTAATCAGGTAATATCGCTTTTATTAATATACAGAACGACTTCTTTATTTACACTCAAATGTTTTATTAAATAAATGCAAGGTGGACAAATTTTCATAGCATAAAATTATTACAGTTCTTGTATTTACGGCAATATAAACTCTAACACGTTCATATACATGTAAGTGTGCGAATCTTGTGTATTAGATAACCGCATAACACTAGGTAGTGCAGCCGTGGCTTTTACAAAAAATTGAATGATGATAATAAAAACCCATTTATATTATCAAACTACTTATATTGACTTCATTCTGTTCGCATAAAATTTAAATGAGGTCACTGATAAAAATTTTGAAATATGGTGTCTTTTATCTTTGTTAAGCATTTTTTAATATTTTCGCAATTTTTGCCATACATCTATTTTAATGAATAAGGGAGTTAAAACCAATAGAAAATATGCACAATTATATAGACTAAAAAATAAAATCCTAACTTTCAATATTAGAGTACTGCAAAAATGTTTTAGCGGAAAACAAAATTTGCAAATTTAGTCCGAATTTCCTCTGTTTTGCAAAAAGTCTTTTATTGTTTGAGCCTAGTTCAATAATAGTGTATATATCGAATGTTATGTCAATAGTAATTCAATTTATAAAATACTTTTCGTGTTTAGAACAAATTTTACTCATTAAATTGAACTTTATAACAATTTGAATTTGAGAACTCAAACCCTGAGTAAACGACACCCTTAATGATCAGAGTTTTGGACATCTGGCCTCTTGAAACCCCTAATTACGTAACATATGACTTTGGTATGGTACCGTATAGATAAACAGGTTTACAATGAACATTTTGGTTCTATAATAAATTATAAAAAATTTTTCAGTAAAGAGTTATTATAAAAAAGACTTTAGAGCCCTCTTGGCCCCTTATTTGAGGGACGAACCCTTATTTCTTGATATCAAATAAAAGGTCTTGTAAATATAAACACATTTTGTTCAACAAGTGTTCAGAAGCTGTTGACCTTTCTAAAGATATCTAAACAAATGTGTTTTAGGAGCCGACCCCTAAAATCCTTACTAGGTCCACTAACAAAAATTATTTAGGTCCCATATTTTTAAGAACATTATTTTGAGCAACTATTCTCCTACAATTCTTTTCAAAATATTTCTCCTTTTCTAGATATTAAAGATCAAAGTTTTGGAAATCTGGCCCCTTGAAATTCCCTAATTACGTAACATATGACTTTTGGAATTTGAGAACTCAAACCCCGAGTAAACGACACCCTTAATGATCAGAGTTTTTGGACATCTGGCCCCTTAAAACCCCTAATCACGTAACATACATGTATGACTTTGGTATGGTACCGTATAGATAAACAACTGTACAATGAACATTTTTGGTTCTATAATTGATAAAAAGTTATTGTTAATAGAGGTATTGCTAAAATTCTTTAGAGCCCTCTTTGTCCCAAATTTGAGGGACCAGCCCCTTTTTCTTGAAATAAAATAAAATTCCTAGTTAATCTATACAACTTTTGCATAGCATTTCTTAACAAAATATTTACACATTAAAAGCTAGGGCCGAAGATGTGCAAAATTTTCGTGAAAAAAAAAATGGTCCCAATTTTTAAGCTCGGGCGAGCTTCGCCGCCTTGCGCATTTTTCAAAATATCAAATAAATAGGATCATCTACAGACATTCATCTACTATCCCTGAAAGTTTAACATTTTTATCGCAATTATTTTTGAGAAGTTACATAGACAAAATGGTCCTTAAAAATTCACTAAATCAAAATCTAAAACCGGAAGTGACGTCACGAGCCAGAAATTTTATAATGTCAAGTACTCTTGGTGCTCAACACGTCCTGTAAATTCATGCAAATCGTTTGAGTGGTTCACGAAAAATAGCGTTCGAAAAAAGTCAGAAAAAAAAATCACTAGAATTTTTTGTCAGTTGTAAAAGCTTGATTGAAAACATTTACACCCCTCTTGGTCTCTTATTAGAGAAACCAGCCTCGTCTTCTTGCTATCGAATGAAAGGTCGTTTAAGTCTTCAGATATTTTTTTTTAGAAAATCGTCACCGTTCTTGATATTTCTGAGAAAAAAAGTTTTAGGGGATAGTCCCTTATCCTTATCTTCTTATTAGGACCGCTGAACCAAATTTTGAGAGTTACATGTTGTAAAGTACATCGTTTTGAGCATCTTTCCTTCTATACTGCATTTCAAAATATTTTTCGTTTATGAGTTATAGGTGGTCATAGTTTAAGACTCTTGACCCCTTAAAACCCCTTATTACATAACACATGTTCTTTTGTACTTGCACATAACAAGAACAATAAACTGCAAAAACAAAAAAAAAAACAAAAAACAATATTTATTTTTTGCATTTGCCCTTTTGCATTTCAGAAAGTTACTCCCACACAATCTGCAATATTCAACAACAATATTCTGCAATATTCAACATCATCCATATCTGAAATCTTCTGAAGCTTTCATTTGACAAGCAGCTTGTATTTGTCATATTTGCTCAAGAGCACATTACCATTATGCCGGTATACTCAATAAGAACCTTTAAACTTTCCCGTGCACAGTTTGAACGCCAGAATGAAAACATATCGTACACGATTTACCGACAAAACCTTAAGCTTGGCCCTTATTCTTGTTGGCGTTTCCACCAAAGAAAATAATTTTATTCTAATTCACCGAGTTCAACCGAAATAAATTATACATGTATATTCATTACATTGCTTGGAGACATAACTGTAAGATAAACAAATCTGCCTCTATAACCTTTCATTAAATATCCCTCCGTAAAGGGCTACAGATGAAATACTTTAGAGCTCTTTGGTCCGTAATTAGAGGGACCAGCCCCTTTTTCTTGATATTAAATAAAAGGTCATTTAAATCTTAACACATTCTGTTCAACAAGTGTTTAGAAATTTGTTACCGTTCTTGAAATATTTGGGAAATAACGTTTTGGGGCCCTTCTATCCATTTAGGGGCAGTTTATGAAATTTTGAAGATTGCATATTATTGAGTAGATCATTTTGAGCATCTTTTCTTTTATACTGCGTTTCAAAATATTTTTCTTTTCTGAGAATAGGGTGATCAAAATTCTGGACTTTTGGCCCCTAAATACCCCTAACCAAAGTTTGAAGGTTGCATGTTGCTTAGTACATTGTTTTGAGCATCTTTTTTCTATACTGCTTTCAAAATATTTTTCTTTTTTTACTCTTTTTTTTGGGACTCTTGACCCCTTTAAACATCTTATTTCATAACACTTGATATACTGTAAGATAAACAAATTTGCTTCTATAACCATTTACAAAATATCCCCCAGTTAAGGGATACAGATGAAAGACTTTAGAGCCCTTTGGTCCCATAATTTGCGGGACCAGCCCCTTTTTCTTGATATTGAATATAAGGTCATTAAAAGCTTAAAAAAAGGTTTATGAAATTCGGATTAATATTTATTAGATCTGAAAGTGTAATTGAAATCGGCTAAGCCATTTCCGAATAATCGCCTGCACAAATTTTGTAAGAAAAAAAAAATAATAGGGAAAAAGAAACCAAACGAAAACAATAAGGTCTTCCGTTGGAAAACGTAAGACCTTAATAAAAAAAAAAAAGAAACAATAGACTAACAAGAGGGTCTATTGTCGGAAACGGAAGACCTTAATCATCTTAACCAGCGCAGCAATAGTAAGGTCTTTAGTTGGAACGGAATACGTTAATAATCTTAACCAGCACAGTAAATGTAAGGTCTTTCGTTGGAACGAAAGACCTTAATAAGAAAAGTAAAATTTAGCCCGAAGGATTATTGATTCTTGTACATTTTTGGTGATTTTTTCTTTAATCGACTTTAGAATGACATATTCTTAAAAAAAATTAATTCAGTTTTATAAAATGTAATTTGTTTATATAATAAATGAGAACAATTTATTTCTTAATTGAATATTTCTATAGCCATATGGGATATTTAGAATTTTTCGTGTTTTGGAAAGTTTGAAGTAGCGCTATGCAATTAACAAAACATCAACAAAGGGAACTACTAATCAGTCATCATCAGATTAATACGAGTTATTTATATACAAAAATTAACGCAAAATATTACACATAAGCAAATTAATATGCAAATTAATAAATATTCTTGCTATTTCCTATGGTGAAATTTGATGGCTTATCAAAGTTTTCATTTGTTGTAGACTTAATAATATACAAGGTATACAAACAATATATTAATAAATCGGAAATCTCATAAGCTTTAAAACACGGTACAAGTAGTTTTCAAAACCTATATATTACATTCATTTTAATGCGTCTTCAATATAATTCAGTTTGAGGGTATTTTCAGCTGTAATCACGTATGGACACAATGTCCACAGCCGACTCACTGTACACGTGTATTGGTATTTTCTTTGATTTTTTTATGTATGCAAAGCAATGATATTATAATGTTAGGGATATCAAAATTGAACTCTGTATAAAATGACTGATTAGTTTTGGTTTTTGCATTTTTTCCTCTGGGTTTCTACAGATAACGTGTACATGCAATGCATAGATGTTATCATATTTTTTTAAAAAGCAGAAACATTAACTAAAATAATGAATTTTTAACCTTCGTTAGAATTTAAACTAATATTTTCATAACATTATTTTTGAATTTTTTTTTTACATTATTTTACAAGTTTACCAACTGATTCGAAATATACGAACGTGACACACAATATACTCAAATGTTATAGTCGCTGTCAAAGTCATTGTATCAAATACAGAATGTTTAAGTCAATCTCACATAACAGCCTTTATGTTGATACCAAACAACTAAACATAAACCTGGATAAGAAATATTTTGCAATCATGTTATAAAAAGGAATTCGGAGAATTTATGCATCACATATGTGGATAAACCCCACTGTGATCTGTTAAAGATATCAATATTTATTGGTAATGCGCAATGTTATGCGCAGTGCATGAGGAAATCTTAACAATTTCTTTCCTTCATAGAACTTTGCTATATTCTCATGTAAAACGGATATAATCGCACAAAAAGTTCGGATAGTATTTCTTAAGTAAAGGAATGGGGTGCGATTTAGCGAATCGTTTGGTCTATGTAACTTATTCCATGCTGTGGACTGTTTTACTGAACACTGTGTTTTCTGACATGATGACTGTCGCCTGTCCCGCTCCCTGTGAGTGCAGACCGTCGGGTGTGTGTACGGGGACGTATGTGGATTGTAGAAACAAAGGATTAAAGGAGGTCCCGACCGGCATACCCAAGGATACGTGTAATCTGTAAGTTATAGTCATATTGGAAAATGTCAATAATTGTAGTATCATGTTGATAATGATAATTGAAATATTGAAGAAATAAAGCAAAAAAGTACGAGTTTTGGTAATGACTTGCATAATAACCCCAGATTTCAAAACATGTTATAAAATATGAAAGTCAGGCCGTCAGTCTTTATTTCACACAACATTTTGAGACCGAAAAGGTTTTCACTTATTTATAATATATCTTTGCATCATATTCCAGTAAAATTAAAAGGTAGTTTGAATGCTTTTTATTACTACACTTAATTTATTTCATTTGAGAACGTGTTGTGTAAATGTGTAGGGAGGTCCTTGAAACAGCCGCATTGAGCTCTTCAAAAAAAATTAATACACAATGACTATAAGTAAAACATGTAATTGAGACTATGTATATTTTGATACTTTTATGATCAGTGCGAGGTTAAGATGTTTTTCTGATGTTATAATTTACTAATGCATTTTAGTTCACCCTCTGATCCAGGGGGAAGGAGAATACGGGGGTTGAAACCCTGGTTTGAAAATAAGAGAGAGAGAGAGAGAGAGAGAGAGAGAGAGAGAGAGAGAGAGAGAGAGAGAGAGGATAAAAATATTATATTTTGTTTTATATATAACAACAACCAGACTTGTGCCAAACTTACAACATTTTAAGAACCTACACCCTCAATGAAATATTTATGTCTTATATTGGGTCGAGCGGAATATTTTTTTTTTGTACGAATGAGTTAAATGATTTGAATCACCAAATGCCAGTTTTCCTTTCATTCGTTTTAAAAATTTAATTGACAAAAGTTGAATGTTCATTTAAATGTAATGTCTGATAAAAAAAAAATAGATCGATAAATCCATTTGCAACTTGAATCTTTGTTATTCTTACTAATTTCACAGAGATTGAGACAGTCACAAATCAGTGCCATGATATTTGAACATCCACTGAGTATTTTGTCATCTTTTTTTTAAGCAAACGGATTTGTTTTTATCTTTTATTTATAAAAACAAAGTATAGAATGACTTCAGTTATTAGCGTACAGACATTTTGTATAATTCCTATTTATTATATTAATGCTGTATACAAATGTACATGCTCTCATTGAGATGACTTTTAAAAAGTGTTTTACTTATTGGTTGTCTTAAAAGAAACATATTATCATATACATAAAAATAACATGTTTGATTTTGGTAAATAATTTCATATTGTTTATGAAATAAAGAATAGTCGATAATCTCTAAAGATGCATACATGTAAATAGGACCCAGAGTATTTGCATGTAATATACATGTGTACACACAAAATAAAAACACTTGTGTATATATAAAACTAAGGAAAACTGGTATATATCTTTCTTTAAATACAAATTAAGCTATCTTAGTAATCGATAGAAATATATTATATAAATGTTCATGTACATGTAATATCCTGGATAACCCAGAGAACAAAGACATCTACATACAGTCCATCACATGGTCCCCGGGTGTAGCACCTGTACACATATGCAGACCCTAAGTGTCTAGGGTAAACAACAGTAATCACAATATATTTATTAAGCTTTTAAGTTTTGTTGAATATTTCGATGATTTTAAGTACATTGTAACGCAATTCATTTCTCTTATTAAATAATTGTATTCATATTCTCTCAGACTTTGAGAGGTTTCATTTTTCTTCTCAAAACAAAACATCTTAAATATGTAGATTATATAAACAACGTAAGATGTAATATGATTTAAAAAAATGTACTTTACAATTAGTTCATATACCTATAACTACATGTTTCCACGTGATACCTAATTGCATAACCGTACACAGTTTGGACCATATTTCTTTGACGTTGTCACATTCAAAAATTAGTTAACCGAAGTCATAGTACTGTCCAACCCTCTCTGAGGAATAGTAATTTAATGTTCTAAATATACATATACTAATTAATAAAACTGGACTGCTTATCGTAGAACCAGTTATGTACAGGATGACCGGATGCAGTGGATCTGCGGGCCCGTTTATTAAGCGCGACACTCGTGAACTCATAAGTATAGACTCTGGCTCTTACAGCGCAGCTCTCGGAACTCTACAGCTCCTATGCCTCCGGATGTTACAGCGTTACAGCGCGGCTCTTTGGGCCCCGCCTCTTAAAGACGAGGCTCTTACAGCGCGGCTCTTTCAGTTATGGTTCGTACAGCGCGGCTCTTAGGGCTTTGCCTCTTAAAGACGAGGTTCTTACAGCGCGGCTCTTTCGGTTATGGTTCGTACAGCGCGGCTCTTAGGGCTTTGCCTCTTACAAGCGCGGTTCTTACAACGTGGCTCTTACAGTTATGGCTCTTAAAGCGCGGCTTTTTATGCTCCGGCCTTATCGGCAGGGTAATATGTTTTACGGTGCAACCGTTGGGGCGAGCGCAGCATGTGATCAAATAATGAATTATGATAAATCAATAAAAATAAAAGTATCAACGTAACGTAAATGAATTTGAATGCAAAAAAAATATAAACATGCCTATTTTTTCTATTAAATTTTCATTATTCATAATTTATAAGATTGTTTATTTATTTAACTCAGATACAATGTTGTTGAATAATAAAGATTTTAACATAATGTTTATTGCAGTTTATTTCCTCTTTTCTTGCAGCAGACATTTTTCTTAAACTTACATATTAAAAATTGACTTATCATGGAGCCCCCCCCCCCCCGTTTTAAAAAAAAAAAATAATTAACGTATAAAAAAAATTTGCTGATCATATGAGAAAAACGGTTTTGGACCCCCCCCCCGGAGGATGTAATAAATATGAAAATAAAGATACCATTGAGCAGTTAAAGAGCTAAATGCATACTACGCACTCACCATTCCTCACCCGGATTAGAATTTCCCTGATTTTGAGAATTTCTTTTTCATTTTGCTTGTAAATATTTTTTGAATGATGCTACCGCGCCCCCTTTTAAAAAACGTTCCTGGAAATTACTGTAAATATATCGTGAATAAAATAAATGTGAGCATTCATCCAAATGAGAGAAAGTTACAACTGTTTCCTATTTTAAAAAAAAGATGTCCCCATTCGTTAGCTTTGCAAGATTTTGAGAAGTTTTTGGTATTTATATTTCAGCAGATTTACAATAACTATTTAGAGTAATTTCCCCTTATTGTGACGTCAGAGTTCACGTCGGTCAAATTTCGTCTGTGTCTTTGAAAAAACCCTGAAGAAAAAAAACTAAGTGAAATATACTGTTTTGTTTACTTAAAAAGCATGATATTCTTGAAATTACACAATTTATCTGTTTCTCAAAAGTTTTACTTTGATTCTCGCGAGAAGGAATCAAGTCTAGTGAGATCGTCCGACATTGATAAATTGCATTGTGGGTCGAAATTTACTGACTCCGAAAAATTCTGTGGGATCAATGTGCAAGAAATCCATTGTGACGTCACTCGAAAGGAACGACAACTCTGTTAGTCTTATGTAATGGTTTTATTTACTATGCATGATGTACATAGTCTTTTATCTTGTTCTCGTGAGAGTGTGAAATGGGAAACCATATTTACAGGGAATTACTGGGACGATTAAAACAAGGCATTACTGGTCCGATTTACTGACGCCAAAAAAATCCGTTGAATGAATGTGCAACTAGTCCGAATTTTCTATTCACACATGCCTTGCCGGTAGAGCTTGCTTCGCGCCAGCGCTGCGCGCCGGCGAGCTGCGCTCGCTATTACAATTGTTTGATAGTTTTTAAAAAAATGTGCAAAACCAGGAAAGATTTATTCAGTCACGTATAAAACTAGAAATAGAAAGATACAACTACAATACTAAATGGGAAAGACCCACTGAACTTTATGTCCTATATATGATTTATGTCGTATGATCTGCACTGTCCCTGCATCGGCCCTCTCACAGCACGACTCTCTTGCTTATAAACACTTCTAAAACGCCATCTTGTGAAAAGAAATCAAAGTACTGAAATTCTCCTTAGTCTAATGACAATTCTAATGATACAGCGCGGCTCTTTGGGCCCCGCCTCTTATAGACGAGGTTCTTACAGCGCGGCTCTTTCAGTTATGGTTCGTACAGCGCGGCTCTTAGGACTTTGTCTCTTACAAGCGCGGCTCTAAGTGATGACTCTTACAAGCGCGGTTCTTACAACGCGGCTCTTACAGTTATGGCTCTTAAAGCGCGGTTTTTTATGCTCCGGCCTTATCGGCAGGGTATTACAATTGTTTGATAGTTTTTTAAAAAAATGTGCAAAACCAGGAAAGATTTATTCAGTCACGTCTAAAACTACAAATAGAAAGATACAACTACAATACTAAATGGGAAAGACCCACTAAACTTTATGTCGTATGATCTGCACTGTTACTGCATCGGCCCTCTCAAAGCATCGCTCTCTCGCTTATACACCCTTTTAAAAAAGCCATCTTGTGAAAAAGAAATCAAAGAAATGAAACTCCCCTTAGTCTAATGACAATTTCCTTATTGTTACAGAATGCACATTCTGGTCTGTGTTTAGTTCAACATGTATGGCAACTTTCACTACAAATAAGGTATTGGAAAGGCATATCAATGCGATGTCCGTGACGCCACCCGATCATTGTATGACTGATCTCAGTTTAATCATGTTTAACATTATGAACTCACCTAGCCGATCTATAGCTATGTTTCATTTCACAAGCCAATTTAAGAAAAAAAATCACCAATATAAAAAACACACTATAGCGAATAACCCAGTATGTTTTGTGCTTAAATATATCGAAGAATTCTTACACATCAGATTACAAGGCTTCAATAAACGAATCAAAAATTGTCAAGCATCACGTGTCCGCAGCACTGTTAAGGTTTACTTTATGGTCGCGCCGACGAGAATATAAAATCGTTTAATATTTATTCGTTTGATGAGATATCGGCGCTTCTGATTGGTTGAAAAATTTCTTTAATACCTGCATCAATAAAATTTTTGCAGGATCTACTTTTCTCAACTGTTCTGGTGTAACACTATTTATAGAACGGGTATTTCCAAGATAAACACTGTCAACAAAATGTAAAGTTGTGTCTGTTTTATTGTCAGCAAAGAAAGTGCAATCTTGTGAATATTAAAACTTGAAAGTTTAACCTTCAAAAATGAACGGAACACATTATTTGATTCACGAAATAGAAAATTAAGCGTCTTCTCACGATTTCGTCTGCTTGAGATCAATCAACATTTACAGCGAGGCTGGCTGTTCCTTTTCCAGGAATATTATAACGAACATATAGGCCTATAAACTTTCACGGTAACACTGCACTGCTGTTCAAATTTGGTAACGATAATCATAACTTTCAAATTTACACACGTACATGATCGGTCATCAGAAATAGCGTCGTAAAGAAAAGCTATAAGTAATGCATCAACTCCTTCGGCGCATTCCAAGCGGCAGATATGCCATTTAAGTACATCACTGGCTATCTAGTTACCACAACGTTTACAAAAGTCGCTTATACATACTATTCTTTGTCGACATATCAGCTATTTTCGTCCACGATCGCCTTTCCTTGGATGGTTATGTCCAGTTGCATTTTCCAGCGATCTCACATGAAAACTAGTTTTAATACGAGTTTTTCTGCACAGTGAATAATATCACAAGCTATCGCATGTATTTTCCTTTCGTTTACAATTCAGCCGGTTCAGATTTTAACTCACTATTTGTGTTTAATCCATTAAATTCAGCTCAATAGCTCTGCATCAGCTGAAGGCGCATCCATTTTGAATACTGTTGCTGTTGTTGTTTTGTATTCATACGCGCCGCTTCATTTACATTATTTACATGTTTGATCAATGACACTTCGCATTATTTTATTTGAAAATGTTTTATTAAATGATAAGAAATGAAGATAATAATTTTTCTATTGATCGACGTATCAAAGAAAAAATTGACCGGAAAACTTTTTCATCAATGCGCGTAGCATGATGAAGTTTTCCGATCATTTTTTTCTTTGATACGTCGATCAATAGAAAAATTATTATCTTCATTTCTTAATTCCAACCGGAGCTCATTTCTTTGATATTTATTCTAATAAAAGAAAAACTCTATACAAAGCAGCAGCAATTTTCCGAATCTACAAAAAAGAAGAATTTAATTATCATTTATTTTTTTTATTCAAATAAGGGTATGCCCTTGTAAAATCGAACTTCGGGAGAATTATCAACACATATCACGTGACTATTAAGTCAGGGGACCACACTAAGTGTCATACAAAGTAGCATGTACTTTACTGTTTCATTTTATATTACATTTACATCATTATAAAATAACTTTACATAAACATTTTGTAATAAAAGATGCATCGTTTTATGAACGTTTAAATCCGCTGATATTTTTATAGTGAGCCTTAACAGTGCAACGTCGCCGTTGTCATCGAAGCGGCGTTGTTGTCGTTATTATTGTCGATATCCTTGTTGTTATTGATATCGTCGTCTTTGTGTCATTGAACTCGTTTCTATAATGTTGTTTCCGCTGTTGTGATGTTGTTTCCGTTGTTGTAATGTTGTTTCCGATGTTGAAATGGCGTTTCCGTTATTGTAATGTTGTTTCCGTTGATGTTGTCTGTGTTGTTGTTATCGTTGTCTCTGTTGTTGTTATCGTTGTCTGTGATGTTGTTATCGTTGTCTGTGTTGTTGTTATCGTTGTCTCTGTTGTTGTTATCGTTGTCTGTGTTGTTGTTATCGTTGTCTCTGTTGTTGTTATCGTTGTCTGTGTTGTTGTTATCGTTGTCTGTGTTGTTGTTATCGTTGTCTGTGTTGTTGTTATCGTTGTCTGTGATGTTGTTATCGTTGTCTGTGTTGTTGTTATCGTTGTCTGTGTTGTTGTTATCGTTGTCTGTGTTGTTGTTATCGTTGTCTGTGTTGTTGTTATCGTTGTCTCTGTTGTTGTTATCGTTGTCTGTGATGTTATCGTTGTCTTTATGTTGTTTTTGCTGTTGTTGTTGTTGTTGATGCTGGTGTGGGGTCTTGTTCAAAACAGTTTGGTATTTTTTTTTCAATAAGATAGCAGTTTTTAATTAATTTAAATGCAAAACAATATACAATTATTAATAAGAATTATACAACTTGGCTGTTTAAACTAGATTTCTGAGTTTCTGAGTGCCCAATCTAAAATTGATATAACGTGTAACTTGCATAAACATTTCTTCCACTGACTAGACATCCACCCATTGTTTGCTTGTTTTAAAGCAAGAATTATGATAACAATGTACTTTGAATACTTATTGTTATGAACTTAAGTGACAATACATCTATAACACTCTATATTATATATTATCATTTATTTACAAACGTCTATGACAATCAAGCTCTTGCAATTAAGAAAAAGGATTAAAAAATCAAAGAAAGTTGTAATAAGCTTTTTTCTTAATTGACATAAACGAAGAGTCGTTTTTGAATGCGAATTTTGAATACCAACCTCCTGCCAATAATAGAAGTCCTAATCTATGAGGGGGAGGTTGCGCGTAGTCAATTTCACAGTAAATTTCAATTTTTAATACATGTATTCTCCCGAAAACGAGAAGGGGGCATTCATAATAATATGTAAATTTTAGAGAAAAAAATGTTTGCTGCAAACAAAAGATGTTTGGGGACAGGGGACACCTAGATACTAAGTTCCTGAAATATCTTAAATTTCGGGGTTTATTTTCTTCTATTAATTGTTTAGAAATTAAGTGGTACAATGTCATAAACTTAAAACTAACGAGAGAGAGAGAGAGAGAGAGAGAGAGAGATATGACAATAAGCCGTGCAATAGAAAATACAACATGTATTATATAAATAAAAGAGAAATGTTCAAAGGTCATTTATTTTAACAACATACTTATTTTGATCTCAGTGATTAGTATAAAGAGAAAGAGAGGAGGAATGACTTTATATTATACAATATTTAATATCCGACATAATTTTAATTTTAAAAACTCATCTAAATTAATGAATATAAAAACTGTTCTGTTTATTCATGCATATCTTGTTGTTGATATATATTTCATGTTCATTAAATATTTCTTACATCATACATAGCCCTAAAAAGACATCAGTGAACAACTTGAGCAAGGTGTCAGACGGACAATTTACAAAATTAATGCGACATTCACACCATTTGATCCACGGATGTATGTTTATTATGTACAGATACTGCCCCACTGATACTCTTGTGAAGTAAAACTTAAAAGACATTTTGATGTCCTGTCCTGCTATCCTCCTTCTCTATTTCGAATAACCATTATGTTGAGAAATATTCTTATTTTGTTGAAAATAAAATCAACCATATATATATATATATATATTGATTAAATTGAATTTATTCTTCAAAACTAAAAATGCACTTAAAATTCAATTTTAAAATCGATATTTATATATGTTCTTTTAATTAAATAAGATGTTATAATATTTATGCTAATTGGACCTAGATTTTTTAATACATGAGCGTATCTAAGAAAGAACGGGCCGGATAATTAGATTGCGAAAATAAGTTTTATACTCTCCCCATCTGAACAACATAGATATACTTCGGACCCCATCCCCTGGGAAAAGTTTCTGATCCTAGATCTGCGCATGTAATAAAGAATTGAAAGAAAAAGAAGCCCATTCTTTTTCGCGTAAGCAAAAGGAGATAATCAAAACTGATCCATACAAATTTTATCTTGAATATAAAAAAGTAATATTTTGATTATTTTCTTTAACATGATAACTAATAAAAACTAGATATAGCGTGAAACAGTGCTGTTAGTACCCCTTATGTAAGAGTTGTACAGTGTAGTACTGTGGAATACAGTTGCTCTGTCCAGTGGGATACAGTGGAATATAACACCTCTGTACAGTAGATATACAATAGGTTTACAGTAGTGTAGAGTGATTGCACTGTATATATCAGACGATGTCAGTCAATTCTCGGGAATATCATCAGATTCTGAATTAAGCAGTTGAGGTAAATCATATGGCGATTAGAAGATATTTTGTATTTTCATGTTTTGTGGGGTCAGAACAGTCCCATAAGGTCATGACCTACATTGTAATTTATGTTTTATAATACAATAAGAAAGAAATACTCCTTCCTTCCCATTATAACTCATATAAAAATGATAAGTGTCTACACTTACTTACATGTAATGCACAAATTTAATACGGCATTGTTTATACAGGGCCAATATGGGGTCAACTCAATAGTGCAAGTCTGACAAATGAAAAAAATAACTTTTGCAATTAAAATGACAGAAACTTTACAAATGCGATAGGATAGGTAACGATGATAAGCTTATATAAATATTAAAAGATGATGATACAGTATGCTGTCAAAGGGAGCTAGATCCCATTTAGAAAGTGAAAGTAGAACTTATGCATGCTGGCATCTCATTATATTGTGCTACTGCTACTACACGTATTATGCTTACCTATATTGGTCAACATCATAATGATAATCCAATTAAAACACAATAATGAATTCCTTTAGCTGATCTTAACTAATCCTTTTCTGCATATGGGAAAACACATACATGTATGTATACACGTGAACCCATCTAATCGAAGAGCTGGGTAAAACTAGTACCTGCTAATGAGACCTGCAGACCTGTGCTGTGTACGTAACTTCAGACAAAGATCAGTTATTTGTAGCATGCATGTATTTTTATGACCTATTCTTCAAATCCACTTGCACTATTTTATTAGGTAAATAACAGCTTTAAGGTGGTGCAGGACACCTGCATATTGTTATGTACACTTCCTATATATACTGAGATAAACAATAAAGTATATTAAATATTAATTATAACCCCCCCCCCCCCCCCAAATAATGTTACCTAACATTGAAGCGCAATGGGTTATAGCGTTTACATGTCTGTAGAGCATTGGGGTCCAAGGTGTATTTTTGGTAATTTTACTATTGATATAAATAAATTTTCATTGGGGGGGGGGGGGGGGGTCTGGACCACTCACTCCCACCCTTCTCTAAATCTCTGCACACGATGATGTACATGTAGGCACACAGAAGCAAATCTAAAACCGGCAACCGCCACGGGGAGGGGGCATAATTTATTTTTTTATTTTAATTTGTTTTGCAATAATTTTATAGACCATTATATATACTTTCTATGACATGAAATGTTAAGATTATTGATTAACTGAAAATTCACTGCAAACAGTTCAACCCCAAATTGCACATAAAGTGTAGCTCATTTGTATTATCATATTGGAAGGGATCTTACCCTTCAGTTATGAAAATTATAATTTTTAAATGTATTACCGGAGCTTGCATGTGGCCTTCATTTTTAATTAAACGGGTACAAAACAGTGTTACTTAGGGGCAAACACTTGGTGCGGGTATTACTGTCTAATGACAGCATCTAGTTAATTATTTAATCGTACACTGACTTGAAATTATGTAAATATAAGTTAAAAGAAATCGTTCTTTGAATACCGGTATAATGAGGTGATAATTTCGGTCGGGCGTGACAGAATCTTTCATCAAATCCTTCGGGTTTTATTGGATTTGATTACGCCCCGTCCAAAGTTATCACCTCATAATACCCAAAGAATGAGTACTTATTCCTTAAATAATGTTAGAATAATGATTTTTTTATACTTATAATTAATATATTATTTTTAGGAACTGTACGACTTGATATTAAAATAGTCATTGATAAATTGTATTGTTCCATACTACACAAAATCGATTAGAAATGTTCTCATAGACAAATACACAGTATTTTGTAAATATTCAGAAATACAGAACAATTTTATGGAAAGGAGATAACCTAAGCCGAGTAGCGTGTCATGCAAGAAACGTACCTTACCTCGAGCGAGCATCGTATTGTTTTATGTAAAAACTATACCGTAACATGTACAAAACTGTTCCATACTGTGAAGAAACAAACTGTCCAATACGAAAACCTAAGGTTGTATGTCATCGTCGTTCAGGTTTTGCATAACGCAATGCTTTCAACTGCTTATTTGATAATCCGGCCTGTTTTCACTATTATTAGATGCTTGCTGATATTCACATAATTGATAATGTTACTGTGAACATACATGATACCTTCATATATAAATCAAATTTACGTGTATTCATTAAATGTGCTTAAAAAGTTCTTTGTCGCCCTTTCCATCTTTTTGAAAATACAGAGAGCAGCTTTGACGAATAATAATGCTACCCTCCTTGAAAGATACATCAGCGACAGTAGAACAAATGTCCCTGTCTGTGTTCAAGGTTTCTGAAAAAAAAAATAGTGTTAATACTTCTATGCTAAAATAAATTGCAATATTAAAGTTCACACGGTCATAGTTTTTAGACGGTCAAATTCAAAATAATGAGCATTGTTTTACATTTATTAATAATACTAAAGAACACTTTTTTTTAAAATATTAATATAAATCACTTGTCATTTAGATAATAACTAGGTACTGTTGTATAAAGTTAAAAATTCCTGATCAGCTAGAAAATTTAAAAAAATCAAACATTTCCTTTAAACGAGGACTATTTAGAATGTATTTGTATGCGAGAAAAATGAACTGCAGCGATTTGTTTTATGTTTATACCACATAAAAGATTTTAGGCCTTGTTAAATTATGATATAGAGTCATTTCATTATAGAATCAATCATCAAACATCAGCATCAAAATTGATTCTGTTTTTACTTACACTCATATTTATATTATCAATGATTAATTAGGTTTAATTTCTTAAAATTATTTTGATAGAAAGAACTTAGTTTTACTATATTTATTCTATTTTTAATTTTGAATATTTATAATATCATTGATATAAACGTTTTGCTTTCATTCAGGGACTTAGAAGGTAATCAGATATCAAGGATCGACAACAACACCTTTAAAGGGCTACCACAGTTGGAGTATCTGTAAGTACTGTTACTACTGTTACCGTGCTATTCACATCTTGGCGAAACATCGAAACCTATAAATGCAGATTTTTTCAAATAAACTTTGAAATACCTGCACAAGAGTTACAGATTTTAATATTTGATATTGATGTAAAACGTGCGAAATGATTACCGTAAACTATCATTGAATATAACCTGATCAGTTATTATTGTGATATTAACTGTTATTAAAACTTTTCGATAAGCTACCCTGATATAACAAAAATGAGAGAAATGGGGTAGACACGCTTTTTGCAGATCTACGTAAGTTGGAGTTATACCAAAATATACTCTTACAGTGTTATATTAAGAATAACTATCTAGATAATAAATATATTTATTTAAGCATTGAATCATTACTTTTTGAAAGATATAGTCTCATAACTGCAGCGGTGTGTGCATACAAATTGAGTAACGCGCGCAAAAATAATGATTTAATGCTTATATTTACATTTTTGTAACTTCTTGCCTTGTCTGCAAATGTAATTTATAGGTCAAAATTTCTGTTTTATCCTAAGGGTAAGTTCAAATTAATGGAAGAGCCACTGTAACAGCCGCAAGCGTGAACTTTAATTCTCGCTTGTGACGTTGCATTTTACAGCGTTAAACGTTTGTGACGTCATAATAAAACTAGTCACTCTAACCGTCGAGTACCTTTTGTGTGTTACGGTCTTATAACTGCAGGGTCGAGTTTTTCACACACTGTACATGCAAAAAATATTTGGAATGTAAATATAAATAAATATATATATATAAAACTTTATTTAAAGTATACAAAAGAATTAAGATTTGACAAAAGTGTAATAAATAATTAGCCTTATATTTGCTTCTTTTTACACACTTTTAGTTTTGATAAAATATGAATATACATGCTAACCTTATATATCAGTTAATAAACCATAAAAGGACTGTCGTCTTTGTCCATCCGAGCTAAAACATCGACTACGATTAAGAAATGACAAAGCGACAGAACTAAACCTCAAATTTTGGACGTAGATAGCAAGTGTTATAGATCTTATTGATCTATGGTCATACCAAGTATATTGCACTGCTGATTAGTATGCATGTGTACATAATTTTCTTTTTAACAGAAATTTTTGAAATATAAATTTTGTCAATATGTATTTTTAAACCATACGAAATTCAGTTTGATAAAAAGCACTATCAAAATACATAAGAATAATTTAAAAATAAAATAAAATGAGATATATATCCTTAATTTTTTTTTTGCAACATGACTTGCATATATATATATATATATATATATAGAGAGAGAGAGAGAGAGAGAGAGAGAGAGAGAGAGAGAGAGAGAGAGAGAGAGAGAGAGAGAGAGAGAGAGAGTGAGAGAGAGAGAGAGAATACAATCTCAGCTATGTTAAGGACGTCCATAAGAAGAAATCCATATTTTTTACATGAAATGTTATCTTAGGAAAAATCTTGACATTCTTATAGAATTATTTGTTACGCAAAGTGATCACATATCAAAATAAAAATTAGGAACATTGCTGTTAGATGATAATTTTACAAAAATCATTGGAATACCTTGTAACGTGAATCTGCCAAACATAAATGAACGAGGCTTAATACTGAAAAAAATACAGAGTGCAAGGACTTAACATCAACAAACATAGTTTTTTTGTTTTTATCTTGTAAAATGAACATTTAAAATTTCAAAAAATGTTTGGAGCTTGAAATACTTATGTAAGAAGAATTATTAAATTCAATGTCAACAGTGTATGAAAAGAAATGTGCAGGGAGTTTCAATATTTGACGCTAATTGTTATCAAATGCTGAGCGATTTTATACAGCTCCCAACATTTCTGATATAGCGGGGATGTAGTGTTGTAACATGTAAAATTTCAGTATATTTAATTAAGTGTATACCCTTGCAATACTTCATTTTATCTGATCCAATTCAGATTGAGCGTCATTTTCGCGAAGTTCAAACTGAACACTGACTAAGTTCACAATTTATATTTTCATTCATATAAAATTGAACGCAGCAAATTTCACTAAACTGATGTTTGAATGTTTTTTTTTTCTGTTAACACAATTTATTATTATCAAATTGTTTAAATCAGAAAAATTAATTCATTTAATGCCTTAACCTAAACCGTATTAGTATAAGGGGTGGGTGGGGTAAGTGTGTACTTTGAGTTTGTAATTTACTAAACAATGGTGCTTTAGTATGCTATCATAAGGAGGGAAAATGGGGTTGGGTAAGTGTGTACTTTGAGTTTGTAATTTACTAAACAATGGTGCTTTAGTATGCTATCATAAGGAGGGAAAATGGGGTTGGGTAAGTGTATACTTTGAGGCTGTAATTTACTAAACAGTGGTGCTTCAATATGTTTTATGTTACTTTGCTATAAAATGAAGGACAAACACCTTTAATGTATGATAAGATTGTTTTTTAATTGTGATTAATATATTATTTAATAATTAAATAAAGCCAAAATATAAATATTTTTCAAAACTTATGTAACATCATCAATTGACAATTCAAAGAGATTGAATTTCTATGACCAACTTGTAGAAAATTGTTCAACAAGACTAGAGTTTTATGATTTTCAATATTTTCAATCATGATCAGGAATTTATGGAAATCAATCATTTTTCTTGCGCACTGCTGCTCCTGTCATTTTGTTGTAAAAAGGCATTGCAATTGACATGGAAACCAAAACCTGAAATGAAAAATATTTTTCAGCTTCAAATTTAATTTTAATAGATTTGAATGAACAAAATGATGAGAGGTTACATAGTTAATATAATTAAAAACTAGGCCAAGTATAGTTTGTGAAAGAAATATCTATAGGGTACTTTTTATCAATATAAAAAAGTCGATGTACTGTCCCCGATAAACCAATGCTTAAAAACCCTTTAATTAAATAATGTGTCAAGATTAGCAAACTATTGTGCTAAAGATAACATAAACATGGATTTTTTAAATTATTGTGCATATTGATGGAAGATACAATTATTTTAATCCTACCACAGACACAATCAAAGTGTTTAATCTAAAAATGTGTGAAAATGCGATCAATTTTTTTTGTTTTATATTTATATTCGAGCAGGCTAATAACACGCTTCGGTTTACATAACAAACACTACTTTTTCTTTCTTAATTCAATCCAGATCATCAAAGTAAGCTAAGTAGGGCTAGCACAGTGTTTCATTTTCCATTGTTTACATTTTCATTGAACATGGATGACATGCAAGCTAATATTATTTCAATGTTAAAAGCTAGTAAAAAGATAAAATGGGTCTCTACACTCTCTATGATCAAAATTTACGAAAAGCAGTACATTTACGTTGCCTGCTTGAATCACGAAACTGATGTTTAAACATAATATTACAGGATGAACAAATGTTAACAAGTAAACAAAATCGAAGCTGGGGAATTTCGCTTCGTTCCTGTTTTATCCTTTAATTTTTAATAATATAAAACAATATCTAGGGAAAGTACAGATAAAGCCTACGTAGTTCAGTTTTTTTCTCTACCGATTCCCGCCCATGCTGGTTGTAAATGAGTTAAATTTGCAGATACATCACTGAAGTCCACATATTTATTCTGATCACAGCTGCAAGCACTGACATTACGTAGTCAACATCGACGTCATTAGATGACATACATTTGATAATTTCGCAAGATATACAGACTGTGTATTTATTTCAGTACACTTTTCTTGATACGACCAAACCCAATACTTTATCATTTTAATTATTGTAGATGTTTGTTAATAATCGAAATACAATATCTCATTATCATCTGATGAATAATTATCGTGGCTTATGCACATTTCCAACATACACACGTTCTAAAATTCGGATACCTTCCTTAACATAGCTGAGAGGTGCAATGTGACCCTAAAGTCCAATAATCTGCGCCAAACATTGATGGTGTGACACGCAAAAATTCATGGTTCACGTACAAACGTCAAATTCCGATCCTGGTTTAATAACATGCACCACCTATTATGGTGCAAATTTAAGCATACTCGATTTTTTAGACGATTTTTAAATGTTGTTTTGAAGACGTTCATATAGTCGTGAATACCTATACCTAACAGCTTTCAGAGGTAATGGACTGTGCAAAACGACGTTTTCAATAATGTGTATATAGCGTGACGTCACACACACTTATTATTTTTTTTCATTGTAAATGAAATGCCAACATGTACGACCCTCTCCATATCATCTGTGTGTGATTGCATGAAATGATTATCTCGTTGTTTATACAGTATATTGACCAATGCAAGTAAAGCATTATCGGAGGTTGACCTTTGATGTGACTTTTAATTGTCCGTTTACAGAAAGTATGCTGTTAACTGCTAATGCGAAAACATGGATCAGTATGTAGAGTTAAAACATATGACGGGTTAAAATATAGCATATGATCTTTATTGTTTATTTAGTGCTAGATCCATAATGACGTCAACACCGATTTGATATCTCTTTTTTAGTTCTTTATGATCAAAAGGGAAATGTGTAGGATAATAAAAACAATATTGCCTTGACATTCCAAATGAAACCATCAAAACTACTTCCTACACCTTTTTTCAGTTTAATATCATTGTAAAGAAGAGGGACACAACATTTCATTTGCTTTTGTTTGTTTTTTTGTTTTTTTGAAAGACTGTAGATTGTTAAAATTTATTTTGTATTTTAATTTGTCAACACCAGAAAGAAAACCCTCTGAGATTTGTAGCAAGATTACTTCATATTTCATTGAAAAAACCCCAGATTAAAACAATTCTTTTCAGTGCGTATATCTGAAAATTAGGCCATAGTCACCAAATCAAGATATTATAATAAATCATCATTTATAGTTCAAATTTAAGAAATCTGTAGTCTAGTTCATTTACTTGATCTTGACCTTTGCGCGCAACGTCATTACTAATGTCGTATACATACATGTAGCAATACGCTACATACGTAGAATTTAATGACTCCGTCTGTCTGTGGCACTACGAACCATTGTACTTTAGATTGAAGACCGTACAAATGTAAACGATTGTAATTTGGCAAAATTAACCACCGTACTTTGGGGTGACGCATCTATAGGAGTCGTCTATTACAATTGTGGGTAAAGCTCCGACCTGTGGGTAACACACGGCTTTCGGCATGACAGTCAGACTCAAGAGTCTGTTAAAGAGAATATGTTTAAATCGAATGTAAAAGAAAGCAAACCTTCACCAAAGCTATGTATAAAAAGATTGTTTACAGTCTAATAATCAAAATACATATATCTAGTGAGAACAGTGTATTTAGATAAGAAAAATGCGTTTTGAGAGAAACTTCGATTACAACTATTTGTGCTGCTAGCAAGTTTCTATCTTGTCGGAAGCGATATTCCTTTTGGACAGACAGGTGTTTGATAATTAACATAATTGCCGCTACATCTACATGCTCTATATTCTGTGTTGAACCAAGTTAAATGTCTAAAGTGCAAAAGGATTACATCGTCAGTTCAGCATTTTCGAGACCAGATGGCTTCGGAAGAAATTATTCTCTGTTAGATGGGATAGGCCGGGTTATTGGGGAGTAATACTAGGAACGGTGTAACGAAGAATATTGAGCTGGATTGAAAATTGACCTGGAAGTCATTTTTCAACGTTAAATATTGATCCGAGGGTCAGTTTTTAACGTTGAAAATTGAGACCAAAAATCGTGAAATTTATACTCGTGGTCATTTTTTCAACGGTATGAGAAGGATTTTTCTAAACTGACGACATCGACACGTTGACAATTAACTTTTAAGTTGAGAATTGACCCAAACTTCAAAGTTTTGATCTGGAACTTTCTTTACGCGGTTTTAATGTACAATCATGCACATACGAGGCTTGTATTTGAAAATTTAACTTTAAAATGTTCACATTATCCCATACATAGGCGGACTTAGCTGATTTATTTTAGGTTGATGTGTCTAGATACAATTAATCATTTAATTTTGAGACTGAAAAAAATTTAAAATACATTCATTTTCTTATTAATATAATACCGTGTAAAAAAAAAACAACCAAGAAGACGACCGTTTGCTTAATTCTGAGTGGAACAGGCGAGTCGTGCTAGCAATAATTATTATTTTTTTTTTTTACATATAATTAATTTTCATTCTACACTCAGAGTAGCAGAAACAATGTGAACAAGTAAAACTTGAGGTTCCTTAAGTACAACGGACAAAGAAATTATATTATTTAATTCTCAGTTCAAGAATGCAGACTTTAGTAACTACAGTTGTCTATTTTTTTCTGGGTAAAAAGAGCGGAAACGTCACATGCTTTTTTATAATCCGTGGTAGGTGCAATAAGGGTGTTTTAAAAATGCCAAAGAATTCTGTGAAAACTTCCCTCAGAAAACTAACTAACTAAAACTAAGTTCGAGTTCAGCTCGAGATCAGATATAAGTAGTGCTATAACCAAAGGTCACTGAGACATAGACACTCCACAGAAGATTTTGAGTAGTAACCTCACTTTAAAGGTGTTTCTAGAACAGTTAATATACTGGCTTGCTATCGGTTGCACTAATAGTTAGACCGGACAAAAGCTGATTACCCCAAAACGCGCGCTAAAATATGCTATAAAGAAGGTTAACATTTACCAGGTTCGTCAAGTAGAACAACAACAACAAAGCCTAAATTGAGTTTCCAAATTTCCAGATTTTTTTTTTATTTCAATAATTTTTTTGTACTTACTGAAACGGGAAAAAAAGGAAAATAATTTAGTCTGTGTAGTAAATCTATGCAGAGCGTGAAAAAAAGGTTTGTAAAAGAGAATCGATGTTATTGGTATGCTAGGAGTTGCAGGAACCATAAGCACCGAGAGAAAATATCCACAGCAAGCTCAGAAACAACTTTTGATATCATCACCCATGCTTTATGAATGACAATAATTATACCAAGTTTAACTGTCATACTTCAGATTGCAGGAGTCATGTGCCTTTCTCAGAGAAACGAATGACAACTCATGTTGATCGCTGGAGGCAGTTCTAACACTTGTTTGGCCAGTTTTAAACAACCTAAAAAATGATAATACGTAACTGAGAGGGTCAGGAACAAACAATTGTTGACGGGGAAGAGATGTAAACGATTGAAATGTCACCACGGTTCTTATGAACCCTTTAATGAGTTTTTTTGATGTCGGTGCAGGTACACTTTGGTTTCAAAAACTGCTTTGATATTTTAGACTACACCATGTTGACGATCCCTACTAGGTCGGACCCTCAAAGACAAATAAATTTATATGCAATTTCAGCTAAGTGCAGTCATGTCAGCGCTTCATTAAGTCTCAACAAGTATGGTGCGGATTCCAGTGCATATTTTGTCTTCGTATTTTGTGATTGTTAGCAGCAAAGTTATTTCTGGTTACACTAGGTAAGGGTTAAGAGAGAAACAAAGGGTGTGATCCTTTGAATAAAGTGCAAATGATTGTTTTGATCGATAAGTTTTAAACGTATATACATTTTGTATCAAATGGTAAAATCAGTTCATTCACTAAACATACACAGTTTTCAATTACATTTACGATGAAATAATTTTTAAAACAAGGTTCAGTTTCTTCAAGGTTCAGTTTCTTTCAATATGTATTCTAAAATTTAAAAGTTGCTTAGTGTATATGACAATGCAATATGCCAGCTTGAAAGCATGTGTGTAAAAGTACCAGATTATGCAGTTTTATTATCTTCCAAAAGAAAAAAGTTACTTCGAAAATCTGGCATATTTCTAAGATGTAGGTAAAACTAAAAAAATTAAATGCCACATTTCTCAAAAGTTATAATGTTTACGCAGCCATCGCCTTTAACGAAATTAATATAGGACTGTTTCTTGTGATACGGCATGATAAATTTCATTGTGGGTGACGAATGCAGATATATTTCTATATTGATATTTTTGTGTAAATAAAAGCTATAATTGTAATTTTTGTAACATATCTTAGCAATATGAATAGGAGGCACAAATGAATGAAACTATTCTGTTTTTTCTTTAATTATCAAATTCGATAATCAAGGCTTCTAATCTGTTTAAAAACATCATACAGAACACATACAAACCTCAAAATCAAAGTCTGGAAGTGATCCTATAGTTATAGTTAATGAATTTATAAACCATATAGTATACTATGCAAAAAAACCGAGTCGTATCATGTTGAAATCGTACCTTATCATTGGTCTTGTATGTTTGACAATAGTGAACGTGTCCTAATTTATCCTGTTTATTGAATAATTGTACAACAGGACGCATTAAAAATGGGCGTGCAAAATGACATATCTATATAAAAAAATGTTTCACAGAAATGTTATAATTTCTTTTGATTTATTTATTTCTAGTAGAAAAAATAGAACGCAGTAAATTTCGTTTATCTTATATATTGTGTATCTGGATTCCGCTTCAGTAATTTTATTTCATTAAATCCCACAAATACAATATAACTCGTTTATATTACAGTTGAAAAAAAAATATGTTTTTATTGATTTTCTAGGAAAAAACAAACAAAAACAACCCCCAACCCCCAACTCCCCCCAAAAAAAGAAAAAAAAACACCCAAAAAAACCCAACCTTCCAACCCCCCCCCCCCCTCCAAAAAAACCCCAAAACAATAAAAACATCAATCAACGAAACCGAGAACAGTTCGATGAGGCGTGGCTTTGTGAAGGTTTTTTTTCAATTGAAAAGTAGGGGTAGAATAGAAATCTTCTGTTTCGATGTTTTTATTCCTTAACATCATCCATAACGATTCGAGTTTTGAATAAAGTAAATTAGGGACCTTGTTTTGGTAAAATGCTAAATGGCGCTCCCATCAGCGTTCTTTTTTGGTATTAAAACATTGCATAAAGAAAAGGGAAAAACATGATTAGATCATTAATTCAAAGCGGCCATGGACTATATGGTAATTTTTGACTGAGCATCAAAAGAAACATGGATTTAAATAGATTTTAAAAATTTCAATTTTCCCTATTTTTTTATTTGTTAAGAAATATATCTTTAAATTTTTTGTCCGTTTTATTCTTATTTGATTTTTTCTTAATATTCAAGATAACTTTTAAAAATTGTGCTATGTTAGGTACTTATATTGGAATCAGATAACGAAGATTAAGAACAACGCTTTTGTGTAGTTATCTTAGCCCTTCATTCATTCTATCTTTATTTCCTCCCATAGGAGATTACATGAAAAATAACATTTTAACATAAATTATAAATACAGCACATGAGTGACAAAGTTAGGAGTTATAGTGAAAAGGGAATATAATTAATTATGTACATTGCAATTGCTGGCGGGAACATATTACTCCCGATTTACTAGAATGGTAAGTTTATTGAGTAAACTTCAAGTGTCTGTAAAACCATGCAGCCGCGTCCCTCAGGAAACGGAAATTAAGGATGTGCAGGCTGCGCTCGTTGTGATATGATACGGTGACGGAGAGAAGTCTTGATCCCAGTAGGAATAGATAAAGGTCTTGTGGACAAAGGCCGCAAAGTTCGGGGTTAAGTGTAATGTCATAGTCCTCAATCACTGTGTTCCACCAAGCGTCTCGGAGAGCAACGGTTCCTGGGCAGACGGTCGAGATGTGCTGAAACACATTGGTGAAGCAACTGCCACACACAGTACATACTTCCGGAGGTAAGGTTGGAAGACTCCATAGCTTGACAACGAATTTACAGATTTCTATTTCGTGTATGTTGGATGGAAATTTCCAAATAGCGAACGGGGGTCTTCCTGCGTTTATGGTGTTAAATAAGATGAAGTCGGGGTCAGAGAGCATGCGCTGACGCCTGCAGTCGATGTGGAGGTTGGTTACCGCTGCCTTGACAGTTTTATTCCAGAGATCCTTAGGGGGGAAGTAACCAACATGCAGGTAAATCAAGAGATGTTGAGTGAGATTGTATCTAGCCAAAATGTTGATAACGTCGTGAATGTATCCAAAATGTTTGCGCTCAGGTGAGTTGATGTAAGAAAAGAGTCGGTGAAGAAAAATCTTCTTAGTAAGAGTTTGGGTGTCCAGATTGCATAGGCGGCCGAAGAATTGAAGTTTCCTTTTTTCAATTTCAGATGTTATTGGGAGAAGCCCAAGGAGTGATTCGCATATGTCGGATCTGGTACTCTTTAGGAGACCAACTGCATGTTTGCAGATAAAATGCTGAAGAGTGTTCAGATCTTGCAGATCTTTTTTTGCGTAGGTCATACCAAAGTTCACAGCCATACATGGTGGAAGGGAGAACAACTCTGGTGTAAAGCCGGGATATGGTATCTGGGTTGAGATGTTCACGTATTTTTAAGGCAAAGTAGGCTTGTCGTCCTTTTCTACAGGCGTTAGCGATTTTCTCAGTATGGACAAGTTTTGAGTGAAGGTGAATACCTAAGTGATTATAAGTATTAGACAGGCAGACAGGTTCTGTACATAGAAACCATGTAACAGGCGAATCTTTATGAGGTGGCGAGGGGGTGAACCGGAGAACGCTTGACTTGCCTGCATTAAACTTGAATCTCCAGTTCGAAGAGTATTTGAATGCTGTGGTGAGAATATTTTGGATGGCTGCAGGAGACAAAGCAATGCAAGAGATATCGTCCGCAAGGGTGGGGTTAGAGCTTGTGATACTATAAATACCCATATTTGGACTCTGGTTTTGAATTTCATGAAGCAGGTCTTAATGAAAACTAGGTACAGAAGTGTTGAGAGGACTCCGCCTTGACGAACTCCTTGCGACACAGGAAACCAGGATGATCTTGTTTGGTTTACTACCACAGAGCATGAGGTGTTGGTGTGACAGTCGTCAATAAGAGTCCACAGACGTACTGAAACACCAAGGCGATGTAACTTGTACATTAGGCCATGCCTCCAGACTGTGTCGAATGCTTTCTGTGTATCTAGGAAAGCGACGTATACGGGCCTACCAAGTTCTAAGTTGTGACAGATTGTTTCTTGTAAGTTAAAGGATGCCGTAAGACAACCTATCTTTGGCTGAAATCCTTGCTGTTGAGGGTTTGGGAAATCACCAGTAGATAATACATAAGTTTTAGTTCTTAAAAGTAACAATTTTTCGAAAATCTTTAGAAAGCATGGGAGTAAGGCTATTGGTCTGTAGCTGTCTGGGGATTTCTTTGGTTTGTTGCTCCCTTTGTGTATAGGGACGATTATGTCTTTTTTCCAAGAATCAGGAATTTGGCCAATTTTAATTATTGAGTTAAACAGATGTAGTATGCACAGTTTGAGTTCTAATCCTCCGTGGATAACATGCTCATTCTGGTTACGATCTATTCCAGGAGCTTTTCTGAGTTTCAAATCACGGATTATTTGTGAGATTTTGTCGATGGTGACTTCACCTCCTGGGATAAGATTTTTGCTTATTATGTTAGCAGTTTTCATGGATTTATAAGAGTTTTCTATGTTATAGCAGAAGTCGGAATTGAATGAGTCATTGTTATTCGAGTTGTACACGTTTTCAAAGTGATGAGCGAATGCGTTAGCTATGTCGCCAGGGTCAGAAAAAGTCACGGTACCAATTTCTATTTCTGGACACACACGGGAACTGCGAGGACGCTGTCGTTTGATTAGTTTCCAGAAAAGTCGGACATCGCATTCGGCAGCTTCGTCGATATCCTTAAAGACCTTAGTCATGAAGCTGTCATGTGCGGTTTGAAGCTCGTTGCGGAACTCTCTTTTAGCGCGCTTATAGTTCTTATAAGACTCGTGACACATTTCGCGTGGTCGACCTTCACTAATCCATATCCTGCGTTTTTGTCGTGTCATGTCGTGCAGCTGCTTTACTTCCGGTGTCCATTCCGGTTTTAGGTAAGGTTTGTATCTTGAGACTGTAATGGTTTTGGAAGCAGCATCGTGTAACAGGTGGGTGAGATCAGAACAGAAGGTATCGATATGAAAGCACAGTCGAGATTTCTATCCAACAAGCTGAGAGCTTCTTCGGAAACATGCTTTTTGTATGAGTCGATTTTACGCGAGTCTGCTTTATGCCATGCAGGCAAACAGTTTAGGGATTTGTTTGACGTACGATTTTTAGGTTGGATGTCAATAGACATTAGAACTGGAAGATGGTCAGAAGTAGAGCTAAACAGACCTTCTTCATACACGTGATATCTATTCACATAGCTACATAGAGAGTTGTTACAGAGTATGTAGTCAAGAGTTGTCTGGGTTAAAATAAAAGTGTAATCTGAGCCGGATATATCGAAATCAACACGAGGGCGCCCTAAATGGTTACGCATGACAAAGTCCTTAAACAGTCTTGATTTATACACGTTCACGTGGTGAGCGTCTCCGTCGTATATGCTAGCGTTAAAATCGCCCCCTATAATCACATCGCCTAAAGAAGAGAAATGGGCTACAAGATCTTCCAGCAGATTAAGTTCCGTGCTATAGGACTGTATGATATTGTCTGATGGAAGATAGACGCCAAATATGTACAGAGAATGGTCATGTGGTCGTCTAATTTCTAACCCAATAATACGTGAGGAGTCGAAGTCAGTTAACTCACATTTAGATAGTTCGAGTTCTTTTTTATACATAGCAACAATTCCACCTTTACCCAGAAAGCGTGAACAGTGTGTAGATGTATTTGTAGACTCTGATCGAGTATAGCTATTGTAGTCAGGATGAATTGAGTCCAGATATGAAGCGTTGTTTGGCATAAGTTTGTGTTCAGATATGATTGCAATGTCGCATTTTACACGATCAATCATACTGGACAAACATAGTAATGAAGACATTATGCCTCTGACATTCCAAGAAAGTATGCTAAGATTATTGGACATTTGTACGAGTATTATCAAAACACACAGTAAGACAAAAAAACAAGTTCGTTTAATCAACATCGTCGTTTTGATTATCTCTATCGTCGTTGGCTGAATCTGCTTCGTCGCAGCGCGCGATTCTGTCCTGCCACTGTTTATTGCTCAGCCAGGGCCTGCATGAAATCCTTTTTGGCCAAAAGCCGTCGGACTCTATCTTACATGCCTCCCGCACCGCAACATTGATTTTCGCATTACGACGAGCCCCTTCGCGCTTAGGTTTGAAAAACACACACAGGGAGACGGATATGTCGTTGTCTTTGAGGAAGTTTGTCATACCCAGCTCTGTTGAACGCTAGCTTATTCCGGAAATATAGTAGCGTGCGTTGCGTTTACGGGTAACACCTTCAAATATGTCGGCGTCAACTCGAGCACCAGTTGAGCCGCTTGACGGATTGGTAGGCTTTTGAGAGGTAGAGACAGGTGACGATGAAGAGTTATTTGCTAGACATTGTTTGGAATAGTTAGGCTGTTTAGACTCTGATGCGATATATTTCCTTTGAATTGCAATGTTGAGTGATTGAGATTTCGTACTTCCATATGAAACACCGTGGGTTTGTGTATCCTTTGTCGAAGCTTCATCCGCGTTTGCTATGGATGAGGCAGCACGCGTACACGAGTCATAGATACCACGATCGGTGACGGGTACTGGTGCTTTAGGTGCGTGTCCACTTGCGTGGGCGTCCGGTGATATTGTTTTGGTGGCTACACATACAGACGAGACGAGGTCATTCAGGCAAGACGGACCGTTAGAGGTACCGTTTGTCTCAAATATGGTACGAGGGGTACTCGAAGGGGTGCGCTGTTTATTTTTTCTTAGGTCACCTATCTGTTTTTGGATACCAGAGCATAGTCTTGATATTTTAGATATTTCAAGTTCAAATTTCTCACATTTCATTTGATATTCGGTGGAGTCGAGACCTTGGAGAGACTTTAGCTGTGCATTAGTAAGCTTCCGGAATGTCTTATATCCAGTTGTATGGGATTCAAGAGAACTTTTGATTTTGTCGTTTTCCTCTTTCAGAGAAGCGTTTTTTGACTTCAAATCGGTAACCGATTTCTCTAGAGCTTGAACTAACTTGTACTGACTAGCATTATTTTTTTCTAGCTGAGTGATTCTCTCGAGAAGTGATTGAATTCATGACCGTAGTTCGACAACTGAGCTTTTGGGTAATTCGTTAGTTTTGTTCTTAGATTTGTCGAAAACATCGCCTAGATATGCATCATCACCGTTGCAAAACATACTGAGTGCAAAGCAGTCTTTTGCGTATTTAATAACACTCGGATTGTTTTTTGTTGTCTTTCGGGCTGTTAGATTACCCATGGGACACCCCTGAATAAACTTGGCCTTGGAACAAAGATATGTTCTATAGTCAACAATGAAATGTTCATTAGAGTTTGTAATTTCTAGGAGTTTTTCTACGTAGAGCTCCTTCGGAAGATTCTGTAAATTAGAGTCTAGCGAAGTTAAATCTGAGTTTGGGTCAAATCCGTGTGGAATATTATACCTGTCTGCGTGTGTGAGTAGGCCAGGGTGGCTCTGTGAGCAGGACTCTTCGTATTGAAGACCATAAATTTGATCACAATTTGATCCCATTTGATAATTATTTGTAGTGTCAGATGAAGAGGTTGAGGGGGTATTTACACTCACCGGGCGTCGCTCCGTATACTCCGGCGGTTGCTCTTCATTTACCAATGTTTGGGAGCCGAGCAGAGGCGAAACATCCTCCGCCATTTCCGGAAGTCTCCGCATATCCGGAAGTCTCCGCATATGATATTTTTGTGTAAATAAAAGCTATAATTGTAATTTTTGTAACATATCTTAGCAATATGAATAGGAGGCACAAATGAATGAAACTATTCTGTTTTTTCTTTAATTATCAAATTCGATAATCAAGGCTTCTAATCTGTTTAAAAACATCATACAGAACACATACAAACCTCAAATTCAAAGTCTGGAAGTGATCCTATAGTTATAGTTAATGAATTTATAAACCATATAGAATACTATGCAAAAAAAACCGAGTCGTATCATGTTGAAATCGTACCTTATCATTGGTCTTGTATGTTTGACAATGGTGAACGTGTCCTAATTTATCCTGTTTATTGAATAATTGTACAACAGGACGCATTAAAAATGGGCGTGCAAAATGACATATCTATATAAAAAAATGTTTCACAGAAATGTTATAATTTCTTTTGATTTATTTATTTCTAGTAGAAAAAATAGAACGCAGTAAATTTTGTTTATCTTATATATTGTGTATCTGGATTCCGCTTCAGTAATTTTATTTCATTAAATCCCACAAATACAATATAACTCGTTTATATTAAAGTTGAAAAAAAAAATGTTTTTATTGATTTTCTAGGAAAAAACAAACAAAAACAACCCCAAACCCCAAACACCCAAAAAAAAGAAAAAAAAAAAACCAAAAAACAACAAAAAAAAAAAACCAACCTTCCAACCCCCCCCCCCCCCCCCTGCAAAAAAACCCCAAAACAATAAAAACATCAATCAACGAAACCGAGAACAGTTCGATTAGGCGTGGCTTTGTGAAGGTTTTTTTCAATTGAAAAGTAGGGGCAGAATAGAAATCTTCTGTTTCGATGTTTTTATTCCTTAACATCATCCATAACGATTCGAGTTTTGAACAAAGAAAATTAGGGACCTTGTTTTGGTAAAATGCTAAATGGCGCTTCCATCAGCGTTCTTTTTTGGTGTTAAACACATTGCATAAAGAAAAGGGAAAAAACATGATTAGATCATTAATTCAAAGCGGCCATGGACTATATGGTAATTTTTGACTGAGCATCAAAAGAAACATGGATTTAAATAGATTTTAAAAATTCCAATTTTCCCTATTTTTTTTATTTGTTAAGAAATATATCTTTAAATTTTTTGTCCGTTTTATTCTTATTTGATTTTTTCTTAATATTCAAGATAACTTTTAAAAATTGTGCTATGTTAGGTACTTATATTGGAATCAGATAACGAATATTAAGAACAACGCTTTTGTGTAGTTATCTTAGCCTAAAACACTTTGAGTGAAGTTTCTACTGTTATCCCCGTATTTTATTTTCGAAATGAAATAGCCTTTAAATTTCTTCTATTTTAATACACAATTTTTATGATTAATTGATATTACCCCGACTGTTCCGCTTTATAATAATTTAAACTGTAAACGAATTTGAAAAAAAAAATTATGTTTTAAACGCAAAAAATGTTATCAATTATCAATGAAAGCCCTTTTACAAAGTAAGTTTCAACATAAAACAGTTCCGTAAACAGTTTGTAACCCATGACAGTTGTGATGTATAAAGCAGAAAATATCCAATGGTACACATTATACAAGAACACCTTACCTGTTTTTTCTCACTTTAAAACCTTGTTCATTTATGAAGGATAGTCTCATTGTTTAAATGTAGTAGAGTTAAGCTAGAGCCGGTGTAAAGAATAATAACAACCCCTGCGGAAAAATAACCGGGGGACATATTTTGACGTAGAATAATGACCCCCTATCGCCCCCGAGCTGTATAATTATTGAATTATTCTGAAGAAAAAAAGACCCGGAGTCATTTTTTTTTCATATTAAATACGAAGAAAAATGACCCCTGTCATAAACAAGAATACATATGGGTTACCTTATAGCAGTTGTGTCTTAATATATCATTGACGCAAAACACAAAAAACCTAACATCGGAAATAGAGGGCAAGATCATTCACACTAAAGTTATAATAAATGGTCTAAGGTAATAAATAGAACGGACGCATGTTTTTTTGTTTTTTTTTGAACGGATAGTTCATGCATTGTGAACTTTCAAACTATTAAGATGCTGTAATGCTATGCATAATCAGCTGAGATTCGATCAACGGTTGATAACAAACAGTCCAGTCGTGTACTTACTAATCTAAGGTTTCATTGTATACGGAATTCTATACGGAAGAGACTTCAACAACAATATTTCTTTCCATTTTAATTTTATTAAATTTTTTTCATTGAGAGTAAGACTGTACATGTATTCCACATGAAGTTGTTAGCGATCACTGTCAAGTATGCAAGTTTTCAATCGCTCAGCTGTATGTCGACCTCGTAAACATAATAAAGAATGCATATCAATTACAATACCACGTTCAAATGATGTTTCATATTTGTATCTTTAAGTCTTATACTATTGTTACATATTCTTACCAGCTAATGAAATAATTTTACCTTCATATTTAGTCTGTTGTTATAAAAACCGAAATCAGAACCGAAAAATTCACCAATTGTAAAACATTTTTTTTTAAAAGGTGACCGCATGGAAACCAAAAAAAATGATAAAATAAAAAATATAATTCAGACACATGTTGTTTGCATGTGGCCATAAATAAATCTTTTTGGGAATCTAAACATTTCATAGAAAAAACGCCATATCCAGAAAATTACTCCAATCAAAAGAGGGATAATTCTACTAAAACATTGTTGACATTTTGCGATTATATATATATATATAAAAATAACCATCCATATGAAAAAAATTAAATTGTGTCAAAGGTTGAACTTGGTAAAAAACCCAAAAAACAACAACCCCAAAACAAATATTTGGCAAATAAGGTATGCTTGCCGCCCCTTGTTCATTGAAGGCGGTGCTTACTTTCTAGGTCTATAAAAGAGGCAATATAAACGTGAATGAGTTAACATGAGTTAAGCTCACTATAACTATTAGTCATATGACGATGTTGTGGCCATTAACGGTTGCAAAGAGCGTCAGGACCCCATAGCTTGGTTCAATTGATAAAAGGGTGATAATATCAGGGTATGTCTAAGAATGCAGTTGAGTTACATTTCAAATTTTGTTACTGATCTGCTAAATAGGCGAACCTCAGTCTGTTAAACGGAATTGCTAATAGTAAGCCAAAGGTGCCAATTTTTAAGAAAGGACTGTATTTTGTATGGTCAAATATCTGCCACCAATTTTAATTTTTAAATAGTATCGTATAAAAATCTAATCTTTACAAACCATTGTACAGAGGATGCTTATCACTGTAATCCTGATTTTATTCACCAATGCTCATTTGCTTTTTATCTATGACGTCACCTGAATGATATAATTCCCGCACATTTGCAAAAAAGTGAAAATATTCTCATTTTTCGTTATATTTTGCAATTTTTCCTTCTTCATAACAAGGGTTAAGCCTATGTACAGAATAACAAAGGTCTCAATAATAGGTAGTGGAATGTCTTTCCTGCTAATTGTAAGAAGACAAAGCTTACATCCTTGAGAATGTCGGAGAATGTTCATGGGAGTAGGGATATCTTCAATTCTTTCATGTCATTCCAATTAAAACAGATGACCAAAGTTCTCAGATCAGATAAACATTTCCAATCGTAATTAGAAAATGCGATGACTAAATAAAGATATTAAAATATCTATTATTTTAGTTATCCTAAAAATAGAAAATGATGGTATATGAATCATTTTTTATCAAGAGCGTATTTCTAAACCACCTGTATTAAAAAAAAATAGGAAGGTCTGGAACTTTAAAGTGCATCTAATATTGCAGCTAATAAACACGTTATAACGAACAATTAGAGGCCAATGCCACACCACCTCAATATATTAAATTTTAAGGTGAGGAAGCAAGACTGACTCCAAAGTTCTTGATGATAAATTAACAACTTTGGATATATGATTTTGCGTACCAAGTCTGTTTAGTTACAATGTGGGTTAAATGATGCGCGGAATTAGTATGTTTAGAGTGCACAGTGCAACTGTGTCCTACTAGATCGAGCCCCCAAGGACAAATAAACCATATTGAGCTTAGGATTGAGTGCTTAACGTTCTATGGTCTCTAATAGTGGTTTGTGCAGTCTTATCACGTATTATTTGGACACTGTGAATGTGATAAAGTGAGTGTTTAAAGAGAGAGTTACATTATTATACAGAAAGCAGACCAAATACTTCCGACTGGACCGGAAATCCCTCATATTTACAATATCGCGGGTTAAAAGAAAGAAAAGAGCTACTTTGTACTCTAATCATAAAAGATTGCATATACTATGTTAAGACCTGTGATACGTTTAGAGATTTTCCGTGCTTTGGAGCGATCCTTCTGAGGCCTTATGGCAGTCGGGAAATAAGTAATGCATATAGACATAATTCAACTCCAAAAAGATCTACATAAAAAGGTTATTAAGAAAAACGGGATATGTGATCAGCTAAATAACGCACATCAAATCATATAAGCAATTGTCAATAATCTTACAGATAACTTATGCAAAGAATAAATAGTGTAGAGCCAGATGGAAGAAAAGTATCGCACAATGTAGAAACCGTTATTTAACATTATATCCACGTGTTTTCCAATAGCCGAACCTTTTTATCCTGATTATTGAATTATTGGTATTAAATGGATTTAAATGGATAGAAAAATACCACTTACATTGCAATTCAATTAGATTGAGAAAATCGAGACACATTTTTTAACCTCCATTTTTTGGGTTTGGGTTAGTGTTAGGGTTAGACAGGAAAGACGGAACAAAATATGTCTGTCATGTTAAATACGTCTTTAGAAGAAAGGTTTGTGTTTTCAAAACTGTAGGGTAGAAAGTGAACGTCATGGAGTAATAATTTAGTAAATGCCATTATGATAAAAACAACCAAATTACCACGGACAAAGGATAAGCTGAAACAAGTGTTAACTATCTGTTTCGTTTTTTTTTTTTGTTAAAAAAAATTTACTCTTTTCACTACTGTCTCTAAACACCCCTGTTCAGATGAAAACCCTGTTTTTCCCTGTCATCCCCTAGGCAGCCCCTGCCATCTCCTGTACACATCCCCTGTACACCCTGTTATCCCCTGTCAGCCACTGTACACATCCCATGTGTGCCACTGTAAGCCCCTGTCACCCTCTGTACGCCAATGGCATCCCCTGTAAGCCACTGCATTTCCATGTACATGCCCCTGACAACCCTGTACGGTTTCTGACTGTTCATAACATTCTATTCTGTTATTTAATTTCAATATTATTTTTCTTAATTCAATTATTAAATTCTAATTTGTTATAGTTTGAGTAATAAATCATTTTTGCACTCCACAGCACCGAGTCACAGGACACACTGTTATTGTAATGTTTTCATTAATAAGTTATTGATACCTAAATAATAATGCTAACTAAAGGCCCGATATTCACCGGGTAATAAATCTCAGGTGAAGGCAGAAATTATTTTCAATGGGTGTGAAAACCTTTAAGGCACTTCGTCCGTTAGAGGTTGGGAACAGCACTACTTCGTAATGTTAAAAAAAATAGATATATATTAAGAAATACAGTGAATTGTTTCTACAAAGAACAAGCACAGCAAAGGATTTTATGTAATATGTGCAACTAACACCCGTTAATCAGCCAGAATGTAGAGTGTACATGTACATTCAGCCATTTTACGATAGAGCACGTCATTGTTCATAACCAAGTTCCTGATTATATCTGTACCAATTTCTCGTGGATAGCAAAATAAAGCTTCCATAGCTTATAGGTTTGCCTCAGAAATAATTTTAGTGTGTTGTTTAATATGTATCTGAGCGGCTTATTGGACCCTTGAATTGAATAACTGTCATAATCAATTTCAATAATTTCTAAAATCTTACTTTTATTTCCCTTTTTAATGCGAAGTGGAAGATATCAAAGATAATGTTAAATATTGCCAGTGAACAGAAATCCGAGAAACGAGACTAATAACGATATATTTTTCTGTTAAACAGAAATCAGTTTAAATAACCTTATATACAAATGATTATGTACAAAGCTTTAAAAATAAGAGTCTGCCTTTCAATCCATGATGACAGGTTGATGTAAAAAGCATTAAAAACATGTCAGAGAAATACTGTAAAATAGATTTAAAGATGATACATCAATAGTAGGAATAGTTTGAACACGTTTGCAATGCCAAACATACATATTACTGTATGCGTTAGGTTGTAGTAATAACATTAAATGGTTTTAAACAAAATATTTGATACATGTAACTCATTGTTAAAGTATTGTAAAAAAATAATATTGTTGCAACAATTATATAACACATTAATGTGTTTACATCACTGTCATATATTTATTTTTTCAGCCTAAAGCTATATATAAGTAACATATTTTGTGTTGTTTATACACTTTATATTTATATTATAATTTTGATTGATATGTTTATTATTGTTTTTGGTTCGGGAATCTAGGTTTAGATTCATATGTTGATATCAACAATTTATTCTAGTTTTAGTCCTCACAATAAAAATCAGTTTAACATTAAAAGATTGTGTTAATTTAGGTACCTATGGTATAATCAGATAACAAGGATCGACAACGAGACTTTTGCGGGGCTATCACAGCTGAGAACACTGTAAGTAACGTTTTTTTCTGCTAATTATATCAATCTTGAAGATGAATATGACATTTAAATTTTATCAGTTTTAATATTGTATGTGACTATAAAAAATATGAAAATGATTATTTACAAAGCCCAATTCATTAAAGATACTAAGCGGTAATCAAATAATCAAAACATATCTCGCTCACTTATGAAATTTACAAAATTATTAACTTCTCAATATTTTCGAAAAAAGAACCTGCCATTGTTAAGATTGAGGATTAGGAGGAGAGTTTGGTTAGTTAGCGTAAACTGAGACGCTGCATCAACATTTTTTTTCATGGGTCATGACGGTATCATTTTAGAAAAAAAATTGTTCAAAAGAGAAATATAACAAAATTTAGCACTGTTTGTGCAGTTGTACACTGTAAGTGAGACAATTAATTTATGCTGCTACAAAATACTCCCTATCAATATCTAAAGAAAAAAAAATTCCAGCAATATAAATAAGATTGTATTTTTTATCCTTAAACAAAACAAATTAAAAAAAAACCAGTAAAATATTTTCTGATTATTTTTAATCTCATACTTCAATTAAAAATGTGCTGTATAGATATACATTAAACGCCAACGATTTTTTGAATAACTATTGAGACATCACAGCAGTACAAACCGCATTGGCGCATGTGTTCTGGCTTATGCTGCAAGGAGACAAGGGCACCTTTGCCCTCATCCGTAGCACTGACATGATATCATAGTGCAGTCAGTGTGACGTAATAGATTGGTTTCATTGGTCAACGTGTGTTACTATCGGGATATTCTAGGAATGCAGTCAGATAACATTAATAATATAATGGCTGTTAAGCTCACTTGACGAACCTCAGATGGTTAAACTGTAAAGCTGATGGTGAGCCAAACATGCCAAATTATTTAGGAAGTTTAATTGTTCCTGCTTTATAACCAAATTAGGTATACGTTGAAAGTAACCATAAGGCTCAGTAATAGGTATTGGGATGTATTGCCAGTTAATTGTATGACGAGAATCCTAACCATCCGGAAATCGTCCTACAATTTTTAATTGAAAAAGGAACTGTCGGAATAATGTTTTTTTTCTTAAATTGTTAAAAAGTTGTGATCTTAAGCTAGCCTGAGTTCTGTATTGTCAATCAAATAAAACTAGATGACAAAAGTTTGAAGAACAAATTAGTGATTCAGAGCGTAATTGTGTTTTAAAATGAGGTTGGTTAATAGATATCAAAATTATATATTCGTTTGGTACATGTAATCATAAAAATGGAAGAAATAACTGCATGAACATTGAAACATATAACAGGTTATTTCTGAACCACTCGTTAAAACAATAGCATTTCTTATGAAAGTCAGGAACTTCAAACTGCATCAAACACAACAGTTAGTTAAAAGCAATTAGAGGCAAATGAATTGACCTGTCGGTGATTCATGCAACCAGATCATGTATTTACCAAACGGTGTGAAAGTGTTAAGGTATGATGTTGGGGATACCTACATTATTATAGACAGGAGCAAGAATGGATAGTTTTGATTATGGTCAAATAGAACAAAAGAGCTACCTTGTTCAGTGAGCTTTGTGAGGGAGTATACGGACATATTAACGGGTAGTGACCTGGATCCTGGGAAATTTGTTTGTGGCTGTTGAAGCGTTGAAAGTATTGTTTTGAATAATATACAAAAAGTAATGAAAAAAAAATCAACAAAATTATCAAAGAAAAAAAAAATCGTCGAATCAATAATTTCCGATTAACAAAATCGTTAATTTTAATTTTTTTTTTTACAGTATATTTTATTAAATAATTTTCATGATTGTTATGTTTAGAAATATATAAACTGTAGAATGTAAGTCAAAAGTCGATTCAAGAGATGCATGAACGCTGAATATGCAAAAGCTTTCTAAGTAGTTTGATACCTAGCTATTAGAATTGCTTTTTATTTAAGTTAACTCATTATAGTTTTCAAAATGATTGATATAATTCAAGTAACCTTTATATTCGATATATTGTAAATTACTGTAAACGTATTATATTTGGCGTGTACGATATTTGGCGGAAATAAGATTTTGAACAAGTTGGCAAAGAGCTGATTAAGCGTATTCCTGAATGTGACTATTCTTATACATACATACATGGCATTTAGTGATGTACTTGATTTAGCGGAAGCCGCATTCCTCCAAAAGCACTAAATAGAATACACAGCCAAATGTAGTATGTTTACAGTACTAGTAACTGAAGGGAAAATATATATATATATATATATATATATATATATATATATATATATATATATATATATATATAAAGCACAGAGAAATTCACTTTTGTTGGAGCTCCACCTTCCGCCCCGATCGAGGCTTGAACTCACGACCTCTGGAACCCATTCTCCTAGCAGTGAGCGGCCACCGCGCTCCTCACTCGGCTATCTAGGCTAGACAAAAATCTTGCTTTCGATAACGAACGGAACCTAGCGCGCTGGCCGCGCACTACATAGTCGCTTGAGATACAGGTGGAATACAGTTAAACGGCAATTTGAGAGGATCGGAACGATACACATTGCATAGATACAAACATATATAATAAGCACAAACATTGCAATAACTCTCAAATTGACATGTACCTACCCATAGTGAATGACATAGATATATATAAAGCACAGAGAAATTCACTTTTGTTGGAGCTATATATATATATATATATATATATATATATATATATATATATATATATATATATATATATATATATATATATATAATAAAAGAAAAAAAGCAACACTAACTGCAAAACATAAGCGCTTTCATTGTTAAAAATCTTCAGACGTCTGAAGATTTTTAACAATGAAAGCGCTTATGTTTTGCAGTTAGTGTTGCTTTTTTTCTTTTATTATATTTTTACCGGACACTGAGAAAATTCTTTTGTGATTTGGATATATATATATATATATATATATATATATATATATATATATATATATATATATAGTTATGATTGTTGAGTTTTAGAAATACATAAGTGTAATATGCAAGGTAAAAGTCGATTTTTCAGCTACATGTAAGATGAATATGCAAGGGCTGTCCAAATATAGAGATATCTAGCTATTGGAATTGCTTTTCTTTTTAAAGTTAACTCAAAATGTTTATTTTATCAACGAATTTAAGTCAAACATTTATTGATTTAAATGTAATCAATTCACATAACACGTGGCATCAAAGCATATAACGCAGGGATGTTAAAGAAGCATCTGGAATCTAAGATGCAAGTTATTCCGCAAAATAACAAGTCTAAATTATTGAATATCTATTTCAATATCAAAACATCACAATGTCGACCAAAATCAAATTAAAAATACGAGGGACAGTTTTTTTTTATCTTCATAGATAAGACTGTATTAGATAGATTTACACATTGATGACCTCATGACTGAAAGTGAAATGTTGTGTAAATTTAATTGGAAAGCATAATAAACAGATTCAAAATATAACAAATCTAAGTACTGTAATAAAGTATTTTGGTGTGATTTGTTGAGAATTGAAAGAGAGAATTGGAACATATGTTACTTTTTTGAAATTGTTGCCAAAAAGTATGCAACTATTGTATCATTTCTCGACCAGACTTTCCTTTGTCGTTGTTAACAATATAAACATCCGACTAGAACAACACTATCCCGTATATATTGAAGTTCAAATTTATCATGTATCAATAGTTTAATCAATACTTAACTTAAAAAGTGCTGCTAGAATCCTGTGTTATGTGTTGCTTTGTTGCAGCATGCCGTTTTCCGTGCATACCGTATAAAAAAGGAGAATATAGGATTCAAGCAGTAGTTTTTATAAGACTGAGATGTTTGGCCTTTACTTAGTATGTTTATTGTTTTGTTGAAACCGCATGGTAGTGTTGTTCTATCTCATTTAAGGAATGAATTCAATATTTATTTGTTTTATACGATATAAAATGGTTTGGGGCAGTTTACGCTTTATAAACCAAGAAGCAGTTTATAAAAAAGCATAAACTGTTTCAAACCATTTTATATCGTACAAAACTAAAAAATATTGAATTCATTGCTTATAATAATTTTTTTTTTTACTCTTCATTGAAGATAAAAACGGTCATTTGACCTTTAAAATGACGTAAAATTGTACAAAATTCAAACGTAACGTCAGGCGTATTGATGCGTTTTTGACGGTAGTCTTACTATGACATAGGCATCATTCTTTATACGATATAAAATAATTTTCTAGCCGATCAGAAAGCGCGTTACAACCAGAATTCAATTATTTCATATTAAGGAACATATGTTAGCTATTTATAGTTATCACGTGATAAAGGAGCGAAATGATATTAATGTACTACCCGGTTTTATTGCATTGCCATCTGCATATAATAGGGAAATAATAAGTTTTGGTTTAATACAAAACAGTTATTTAGAATTATGAATTTTTATAGAACAGTCAAAATAAGACACTTACAGACCCTGAAAAGTGCTACTACACCATTAAAATGAACCGTAACGTTGTACCGTTCCGTGCAAGAAACGAACCTTACCTTTCACAAAACGAAACGTACCGTTCACAAAGCGTACCGTACCGTTCACAAAACGAACCGTACCGTTCACAAATCTAACCGTACCGTTCATTTTTAACGAACCGTACCGTGGAAAAGCGTGCAAGATAATTTATGACTCGCCTCAAAACAGACAAAAAAGGGTAACGTACCGTGCAATAAGCGTGCAACTTCCATATACTGCATATTGACATAATATATTTCGATGAATACAGACGATTATCGCTGACCAGATACGTTTTGCTAGAATTTTTTTTATACGGGATTAGATAATAGCTATTAAGATTTAAAACTGTTATATTTATTAAAACGGTTACAAAAATGTTTTAATTTAGTTTCCTTTCTTAGACCTTTATCATTTCTTTGGTTTTCGATTAAACTTGCATCGTCGATTTCTTAAACATTGTAAACTAGAATGTTCACCCAATTCTTGGTAATACTATTTTGATTTTTATGAACTATTTAAAACGTTGGGTACATACTGGACTTTAGATAGCTTTAAGTGATGAGAGAGCGAGAGAGAGAAAGAGAGAGAGAGAGAGAGTTACATGAGACGTTAAAAAAATAGAGTGTTTAAAAATCATTAGATCATGGCTAAACAAGGGTTGAAATATATATAATTTTATATCCTTTTCAAGTAATGAAAGCAAAAAAAGAATCCCGACTTAAGTTACCCAGAATATTGTCGGGGCTTTCCAAGTAAAGTTAAATTTTTGTGATCAGGCTCCACCGTCTACAACAACTTAAAATCCCTCAAACCATTCCTCAACTAAAATTCTATAAAGGAAAGTGCATAAACTTGAGGTCAATACCCAGACTTGAGGCTGAGAATTGAATTGAGGAAACTTGGTGACGGCGGGGCCTGAAAACGTAAACGGGTACTGTTCTTAGATAAATTCAAATTAATTTACCAAATATATTTATTAATCAATTGATAAATTATCAAAATTCTAATCAATTTAAGTCATGTGCTTTTTTTCCAAACAGACGTGATGTTATAACTGACGATCCGATAGAAATGTTGGGAGCTTGCCATAACATCTTATTTTCTGTTATCGAAAAAACCTTTTTGATAAAACACCTTTTGATTTGTTAATTAATTGACAACAAAACTTTTAACCAATCAAAAATGAAAAATGAAAACATTTCAGATTATTTTTTTTAATATATGTGGATGCGCTGTAGTAAATGACAACTACATATTACCGGTGACTCGACTGATTCGTGCTTCAGCTATTCAAGTAGCGATAAATAAACAATAAATCACTCTTTTTTGATAAACTATAGATACATATATGCACAAAATCTTAGTTAATTAAAAGCAAGCACTGAACAAAAAAGTATGTGCATTCCCTAAAATAACTCTGTATATTTGGGCGGTTAAACAGGTGTACACGGGATGCCGGTATTCACACCTATCCACGGACACCTGTTAGGTAACTCATCACAACCTGTCGTGTGTATAGTCTGAATATATTTTTCTTCTACTTTGATAGTTTCAAGGCTTTTCTTAATCTCTAAAAAACAAAAGAACTGTCTGTAGATATGTACACAAACAACTACACGTAAGACTATCGGCGCGTGGACCCGTAGAACAATTCAGCGACACTATACATGCAGGATTTTCACAGAATATTAAGTTGCGATAAAACTATGATATCATTTACCGGGTACATTAATGTACCAACAATTGATTAATTTTATATTGTAAATGGATGAATGAGATAATAACATTTTGCAAGAACATGTAAGTACAAACACATCTCTTTTTAAATTTATTTTCAATCTTATAATAGCGTCAAAATTTTAACCGGCGAAATCAGTCTGATTATATCGTCTACTGTACAAACTTTTAGTGATTGTGTTCAAAACGTTGTGAAAACCATGAGTTTAAAATAAATGAATTAAATTCAGACAAATAAAAAGCTAATGATTCCAAATTGTTTGCATACAATTACATACACTCTCAGGGAGAGATAGTGAGAGATATAGAGAGAGAGAGAAAAAAGAAAGAGAGAAAGTGTTGATTATAATACTTAAACTGACCTATATTATCGCTTTAGGTTTCTATAGTCGGTCATTTGAGCGGGATTTTATTATTTCAGGACTCCACGTGCTTCGCCTGTCAATCAGTTGAAGTATAACAGTACAGATCACGCCATGCGCCGCGTGCAACTTGGCTAGAAGAAAATTATCTAATGAAAACGATTTTGTTTTATGTTTTCTTAAATTTTTATTTAAAAGAGTGTTTTTATTTGAAATTATTCAACATGATTAATTCAATCATGATAATAACTCATGTACTTGCGATCAGAGTTTCTTTCCCTAGCTGTCGTATTTTATTTTGTTACTAGATAAATTCTTCATATATTTATTACTTTTAACATTCATTTGTTGATTACCGGGTATTTTCCGTGTCCTGTTTACGAAAGGTATGTGAGTAAAAAGGGAAATTAAATATAAACAGATTAGTCAGCATTTGTAAAACGTCAGTTAAATCGCATGCATACAGTGAAGATACATATCGTAATTTTAAATGTGTTACATGTACATGTATAGTTTAACGGATAGACAAAAACTCATAGTCATATTTTGACTACACACGCGATCTTAGTTCAGATGAAGAGAAGCGATGACGGGTTACATGTAGGTATGATATGTGTATATGATCAACTGCAGAAAATCATAGAATCAATTTTAAATAAATAAAAATGTGTGTCAAAAAACTAAAGAACAATTGATTTCAAGACTTCCTATCTGAAATTCATTGTTTATATTATCATTAACTGCGTGTAATTTTATATTGTCTATTCACTAAGGGAATTCGATCGGCAATAGCACTACAGTAGTACGCAATAAAAAAAATTATCAAACGAATTATGAATAAAGAAAAAGATAGATGCTTGTAAAAAATAACAACTAGCCGATAATAAAGACAACGATAAATGAAACTAAAGAAATATCGGAATAAACTCGGGGCAATTTTCCATAACAATTTTAAATGGATTAGAAATATTTAATGACTTCCATTAAAGTACATGTTTAGAAAAAAACTTGAGATGCTATGTAAAATCATTGACAGCTCGCTGAATTTACAAAAATATATCGGATTAAAGTCAAACAGTTCTTATAATCTATCTTATTGATTACATTTATCTAAAATCAAATAATAATAATAACAGACTAATCAAAATTAAAACTAACTCCGCTTCCCGGTTGTCACTGGGTACACGTTTCACGCAACGTATCAAAAACGGGGTAACGGATGGAAGTTCCGATTTCAAATAAATTGAAATACATGTGTAATACATCACATAAATAAATAAACATTCTTGTCATAATAAACGTTCAAAATGTGTAACGAACCGAACCATGCAACTGATGTAGTAGCACGTTTCAGGGCCTGTAGTTGTACACATGCTTCCTTAATGACCTATAATTAGTTGTCTTTATGCTTCCTAAACTTACCCACCAAGCAATCATAATCTTACAGCTAGATTATGCCTTTAACAAAGAATAAATCGTGTGGAGCTCTATGGGAAAACAGAATCGCACTATGTTTGAATCGCCACTTAGCATTGTAATCAAGTGTCTTTAAAATTACTAATTTTCAGTACAGCCATAAAAATGAATAAATCATATTAACACTGCAACGAATCTTCTTCTATGATTTTAATTTGAATGTTTAATATTTTTTTTTGTTCAAATGATAATATTTATCCATAAATTTTAATCACTTTTCTAATGCGCAGTTCTTGATATTAAAAATATCTTGAATCCAAAACCCTTAGGTTTTTAGGATCCTAAAGGGTAATTACAAAATAATCAAATCGTGCACATTATCCTAAATACATTACCTTATAATTTATTACAATAAAAATCTAAAATACATGTTCAGCAATATAATTTTTTCAAAACCAAAATATTTTATTAAATAGCTTTTTAAAACAAAATAGCGGTATGTCCAGTGTAATTCACCATTGGCTGGAGTGTTCCGGACTATGTTACAGGGAGTATAGGTATACCTGTCAAATGATGCGTTACACTGGGAAAATATTCTGATTTAGTCAGCTTAAGTAAGCCGGGATAATTAAATCTGTTTTATTTTAAATACATTTATAGTTAGTCCAACGTGTTGTGCAACAGACAAACCCTATAATAGCCTCTTACAAATACAATCTAAGTGGTGGATTAACGAGATATTTCTATAAATATACTATGATAGATAGGTAGTTAAGATGTCAGTTGCAAATGGGGCCCGAATATATGTAAGGCTGTCTTGTATTGAAAGTGTCTTATTTTTTTTAATATTTTGATATTTAAAAAAAAAAACCAAAGGTTGTAGCAGCGAATTGCCATTGGAATTTTTACTAGTTTTTTGCATAATGTCTCTGTAGTTTGATTTGTGTTGAGTAGTAAAACGTTTCATAACGTTATATGATAAAAAAAAAAAGACCTATTCTGTAGCACTCAGAGGATATCCTGATGTTGTAAGCTTTTTAGTGAAAATATTATTTTTATCTAATTTAATTTGAACTTAATTTGATTGATTCTCAAATGACGCTTGCTGCTAAGGTATACTATGTTATTTCTATGCTATACTATGCTAAATTAAAATAATTTTCTATTTTTGTCTGTACAAACCTGATAATCTACATCAGAAATAACGTTTGCATACAACTTTGAGGTCAAGTACATCTTTCAACGTTAAATATAAACAACTTTCTGATTGACATGCACTTGTCAATTTGACGTCATACTGTATATATTGTCAAATATCATCCGTAGGGATCAGGGGATCGATTTAGTTTTTAATAGTAAAATTCATTTCATAGATAAACGACGCATAAACTACAAACAATTTAAATACCATTAAATTTGTAACACCGATAAGCCCATCCAAATTCACATTTTACAAAATCGCACACGTAACAAGTCTTTATCATCTTTTGAACATAAATTTAGAGGAGTTTGCTTAATTGAAAAAAATGTTATTACTTTAATGGACTCTGTAATCTGACTTAAAAAATATGTGAAATATTAAGCGAACGTCATATAAATTTCAACAGAAGGTTATTTCTTTGATATTTATTATAATTTATTATAATAAAACACGAACTCTAAACAACGCAACATCACTTTTTAGCAACGATGAGATAGGATAATTTCTTCATATTTATGTGTTTTCAAATAAGGAAATGACCTTGCGCTACTGCAATCTGCTTATGATATTCATTCGGGAGAATAAGCAAAATATGTCACTTGACTGTCAAATCATGCGACTATCAATGTGATGGAAAACGACATTTACAATATATGCTGTTTCATTTATCAAATTTAAATCATAATATCCTAACTATACACGAATTATTTGTAAAAAATAGATGCATCAATTTATTGACATTTAAATCCGTTCAATTTTTCGTAGCACACCTTTAGGTACCTCACTACACCTAGTCTTATACTTTTTAAGATACTACGTCACAAGATGGCGATTTAAATGTGTAAATGTCTTAACAGTTCTTATCGTTTGATTGGATTGTATAATATCGTAGCTCATCAGTGGTTAAAGTATTGGGCTTCCGAAACGCAGATCATGAGTTCGAATCCGCCTGTAGGTTCTGTTCATGTTTACTGAATTATATTTTCGAAAAAGTTATTTTTCATCCAAAACTGCACATTTCTTTTGCCCATTGAACTGAAATACTTCTTATCCATCAACATATCTATCTTAATCAAGTAATTTTCTGCTGATTTAAGAAAATAATTCAAGGTAGTGAGCCACCTTAATAGTGCTGTGAAAGTGAGTATCAGACAAAGTCTAAAAAAAGCATCTCTCAAATACAAAGATCAGTGGTTGAATAACAGGATAGTTCAATGTAGTTAACCACAAGTCAAAACTCCAACTATAATAGCCAGTTATTATAGCAGTAAGTCGCAACTGGGGCCCAAATAACTATGTCCAGTATGGGGATTGTCTCCAAAATCAATTAATGTATTTATATTAAAACCATCTAAGGGTTTAGATATAGATTTATGGTTGGATGTATGTTGTCAATTAATATGTATCATTTCTTTACTTGATGGTAAGCGATTTAATTTAAAAAATAATCATCAGACGGAATTAATTTTCAAGCACTATTGACATAATTTGAAGTAATTTTTTGATTCATTTCTACTGAGGAGAACTATGGAAACAAAAGTCATATTTTCTTCCTAACATTGTATTCACTATTACCTTTAATTGTGGGAAAATTTGGTGATTTTTGTGAGATCTATAGACACTATCTATAGCCAAAAATAATTTTACGTGAAATACAAGGGCTGTGGTCTCATACCGACAAAACATGCTTCAACAGTAAAAGTCTTACACAAAATGCATCTACTATTTAATAGTATGTATGCCTCCTCATTCTCCTACCTACACATCAAACAAACTCACAAATGTGTTGAAAATTTTATCGATCAGAATATGATTATATCCTGATCAAAACATATAAACATTGACTTATATCATCTACAGTACATACCAATATTTCAAGAAGAACAGAAATCAAAATACTGTAACTGTAAGAAACATATGTTAAAACCAACTGCAACATATATAATATGTAGAGCAGAATATTATACAAGGTAAATTATGCATTCAAACACATTAGTAAATTATTTATCATACAAACTGATGGCAGAAGGTGAGGGAATAGGCAACCAGTTGGGAGGGTTGTAAAATTCTTCTAACTACCCCACCAAGGCCATTGCAGGCACATCCAACGCCCTTCTGCACCACTTTAACAATAATTGACTAAAAGATATATGATGTAAATACAAGACTAAACAGTAAATCTAAACTGCATAATAAGTTAAAAGAAAATATTTTTATGTAGTAAGCTTAGCAGGTAACTTTTGTGATACAGATTAAATGTGAGTTACTGGCCCAAGCAAGTAACCATGACCTACAGCAACTAAAAACTAACTAAATCTACCTACTAAAACACACTAATGACATATCTCAAAGCGTCACCAGCCCAAGCAGGTAACACTGTCTAACATGGTTTTAACATGAACAAGTCAGAATTATCATTAGTTACTATCATGAAAGACTTCTACAATACATATATTTAAGCAAACAACGCAATTAAATCAAAATTTCACTGAGATTGCAATGACATCATAAACCGGATGGCATGCAGTTGACAAAGTCTGGAATAATCAAATAAAATATTAGTAATGAGAAAGACAATGCTTTGCTACCAGCCCAAGCAGATAACAAGACATGTAGTAGTGAATTACGAAGTACCAGTCCAAGCAGGTACCTTTGTTCATAAATTGAACGACTAATACTTAGAGTGCACTATTGGTGGGGTCTAATATATTTTTGGAAGGCATTTGAATTCCATCTCCCTAGAGTTCTAATTTGAGCATCAGATAAACCCCTCTCAGCTGCTGATGTTGCAGCCCCTATTCTGAAGCTGTGCCCCTTGTAACGCTTACTATCTAGTCGCATATGCTCAAGCATCGGTGTAGAGTTTTGTCAAAGCATGAACGCATTACCGGTGTCCCTGATTTTGTCAAAAATGGACCTTGCTCAGAAGAGCGTGAACCTAAATACCCTAAAGTGGCCTCAATTGCGGATTTACTGCAATCCAAAATTTTATTGTCCTCAACGGGATTCGAATTCATGACCTACAGGTTTGTAGTGAACCCGCTAACCCACTGCGCTATATTTCAGCCAATCAGATTGCTTCAAATTCAGCATTAAAACTGAGGGGCTCCCCATGGGGAAAGCTGTGCATGTTAAAATAATGTTGTTTATGTCTACAGATTAAAAATACATTCGTCCGCATAAAACCAATTATAATTATAAATTGCATATGTAATGAAAAGATGAAAATATATATATCTAATAAGAACAGATTGATATGTTTAGGTATCAAACATATGTACTTGATTATGTCTTACCGGAAATTAGCCGACAGATTTAAATGGAAGACACGGTTCGAAAAAAATATGTTATTGCTAACTTGGAAGGAAAGTCAAGAGTTTTGATGTCACCCAAATCAATGTCAACCATAAATATATTTTGTTTTAAATACAAGATGAGTTAATACATTCATTACAAAGGTAATCGTTTGTTTATCATCAAATAAAATAGAATAATAATGTTGAGGCATTTAATAACAAAGGGATACTTCTGAACCGATATTAAAAAATATGATGTTTGCCTGATAAGGTCAAGAGCTTCAAACTGCACCAGAAACAACAGCTGACAAACACATGGTAAAGGACACTGTTAGAGGACATTGACATCCCAGACTGAAATTGTTATTGTTAAACCTATAGATGAGGGACAATGAGGACTGCAATGTTCCTAAAGAAATTAACAACTTTAGATATATGATGTTTTACACCGAGTCTATGCATGTACACTGTGGATACGAAAGCTGCTCAGAATTAATATTTTAGAGCGCATGGCGCAGAAGTATCCTACGAGATCGGATCCCTTAAGGACGCAACATACAAAGCAAATTAAGATAATCTCTGACTTACCACTGATTCATGCAGTCTGAGCACAAACAGTGAAGATTTCGCCGAACAAAATGCCTGTGATTGGGAGGTTGGAGATAATTACATTATTTAATCAGGAAACAGACAAAATATTGCCGACTGGCACGGACATCTTGGGTAGATTTAGGATTTTAACAAATATTGCCGGTAAACTAGAAACAAATAGCTATTTTATACGACCTGAACATAAAATATCGCAGCTATTGTATTAAGAAGTTTAACATTTAAAGTTTTTTTGTGTTTTTTATCAATGTAGTGAGGTGATTCTTCTGTGTGCCGTATGGCGGTTGAGAAAAAACAATGCATATAGATATACATTATGCATAATTTTTTTTAACTGTGAGTGACCCGTATCTTTGGAAAGTTGAAAATACCTGCTGCAGCAATGACTATGTTCTTGAATAAAATATAAAAATCAATAAGAAAACTTAAAACTTCCATTAAAGTAAAAATGACCGTCAAATTTCCGTTGAACTTATTTGTAGATTTTTTTTTATTATTGTATCTTTTTTAATTGCACAAAAAGAATAAATTAATGTTGAAAGCGTTTGCACCAAGAACATATAATCTACGTGTTTATGTACAATTAGTCATTTTTTTAATAATTCAAGTTCTTGTTTTGGTTTGTTGAACATGTGTGCTAATTTTCACTACCTAATACTAGGCGATTATGATGGAGTATATATGCAATGTCGCAACAATTTTTGTGCATTTCCCGAACAATTCAAGAAAATTCTCAATTTAAACCATTTTAAACATTATGAACACATAATGATGATATATATCTGAAAACATGATATGTATCTAAAAACATGTACCTACTCAAAAAATACAATACCTTCTGTTAAAATATCATTTTTATCTGGAATGTTATGTTTTGAATTTTCACCACTAACTAAAAACACAATATTGTGAGAAACACACTGTGTTCTGCTTAGAAAAATGGAAGCATTATTACAATGTAAGCACACAATATTGTGTCAATATTGCCAACGCTTCAAGAAACGTATAAAAAATGCCAGGCAACAAATGTTGTCGTTGTTATCGCGGTGGTACTGTTTTATTATCGTTGATATCCTTTTTGATGTTATTGATGTCATCGTCTTTGTTTTTGTTATCATAGTCTCTGATGCTGTTGTTGTTGTCGTCGTTGTTGTAAATTCTGTAAAGCAACACGTGCCGTTGTTGTCGTCGTGACGCCGTGTCGCCATCGTTATTATCGGCTACATCCTTGTTGCTGTTGTTGTTGTCGTTGTATTTGTCTGCGTCGTTGTTGTTGTCGTTGTCTCTGATGTTGTTATTGTTGTCTCTAATGTTGTTTTTAGTTGTCTCTGATGTTGTTATTGTTGTCTTAATGTTGTTTTCGTAGTAGAAGTTGGTGTTGTTGTGGCATCAAGTTAAAACAGTTCGTTTAATTATTTTCATAGGATTAGTTTCATAGTTCTTATTTAATTTTATTTCACATAATATATAAATATACAACAATTTATAATAGTCATATAATTTGACAGTTTAAAAAAGACTTCTTAGTTACAAACACAATGCAAAATTGATATAATTTGTTACTTAAAGCGACATATCTTCAGCTGACTGAAAATTTACCAATGTTTTCTTTTTCTTTTATAGCCACGTTTAAAATAACAGTGTATACTGAATACTTAATGTTTGTGAAATTTAGTGTAACAGTACATTGATAACACTGTACATTACCTCTGCAATAAATGGCCATGATAATCTGGCTCCAGGAAATGTTTTACTCTGCGTTCATTAACAACTGCGTGATGACTCCTGAGTAGACCCTTTTATCACGGACAAACCTTCTATCCCACGACGTTAATTTTATTCCTAACAATCATGATTATTAAATTTAATATATACAAACACATATTGTTCACAAATGTCATTACATTGGAATAAGTGTCTATTCAATAGATCTTTTTTACACCTTCAAAATGTTCAAACCATTTTCCTTTTATAAATAACATCGGCTTTTTTATGTCAATATTACGACACCTGTTCTGTGTCCGCCCTTACTGCATCTGAAGCCTTGCCTGCTTAAAAATCCCTTATGAATCAAATACTTTTTTTTTTACAAAACGATTGCTTGACTTTAGGAGTGCCGAGGATATTTTGTCAGAAAGGATAAATTAGGCCAAATATGTAAGCTTAGGAATATGTTCGTACGGTAGAAAATGAGCACCGGACCTGGAGAGAACAGGGAGAGGTAGTTCAATGAGAATTCCAAGGTCCGGAGGGCAAATGTTGCTCCTTATTCGTTCAGCGTATCTATGTCGAAGTGGATAATACGCCGGATAATAGCATTAGAACCGAAAGTGTATTGCTTCTAACCCAAGGCCTCTGGTTGATTTCAATATTGGCCTTTTTTTCCAAATTTTAAACACTATTCTAAGAATCTACCAAAATGGTATCAGCAAATAGGAGAAGAAGGACTTGTGTCTCAAATAAATTAATAAACTAATGCTCTCAAAACGAATTCCAGAACGCACTGCTCTTTACTTTATTTTCCCCAAGCATCAAGAGAGGCGAAACATTTTGTAGTTAGATTTTAATGAATTGTTTCAGTTACAATTGACGTTAATTCTAGTTAAATTTTAGGCACATTGAAATGCAAAGTCGATAACCGATGCTATAATGTTTAAGTCAATTGGGTTTTATGTTTTTGCGTAGGCTCCACAGGGTGTAAAGAATGTTATTAGCCAGTGTGATACCTTACAACTGGATTCAATTGATTAAAGTTTGTATATCTCGAGACATGTATGGAAATCCACTCAGGTAACGGTATCGAGTTACAAACTTGGAAAGATGTATTTTTCAGTCGGTCACTCAGCCACAGAAAGCCTGAGTAGGTGGTATAGTAGTTGTTGTGATGGTGGTGACTTAGTACCAAAGAAGTTTAAAGGTTATTGAGTTCATTACCGGGACTGGGCCTACCTTCTAAACAACCATTAATATTTAGACCTGGAACTGGGAGATGGCGCCAATCAATATTTAGGACAGATAGGCCACTAAAGGTCAACTGGCAATACCTAATACATAACATGCCTGACAAAAAGTAATCAACCCTGAATAATGCACCTGATATTCATCTTAACACGGAGGGTGATTACTGTTTACTGTGACCCCTTGGAGGTAAAGTGACCAGGACGACTGAAATTACCGATCACAAATATAAATTCATGATTTCCTGCACCAAGTAAATTCAGGAACACTATGGGAGCAAACGCTGCTCAGAATTATTCTAAAAGCACATAGAGCAATTATAGGAGATCGGATCCATTTATATCAAATAAAATGTAAAAAAAATAAAATAAAAACAACTTCGAGCCAACCACTGACAAGCTGGTATTAATTTTATTTACACGAATCTAGCAGATCCCGTTGATAATGCTTATAAAAATTAGTGTCCTCTTGGGAGAATATACACTAAGCTTTTAAAGTATCCAACTTGCATGGAAACATATCCTTGTATAAATACTAAAGCGTAAAGACAATGCAGATGTACATTGCACGATATGTACCAAAAAATTGCATTTATATAATATTTGTTTAAAATGTGATAATATGAGAGATACCTCTTCTGTTTTATCAGTGCGGTAGAATAATCCTTCTTTGCGCTACGTGGCAGGGGAGGAAGATCACTACTGAATTCAAAATCCACAGATTTTCCCGAAATCAAACTGACATTGTCTGACATCTATTGTACTTTGATAATACCTCACTGTACCTTTAGTGACTCAAACAGTACCCCACTGTACCCTACTGCACATTTCTATTAAACAGCACTGTACCTTATTGTACCCCACTGTAAGCTACTGTACTTGGCACTGAAATTACTGTAACCCACTGTACCATAAATTTGAAATATTAAAACTTTTTTGAATATTTTTAGTATGATATTTTCCTCCATATTCAGTTGTATACAACATTTACATAGAATAAAATTCAACAGGTTATTAAACATCGATTTATGTTTTATTAATCTTTACTTTGCATCTTTCAATCACAAAATAATGAGCAATTCTTTAAAGTAGATCCAGTGTTCTGTGATGTCATACTTTGAATTCTTTAAAATTTGTGCAAGATAGTTTTATATATTTTATCACATGGATGTAACTAAAATTACTGTTAAGTTCAAGATATTTTCGCAGCTTGATTTTATCCTAAATGTCCATTTTTTAAAAATATATTTTATCTATGCTAAGGGGAAATAACTCTTTTTCTGACTTTTCTCTCATTGTATGTATAAATGCTACAATTTTTTTTATCCCAACAATTAATTTTACAATGTGTTTGTAGTTTTACTGTTCTGACAATAACATTAAAAAAAAGATAAACAAGTTTTTGACTACAAAATTTTAACTTTTAACAAAAAACGTACGATTTTCTGATGCTCAATTATGCTTTAGTTCATGTTTATCTACCATTTCAAAAAGTGTGATGACATATATATTTTTTCTTATAATTGATGTTTAAGTCTATGAAATTGAAATCAGTTCTGTTTTTCAACTTTTATCAGAGAGTTTTACTAATATGGAGTTTTCTTAAGATAATTTCCTGAGAAGATTAAAATCCTAAATTCTATATTTTGAATCTGATTTAAAAAAACTGCATAAACCTTGTATATTTTATTTGTAAACTGTCGGTGATCGCTTTTAAATCATAAAAAAATACACCTTCCTAACTAACCAGGCTACAGAATTATTTCTTATAGATTATGACAAGCCCTCAATTAATACGACCGGGCTGTTGATTCATTTTTTTCTCGTAAATTGTGCTTCAGCCACTAAAAACCAGCTTATTAACACAAAATATATACATACGGGTTCTTTGTGTACACCTATCTAGGGGATACTGTGCTTGATAAACGGGTAAATTTTGTAGACAGCATGCAAATGCCTTTATCACAGGTTGATTTCTATGGATGAAATATTTAATGTGGGGTTCAAATTTTACATACCGATAATAACACCTACTGCATATACTATATAAATTATGAAATTGAACATGAACATTTATCAGCAGCATATTAAACAGTATAATTAATTTTAGCAAGAAGTAAAAAGGATTCAAAAATCAATAAAGGTTGTAATAAGCTATGTCTTTTCCCTAATTGATATACCTGAATGGTCGTTTTGAAATGGGGGGTTGGAGCAGACTCCTCCAAAAATTCTTTAAAAAAAAAGGAAATCCGCCAATCGTTATTTATATCCTCCCAAAAATGAAAGGGCGGAGGGTTATCTATAATGATAGGTAAATGTTAGAAAAAAAATGTTGATGCAAACAAAAAGGGGTGTGGGCATAGGTCTCCCTAATACCCCTGATTTCATTTCTCTTTGATATAGAGAAAGAGACTAAAGTACTTTTACTATATTGAGTCTGTCATTCGTAAGATAGAGAGAGAGAGGGAGAGAGAGAGAGAGATTGAAAGCAATACAATGTAACCAGATCATGACAATAAGTCGTGCAAGAGAAGATACAACCTGTATATATAAATAAAAAGAGAAATATTAAAATGTCAATTAATTAAACAACATACTTGTTTTAATTTAGGCGATTGGTGTAGAGAGAAAGAGAGGGGGCATGGGTTTATAAAATATGGTTTTTCCTCATTTATTTCACATTACAAACAGCCCATGAACAATATCCACCAACCCCGGCCAAAATGGTCAGTAATTAAATATTATTACATGTATTATAACAATTACAGCATATCTGCAAATTTTACAATTTTAATTCTAAACATTTATATTTTTGACATATTTACAAGCACATCAATATTGTATTTTATATTGTTTTTCAAATATAAAACTAATGCATTAATTGCCTCTGTTTTATTTTGAGATCTACAACACATTTTATATTTAAATATCTTGTAGGCTATGAAAGACAGAATGGTATTAAAAAAACATATTTTTGCATTTCTGTCAAAGAAAAAAACCCCAAAACATGTTTTCACCGTATAACAAACCCTATAACTAAGCTTAAAGTTGACCATATCATCTGAACATGTTTACACTCGAAAATTTAATGTTTTACATCTTTAATTTTGCTGCACATATTACAAGAAGCAGAAGACCTATCTTTGCATTTAAAAGAAAAAGATATTACAACACACTGTATTGCTCAGCAATTTGTAATTAAACTCACATATTCGGTTGTCAAATATATATTTTACTTTGTTTTGTATTTGTCATTCCAATATTAGTTTTACCACTGAAGACAGTCTTTAAAACAATGCCTGGTGACAGGGAGGCTTAAATTTTTTTTACAACACATTTTCGTAGAAAGTGTACATTTTTTATCTTCAATACAATGTAAACCATTTTAGAAAGAAAATCACAAGTGGATACTTTTTGTATAGATTGACAACATTTGTTGGACAGGTCGATTTAAACTTGTATATAAGTTTTCTTAAAAGTGACACATTTCTTCTATATTTGACATTGTTTTTGGATTGTCTTACGTAATTAATGAAATATATTAATCACGAACTTTAATTTTAAAAGTTTCACATTTGAAATTGGATCTATTGAGTCATCTATATTTTTGAATAATTCTAAGATTTTGCGTTTGTAGTCTTCGTTCCCTAGATGCGAGATATTTAATTTTCAGAATCCTTTACCTCTCTCCAAATTACTAAAATTTAAATTATATTTTATAATCCTGTGGTCACTTAACTGCGTTTTTTTATGAGTACCTGGTTATTTCCGAGCAACAATATTTTTTACATAATCAATTGAGTTATTGCGCACAAAAATGAAACATATTCTACTCTTTGGGGAATTTTCTGCATCACATTGTGTATAACCATTTTTGTTGGATTTTTATTCAGCCACGCATCGACTAAATCCAGGTACTTAACTTTCTACAGGACTTGTCATTTTCTTTATTTAAATTGCAATTCTAGTCATCGCCGATGATTAGTTTACTATCTTGTGAAGTATGGAAAGAAATAAATGTATTTAGCAAGTTAAAAAAAAATATTCTTTCACTTTCTTTATTGTGAGCATATAAGTTAACGATTGTAAGTAAAGTGTCGTCTATTTAAGCATTTACCAGAAGTTTCCTTACATCATTTGACTTATGCATATTAGGAATATCTATATTACATTTTTATTGAAAAAACCGGAAACGCCTCTTCTAAAGGTAAATTGGAGAAAGCATGTATTGCTTTTCCGTTCCATTTTCTATCATACAATTCTGCACCTTTCTCTACAGAAAATGTGTTTCCTGTAAAAGTATAATATTAGTTTTAATTTCTTATAGCCATGAAAAAAAAATTATCTGTCTTTTCTGACGAATTAAGACCTCTTACATTCACTGATACCAAAGCTAAATTTGCCATATTTCAAAATATTCGTTGACAAAAAAAAGAAATTAAGAAAAATAAAAGAAGTAATATTATTCAAATGCTATATGAAAAAAATAGTAAGGGAAAGATATCAACATTGTTACTATTTGATGCGTATTGGTATACATAATATAAGTATTTCCTATAAACATGTTTTAATATTGTCGAACACAGTCTTTAGAAAGTGTAATCTGAATTATGATATTACTAAATAGAAAAAAATGAACATAGTTACTATACTACTTCTTATTGGTAAGTAGATAATTATAATCTATGATTGTTTAGTCGATTATATTGAACGTATTAAACGTACACATACCACAGTTCTGAACATTCTGAGGTCAGAGGCCAGATCCGAGTACAGTTACCTCTCATCATCAGAGCTCTCTGTGTCAATTACACCCCGACACGTAACTGTCTGGCATAGCTTTGAGTTGTTCCAGCATCTGTAGTATGGTACACTGATTTGGTTGATCTTTGTTTTGTTTTTGTTTCCAGTCAATTATACCGGAGTAGCGTGTTTTCTTGTTCGGACTCTTATTATTTCATAAGTACGCCAAATACGTTTTTTCCAGGACAGTGATCCGGTTTTGTATCGCGGATGCCGTCACGGTCAAGGCGGGTGCCCCACTCGTTGTTGTAGGTTGCTTCAACAAATGTCGTTGATTGTTTACAGGTTAAAAGCTTAACTCAATAAACTGGTACTTGAACACACTTGTGTTCTAATATTTCCTCCATAAAGGAAACCTTTGTAGACAAATACTTGTCATTGGATATGACCTTCTTACCCAGAAAAAGGGCGGGACGCGCGTCATCGGATATTGCAATCGCGTTAGCAGAATCTAGATCTCCGCCCCGAACTGCTTTGATATACTGAAAGGCATGTTCTGCCGATTTATGTTTAACACCCAAAATTTCTAGTTCACATGGGTAGAAGTTAAATAGGAAACACTGGGCACCGCAAAACGTGGTGAGATATTTTGTGGTTGATAATGCGGGCAGGTCTCATCTCCAGGTGAATGACCATGTGTCTTGCACACCTTACAACAAGCATCATTTGTACACGCATACCGATTATGATCGGTTAACCAGCAGCTTGTACATTATAAATTAATATTGTGTTTTGGCGGACCATAGTGAAAGTTTTCACTGAATACGGCCGCAGTAATTAATTCTGGAAAAATGAATGAAGCGGCTCTATGTACATATACCTAGTTATGTTTAGGATGCTAGTAATGCGCATTGAAACTGGGTGGCGGAATTTTTCGTATAAAATTTTATTTGTTAATTTGACTTCTAATTTGCCAAAGAATTCATGTACAGCGGATTCAGTCAAGGAAGGATAGACCACAAATTTGTAATTTAAGGGTTTTCTGAGATATTGATGTAGCGCCAGAAGTGTACGGGTTTTTGTCATAGAACTGGTGAGACACATTACTGATGTCAATACCCTGTGTAAGTAGCTGAAGCCTACTTTCTAGATTTTACAGATAAATTCTCCACAGGTTTCTGTCCAGTTGACACACATATGATCATTACCAATAACCTGTTTGATTGGTTCTATTAGATCAAAATCAGTTATCTGTTTATCACTGGAGTTTTTAAAATATTTCATATCCGACATAATTTTGATTTAAAAAATCATCTAAAATAATGAATATAAATTTGTTTTGTTTTTTCATTCATGTATTGTCATTTTCACTAAATATTCTCAATATCAAATATACCCCTAATAAGACACGACTTAACAACTTGAGCAAGGTGTCAAACAGACAAATGTTAAAATTGATTATTGCGACATTCACACCTTTTGATTTACTATTGCATGTTTACTATATACAGGTACTGCCCTGCTGATCCTCTTGTGAAATAGGCTTCAAAGACATGTCATACCAGTTATCCTCAATCTATATTTTGAAGAATTATCATGTTGAGAACTATTTTTATCATGTTGAACATAAAATCCACCACAGATATATTGTTTTATAATTAAATTGAATTTATTATAAAAACAAAAAAGTCATTTAAGAATCAATTTTGAATTAGAAATAAATATATATTTTTTTCTTTTAACTTATTAAGCTGTTATATTATGTCTGCTAAATGAAAAACAATTTTTAATACGTGCACGAGTCTAAGTGGGGAGATTCAAATTTCTAAAGTTTACATAATTCTAATATCGAAATAGAAAACAGGTCTCCACCCTCCGGTGGAAAACATAGATTAACTTCGGACCCCATCCCCTGAAAACGGTTTCTGAATCTGCGCATGTAAAAATGATGTTAAAGAAATAGAAACCTATTCTTTTTTCTTGTTAACAAGCAAAGATAATCAAAAATAATCCATACAAATTGTATCTTGAATATGTATTTTTTTAAAGTAATATTTTGAATATTGTTTTTGGGAGTTGATTTTGATCAACTCTCCTATGCAGTTACTCAGACAAACCGAAAGTGTAACAGTGTTTGGACCTCAGCACAAATCATTGCTGCTGACAAGACGTAGTTCTTGAAAATAATTGATAAATTCGATGTAATGTATGCTAAAGCATTGTTTTTCAATGAAACGTATTTATTAATACCTTGAAAATAGTCAGACATTAAATGGCATTAACAATTTAAATATTTTTTGTAGTCGTATATATTCCTACGCCAGAGTTCAATATAGTCTCGTTCAACTCGACGCTCGGCTGTCTCCGTAAATCCTTTTTTTTTAGAAAATTTTTGAGAAATATTTCTATTACTGATACATAGTTTGATTGAATAAATTTTATCTTTAAATATTATTTTACATGATTCATATGGCGGTTTCTCGACATTTTTGTCGAAAAAGTAAAAAAATTCATATTATAAAAATGAGCGTAATTCAAATTAGAAACTACATGTACCTGTCATGGAAAATAACATCATTGATTTTAAAATAAATAAATATCGACAAAATCAACTCCCGTCAGTTCTTCAGTACTTTGATTAACATCACAACTAATAAAAACTAGATATAGCAGGAAACAGTGCTGTGAGTACCCCTTAGGTACAGAGTTGTACAGTGGAGTACTGTGGAATACAGTGGCTCTGTCCAGTGGAATACAGTGTAATACAGCAGCTCTTCCCAATAGGATAAGGTGGGATACACAACTCTGTACAGTAGATGTACAATAGGTTTACAGTAGTGTAGAGTGATTGTACAGTAGATATCAGATGATGTCAGTCAATTCTCGGGAATATCAGTAGATGTACAATAGGTTTACAGTAGTGTAGAGTGATTGTACAGTAGATATCAGATGATGTCAGTCAATTCTCGGGAATATCAGTAGATGTACAATAGGTTTACAGTAGTGTAGAGTGATTGCACAGTAAATATCAGATGATGTCAGTCAATTCTCGGGAATATCAGTAGATGTACAATAGGTTTACAGTAGTGTAGAGTGATTGCACAGTAAATATCAGATGATGTCAGTCAATTCTCGGGAATATCAGTAGATGTACAATAGGTTTACAGTAGTGTAGAGTGATTGCACAGTAGATATCAGATGATGTCAGTCAATCCTCGGGAATATCAGTATATTTTGAATTAAGCAGTGGAAATAAATAATATGGACGTACCCTAACTCCTAGAAAATCTCCAGAGTAATGCTCCAGAAGTGTAAAGGGTAATGCGCTGAGCCTTGCAAGAGAGTAAATTCGCCGTGAGTGTCGTAGATCTTTTGGAGATTCGGTCGTTTATGTTAATATGTTGACTGCAGGAAACTAGAAACAAAATCAAAAACCAGGAAACAAATAAGTTTCTAATAAACTCTGTTGTTTTTATATTACACTATTGATGACAGTCGTAATGTGATTTTGTTGTTAAAATTAATTTTAAGCACTGGTTGTTTATAAGTACCAAGTTTTTGAAATGAATCTGAGTGATATGTCAATTTCTGTAGTTAATAAACAACATATGTGCACAAAATCAAATGTTTATTCAAAAAAGTCTGGATGCGTAATTTTTGAAATAGAATTCGTCATAAAATGAAACAACAATTTATTTTTCTGATAAGGATTTCAAAGGATGAAAAAGTCGATATTAATCTAAACTACTTTTTCCTCAGTGGACGTCAATGTGTGACTTGCATATATTTCCACATTTTTAAATTGTTTTATGGTTTATTAGTTGTTTTTTTTCTTTTTTTTTTTTTACAATATATGAACCTGATATCGTGACGCACTTTTATGTTACGTTTAAAATTCGTTATTTAATACAATTTATATAACAAGAGTAATATCAGATATAAACTTATAGAAAAAAAACAAACAAACAAAACAAACCTACAAACAAACAAGTAAACAATCAAACATTTTCAATAAAAGTAGGCATATCAAACTATACTTTAAGCACACACAAGTCTAACAAAAATCGTAAGCATTTAATGAATATTAAATCCTTCTTTATGAATATTAATGGTGTGATGAAATCCAATAAAGCCTGAAGGACGTATTGATAAATCTAATCACACCAAACCTTATTTTATCACCTTATATTTACATTTGTTTCAGTGTCTTTGCCTGTGATAACACTACGTGTCGATTATACAGTCCAATAACGTCAAATAACGTATAATTGGGCGCCCGGGGTCGGGGGGAGGGGGGCTTGACTTATTTACATTTAATTATTTAACCTTACACTGGCTTTAAATTAAATAAATATAAGTTAAAAGGAATCATTCTTCAAATATTATGAGATGAAAATTTCGCTCGGGCGTGATCAAATCTATAATAAGGTCCCTCGGCTTTTTTTTGGATTTGATCACACTACGAGCAAAATTATCACCTCATGATCTTCAACGAATGACTCCATATTCCTTAAATAATATTAGAATAATGATTTTTTGTTACTTATAACTATATAATTTTCAGCAACTGTACAAATTGATATTGAAATAGTCATTGATGAATTTTATTGGGCAATACTATACAAAATCCATTGGAAATGATCTCATAGACAAATACACGGGGTTTTGAAAATATTCAAAAATGCAGAACAATTTTATGGAAAGGAGATAACCTAAACCGAGTAGCGTGCCATGCAAAAAACATACCGTACCACGAGCGAGCATCGTATTGTTTTATGTAAAAACCGTACCGTAACATGTACAAAACTGTTCTGTACCGTGAAGAAACAAACTGTTCAATACGAAAACTTTAGGTTGTATGCCATCGTCGTTCAGGTTTTGCATAATGAATGCTTTCAACTGCTTATTGGAATATCCAGCTTGTTTCAGTATTATCAGATGCTTGCCGATATTCATATCATTAATAATGTTAATTTGAACATATAGGGTACCTTCATATCTGGAAATCATATTTACGTATATTCATTTAATGTGCTTAAAAGTTCTTTACCGCCCTTTTTCATCTCTTCGAAAATACAGAGCGCAACTTTAAAGAATAATTATGTTACTGTCCTTGAAAGATACATCAGCGACAGTAGAAAAAATGTCCCTGTGTGTGTTCAAGGTTTCTGAAAAAATAGATTAGTGCTAATACCTCTATGCTAAAATAGATAAAAATATTAAACTTCACACGGTCATAGTTTTTAAAAACGGTCAAATTCAAAATATTGAGCATTGTTAAATAACATTTATTTACAATAAAAGTACATTTGTGTTTTTTTGATATCAGTATAATTCACTTGTCATTTAGGTAATAGCTAGGAACTGTCGGATAATGCTTAAAACAAATCATGATCGGCTAAAAAATTGAAAAAAGAAAACAAACAGATCCCTAAAAAGAGACCTCTGAGAATGTAGTGTACTTGAATGCGAAAATTAAAATGCAGAGATTTAATTTCTATTATGTTTATACCACGTGAACGATTACATACCTCGTTAAAGTATAATAAAAAGTCATTGGATTATAGCATTAACCATTACACATCAAAATTGATTCCGTTTTTACTTACAATCATATTCATATTATAAATGCTTAATTGGACTTCATTTCTTAACATTCGTTTGAATTAAAGAACTTAGTTTGACTATATTTATTTTATTTTCCAATTTTGAATATTTAAAATATCATTGATATAAACGTTTTGCTTTCATTCAGGGACTTAAGGAGTAATCAGATATCAAGGATCGACAACAACACCTTTAAAGGGCTACCACAGTTGGAGTATCTGTAAGTATTGTTACTACTGTTACCGTGCTATTCACATCATGACGAAACATCGACACCTATAAATGCAGACTTTTTCAAATAAACTTCGAAATACCTGCACAAGAGTTACAGATTTTAATATTTGATATTGATGTAACACGTGTGAGATGATAACAGTAAACTATCTTTGAATATAATCTGATCAGTAATTATTGTGAAATTTATTTAAAAAAACTGTTCGATAAGCTGCCCTAAAATAACAACAATGAGGGTCAGGGGGTAGACACGCTTTTGCAGATCTACATAAGTTGGAGTTATACCAAAATATACTCTTACAGTGTTATACTCAATAATAACTATCTAAAGAATAAATATATTTAGCAAAACTTTATTTAAAGTATACATAGGAATTTAGATTTGACAAAAGTGTAATAAATAATTAGCCTTATATTTGTTTCTTTTTTACACGATTTTAGTTTTGATAAAAAATAAATATACATTTAAACCTTATGTATCTGTCACCGGGTTCACAGGTGTGTGACTGTCATTCAATATATCGGGTCTCAATAAATCAGTGGTTAGAGCGCTGGCACGGTACGCCAGAGGCCCTGGGTTCAAGTCCCGGTTGAGACTTGACTTTTCACCACCTGTGACATTTGGCGCCCAACGTACAAATCCCACGGTCACTCCCTAGGAACATGTTTCACAACATTTCCTTAACTCGTAGAGTTCTACTCGTAAATTCGAGGACGAATTTCTACCAAGAGGGGGAGTATGTCACCGGGTTCACAGGTGTGTGACTGTCATTCAATATATCGGGTCTCAATAGCTCAGTGGTTAGAGCGCTGGCACGGTACGCCAGAGGCCCTGGGTTCGAGTCCCGGTTGAGACTTGACTTTTCACCACTTGTGACATTTGGCGCCCAACGTGGAAACTGGATCATCCTTTTATCTATTTATTTTGTACGAGGAATAACGACCCCGTGACATATCAATCTGTGAACCGTAAACGGAATGTCGTCTTTGTCCAGCCGACTTAAAACATCGACTACGTTTAAGAAATGACGAGGCGACATAAACTAAACTTCAAATTTTGGACGTAGATAGCAAGTGTTATAGATCTTATTGATCTATGGTCATACAAGTATTGCACTACGGACAAGTATGCATGTGTACAATGTTTTCTTTGTAACGGAAATTTGTGAAATATAAATTTTGCCAATATGCATTTTTAAACCATACGAAATTATGTTTGATAAAAAGCACAACTAATTAAATAAGAATAATTTAAAAAAGAAATAAAATGAGATTTCGCATTAAAAAGTCACTTGTTAAGTTTTTTGTTTTGCAATATGACCTGCATATATATGTAGAACTACAAGCTCAGCTATATTAAGGACGCCCATAAGAAGACATCCATATTTTTCACATAAAATGTTATCCGTTGAATAATCTTGATATTCTAATCAAATTATTTGTCACGCAAAGTGATCACATATCAAAATACAAATTGGATAAATTGCTATTACATGATAAATTTTTAAAGTCTCATCGAAATGCCTTGTAATGTGATTCCGCCAAACATACATGTTGATGAACGAGGCTTAATACTGAAAAAAATACACAGTGCAAGGACTTAACATGTTTTTTTTCTGATTTTATATTGTAAAATGAACATTTAAAATTTCAAAAAATGTTTGGAACCTCAAATATTCATGCTAGAAGAATTATTAAATTCAACGTCAACAGTGTATGCAAAGAAATGTGCATTGTGTTTCAATATTTAACGCTAATTGATATCAAATGCTGAGCGATTTTATACAGTTCACAACATCTGATATAGCGGGGATGTAATGTTGGAACATGTAAAATATCAGTATATTTAATTAAGTGTACGAGGGTTGTTCGGAAATTATTGAGACAACTCGAATTTTTTCTTTTCTAATTGACGAATTTTGGTGAAAATTGGCATCGTCACTGAATAAACGCCAACAAATAAAAAAACAAAGTAATATAAAAAGATTATTTAATATTGTGTTTACAACGATATATAAACAAGTCGGTGGTCGGGGTACCCGGCGCAGCCATGAACCCGGAGATTTAACAACTTTAACATCTATTTTATAAGTGTCCGTAGAATTACAGTTAATGATTAAAGAAATCAAATTAAATATGTTCATTTTGCTATTCTTTGCAACTAACTTTTGATTAAGTTTCACTGATGTTCGAGTTGAAATACGAATATGGTACACACATATTTACCAAACAATAGAAATCTGAGAACGACTTTACATTGAATTTTGACGTCATGGCGGCGCATTGAAAACCGTCAAACTGGTGGAAATATCTGAAGAAGACCTTTTAAGGCCAAGCAATTGCTTAAAATAACTATACGATGACAAGACAAGGTACAGAGCTTCAGTTCATTATATTTTTTTCACTATTGTTTAACTAGAATTAGGCCTTAGGGATTAGTTATCAAGTACTTTTGACACACTAACCGTTGTCAAAATTTTTAAAATATATATAAAAAATGACTGCAGGAGACATTCGCAGTAATTAGACTTTCGGGTAACAATAACACGACCACCCCCCCCCCCCAAAAAAAAATTAACAAGAATGAGAGAAAATGTAAATGATGACATCTTGAAATGAAAACAAAAGATGAGAAATAAAGAATCATTATTATTTCCGTTCGTTTATAAGGTGTTTAAAACACTGGCGCAATAAGAAGCGATAAAATGACGTTGCGAAAAGTTTGCGGTTGCGCCGGGTCACTGGACGAAGGCACGTTGGTCAGCTTACCAGGAATGATCTTTTCATGCCATGGACAGGAAACTTTTCACATTGATAATCTTTATCCTGATTTACGTTTTGGTGAAATTTCAAGAGTTTATCTTTTTTATTAAAAGAATAAGAGAAAATGTCTCAATAATTTCCGAACAACCCTCGTATGCCCTTGCACTACTTTATTTTATCTGATCCTTTTCAGATTCAGCGTCATTTTCGCAAAGTTCAAACTGAACACTGATTAAGCTCACAATTTATATTTTCATTCAGAAAATAATTGAACGCAGCAAATTTCACTAAACTGATGTTTGAATGTTTTTTTTTTCTGTTAACACAAGTTATTATTATCAAATTGTTTAAATTCGAAAAATTAAATTATTTAATGCCTTAACCTAAACCGTATTAGTATAAGGGGTAGGTGGGGTAAGTGTGTACTTTGAGTTTGTAATTTACTAAACAGTGGTGCTTTAGTATGCTATTATAAGGAGGTAAAATGGGGTTGGGTAAGTGTATACTTTCAGTTTGTAATTTACTATACAGTGATGCTTCAATATGTTTTATGTTACTTTGCTAAAATATAAAGGACAACAACCTTTAATGTGTATAATTAGGTTGTTTTGTAACTGTGATTAATACATTATGTAATAATTAAATAAAGCCAAAAATATAAAATATTTATCAATACTTATACAACATTATCAATTGAGAATTCAAAGAGATTGTATTTCTGTGACCAACTTGTCAAAAATTCTTCAACAAGACTAGAGTTTTTTGATTTTCAATATTTTCAATCATGATCAGGAATTTTTTTAATTGAAATCAATCAGTTTTTTGGTCCACAACTGCTCCTGTCTTTTTCTTGTAAAAAGGCAGTGCAATTGATAAGAAAACCAATACCTGAAATGATAAATATTTTTCAACTTCAAAATTAATTTCAATAGATTTTAATGAAAAATATTATAAGAGGTTACATAGTTGATATAATTAAAAACTAAGCCAAGTATAGTTTGTAAAAGAAATACCTATAGGGTACTTTTTATCAATATAAAAAAGTCGATGTAGTTTCTCCAATAAACCATTTACTGCTATAAAAAAAAAAATAATTAAACAATGTGTCATGATTAGCCAACTATTGTGCTAAGGATAACATGAAAATGGAATTTACTTTTAATATTGTGCATATTGATGGAAGATACAATTACTTTAATACGACAACAGACATAATCAAAGTGTTTAATCTTAAAAATGTGTGAAAATGCAATCAACCTTTTTTTTGTCTTTTTATACATTTTATCGTCATATAAGAATGCTAATAACACGCTTCGATTTACACAATAAACAAAAAATGTTTGTGTAAATTTAATCCAGATCCTCAAAGTAAGCCAAGTAGGGCTAGCACAATGTTTTGAATTTCCATTTTTTACATGTTCATTGAACATGAATGACATGCAAGGTAATATTATTTCTATATTAGAGGCTAGTAGAAATATAAATAGGTCTCAACGCTCTCCATGATCGAAATTAACGAAACACAGAACATTTACTTTGCCTGACTTGATTTACCAATCTGATGTTTACACATAATATTAGAGGATAAACAATTGTTAATAATTAAAAAAAATCAAAGCTTGGGGGGTTCGCTTCGTTTCTGTTGTATTCTACAATATTGAATAATATAAAACAATATCTAGGGAAAGTACAAATAAATCCTACGTTGTTCAGTTTTTTCCTCTACCGATTCGCGTCCATGCTGGTTGTAAATGAGTTAAATTTGCAGATACAATACTGAAGTCCACATATTTATTCTGATCACAGCTGCAAGCACCGATATGGCGTAGTCAACATCGACGTCATTAGATGACCTATACATTTGATAATTTCGTAAGACATACAGACTGTTTAGTGTATTTATTTCAGTACACTTTTCGTGATTCGATCAAACCCAGTACTTTATCATATCAATTATTGTAGATGTTTGTTATTTATCGGAATACAATATCTCATTATCATCTGATGAATAATTGTCGTGGCTTATGCACATTTCCAACAACCACACGTTCTAAAATTCGGATACCTTCCTTAACATAGCTGAGAGGTGCAATGTGACCCTAAAGTCGAATGATCTTCGCCAAACGTTGATGGTATGACACGCAGAAAATTCATGGTTCACGTACAAACGTAAAATGCCAATCCTGGTTTAATTACATGCACCACCTATTATGGTGCAAATTTAAGCATACCCGATTTTTTAGACGATTTTTTAAATGTTGTTTTGAAGACGTTCATATAGTCGTGAATACCTATATCTAATAGCTTTCAGAGGTAATGGACTGTGCAAAACGACGTTTTCAATAACGTGTACATAGCGTGACGTCACACACACTTAATTTTTTTTTATGGTAAATGAAATGCCATCATTAAAACCACTGCCAACATGTACGACCCTCTCCAAATCATCTCTGTGTGATCGCATGATACGATTATCTCGTAGTTTATACAGTATATTGACCAATGCAAGTAAAGCATTATCGGAGGTTGACCTTTGATGTGACTTTTAATTGTCCGTTTACAGAAAGTATGCTGTCAACTGCTAATGCAAAAACATGGATCAGTATGTAGAGATAAAACATGTCACGGGTAAAAATATAGCATATGATATTTATTGTTTATTTAGTGCTAGATCCATAATGACGTCAACACCGATTTGATATCTCTTTTTAGTTCTTTATGATCAAAATGGAAATGTGTAGGATAAAAAACACATTGCCTTGACATTCCAAATGAAACCATCAAAAATAATTCCTACACTTTTTTTCAATTTAATATCATTGTAAAGAAGTGAGACACAACATTTCATTTGCTGTTGTGTTGTTTGTTTTTATGAAAGACTGTAGATTGTTAAAATTTATTTTGTATTATACCCCCGCTCCGAAGGGTTTTACCCTTGTGTGTCTGTCTGTCCGTCCGTAACAAAAATTTCTGTGGCATTTATCTCATCAAGTATTTATCGCAGATGTTTGACATTTTTACACAGTGTTTGTTAAGGCATGCCATATCATATTTTTGTACTAATCGGACGTCAACTTCCTTTTAAATGACGACTTTGCTTATTTTTTAACCAAAATTTTCAAACAAATTTTCGTCAAAAATTTCTCAGCAACTATTTTTCGCAGATGCTTGAAATTTGTACACAATATTTGTATAGGCATGCCATATTGTGGGTTACATTTTTGTATCAATCGGACGTCAACTTCCTGTTAAATAATGACTTTGTTTATTTTTAGCCAAAATTTTCAAAAAAGTATTTCGTCAAAGATTTCTTAGCAGCTATTTATTGCAGATGCTTGAAATTTTTACACAGTGTTTGTTAAGGCATGCCATATCGTGGGATATATTTTTGTACCAATTGGACGTCAACTTCCTGTTAAATCAGTACTTTGTTTATATTAGCCAAAATTTTCGTCAAAGATTTCTCAGGAGCTTTTTATCGCAGATGCTTGCAATTTTAACACACTATTCGTTTAGACATGCCATATTGTGGGATATATTTCTGTACCAATCAGATGCCAGCTGTCTGTTAAATGTCGACTTTACTTATTTTGCATATTCACATCAGAGCGGGGGTATCACTAGTGAGCATTGGCTTACATATATCTTGTTTAATTTGTCAACACCAGAAAAAAACCTCTGAGATTTGTATCCAGATTACTTCATATTTCGGCATGACAGTCAGACTCAAGAGTGTTACATATGTTTAAATCGAATGTAAAAGAAAGCAAACCTACACCAAAGCTATGTATAAAAAGATTGCTTACAGTCTAATAATCAAAATACATATATCTAGTGAGAACAGTGTATTTAAATAAGAAAAATACGTTTTGAGAGAAACTTCGATTACAACTATTTGTGCTGCTAGCAAGTTTCTATCTTGTCGGAAGCGATATTTCTTTTGGACAGACAGGTGTTTGATAACCAACATAATAACCGCTACATCTACATGCTCTATATTCTGTATTGAACCAAGTTAAATGTCTAAAGTGCAAAAGGATTACCAGGTCAGGTCAGCATTTTCGAGACCAGATGGCATCGGAAGCAATTATTCTCTGTTTGATGGGATAGGCCGGGTTATTGGGGAGTAATGCTAGGGACGATGTAACGAAGAATATGGAGCCGGATTGAAAATTGACCCGGAAGTCATTTTTCAACGTTAAATATTGATCCGAGGGTCAGTTTTTAACGTTGAAAATTGAGACCAAAAATCGTGAAATTTATACCCGTGGTCATTTTTGCAACGGTATGAGAAGGATTTTTCTAAACTGACGACATCGACACGTTGACAATTAATCCTGTTGAGAATTGACCCAAACTTCAAAGTTTTGATCTGGAACTTTCTTTACGCGGTTTTAATGTACAATCATGCACATACGAGGCTTGTATTTGAAAATTTAACTTTAAAATGTTCATATTATCCGATACATAGGCGGACTTAGCTGATTTATTTTAGGTTGATGTGTCTAGATACAATTAATCATTTAATTTTGAGACTGAAAAAAATTTAAAATACATTCATTTTCTTATTAATATAATACCGTGTAAAAAAAAAAACAACCAAGAAGACGACCGTTTGCTTAATTCTGATTGGAACTGGCGAGTCGTGCTAGCAATAATTATTTTTTTTTTTTTACATAGAATTAATTTTCATTCTACACTCAGAGTAGCAGAAACAATGTGAACAAGTAAAACTTGAGGTTCCTTAAGTACAACGGACAAAGAAATTATACTATTCAATTCTCAGTTCAAGAATGCAGACTTCAGTAACTACAGTTGTCTATTTTTTTCTGGGTAAAAAGAGCGGAAACGTCACATGATTTTTTATAATCCGTGGTAGGTGCAATAAGGGTGTTTTAAAAATGCCAAAGAAGTCTGTGAAAACTTCCCTCAGAAAACTAACGCAGTTCGAGTTCAGCTCGAGATCAGATATAAATAGTGCTATAACCAAAAGTCAGTGAGACATAGACACTACACAGAAGGTTTTGAGTAGTAACCTCACCTTAAAGGTGTTTCTAGAACAGTTGATATACTGGCTTGCTATCAACTGCACTAATAGCTAGACCGGACAAAAGCTGATTACCCCAAAACGCGCGCTAAAATATGCTATAAAGAAGGTTAACATTTACCAGGTTCGTCAATTAGAACAACAACAACAAACCCTAAATTGAGTTTCCAAATCCAGACTTTTTTTTTCAATAATTTTTTTTGTACTTACTGAAACAGGAAAAAACGGAAAATAATTTAGTCTGTGTAGTAATTATATGCAGAGCGTGAAAAAAAAGATTTGTAAAAGAGAATCGATGTTATTGGTATGCTAGGAGTTGCAGGAACCATAAGCACCGGGAGAAAATATCCACAGCAAGCTCAGAAACAACTTTTGATATCTTCACCCATGCTTTATGAATGACAATAATTATACCAAGTTTAACTGTCAGACTTCAGATTGCAGGAGTCATGTGCTTTTCTAAGAGAAACGAATGACAACTCATGTTGATCGCTGGAGGCAGTTCTAACACTTGTTTGGCCAGTTTTAAACAACCTAAAAAATGATAATACGTAACTGAGAGGGTCAGGAACAAACAATTGTTGACGGGGAAGAGATGTAAACGACTGAAATGTCACCACGGTTCTTATGAACCCTTTAATGAGTTTTTTTGATGTCGGTGCAGGTACACTTTGGTTTGAAAAACTGCTTTGATATTTTAGACTACACCATGTTGACGATTCCTACTAGGTCGGACCCTCAAAGACAAATAAATTTATATGCAATTTCAGCTAAGTGCAGTCATGTCAGCGCTTCATTAAGTTTCAACAAGTATGGTGCGGATTCCAGTGCATATTTTGTCTTTGTGTTTTGTGATTGTTAGCGGCAAAGTTTTTTTCTGTTTACACTAGGTAATGGTTAAGAGACAAACAAAGGGTGTGAGCCTTTGAATAAAGTGCAAATGATTGTTTTGATCGATAAGTTTTAAACGTATATACAGTTTGTATTAAATGGTAAAATCAGTTCATTCAGGGTTAGGGTTAGTTTTCAATTACATTTACGATGAAAACAAGGTTCAGTTTCTTCAAGGTTCAGTTTCTTTCAATATGTATTCTAAAATTTAAAAGTTGCTTAGTGTATATGACAATGCAATATGCCAGCTTGAAAGCATGTGTGTAAAAGTACCAGATTATGCAGTTTTATTATCTTCCAAAAGGAAAAGTTACTTCGAAAATCTGGCATATTTCTAAGATGTAGGTAAAACTAAATAAATTAAATGCCACATTTCTCAAAAGTTATAAGGTTTACGCAGCCATCGCCTTTAACGAAATTAATATAGGACTGTTTCTTGTGATACGGCATGATAAATTTCATTTTGGGTGACGAATGCAGACATATTTCTGTATTGATATTTTTGTGTAAATAAAAGCTATAATTGTAATTTTTGTAACATATCTTAGTAATATGAATAGGAGGCACATATGAATGAAACTATTCTGTTTTTTCTTTAATTATCAAATTCGATAATCAAGGCTTCTAATCTGTTTGAAAACATCATACAGCACACATACAAACCTCAAAATCAAAGTCTGGAAGTGATCCTATAGTTATAGTTAATGAATTTATAAACAATATAGTATACTATGCAAAAAAACCGAGTCGTATCATGTTGAAATCGTACCTTATCATTGGTCTTGTATGTTTGACAATAGTGAACGTGTCCTAATTTATCCTGTTTATTGAATAATTGTACAACATGGCGCATTAAAAATGGGCTTGCAAAAATGACATATCAATATCAAAATATGTTTCACAGAAATGTTATAAATTCTTTTGATTTATTTATTTCGAGTAGAAAAAATAGAACGCAGTAAATTTTGTTTATCTTATATATTGTGTATCTGGATTCCGCTGCAGTAATTTTATTTCATTAAACCCCACAAGTACAATAGAACTCGTTTATATTACAGTTGAAACGAGATATTTTTCTATTGATTTTCTAGGCAAAAACAAACAAAAACAACCCCCAACCCACCCCCTCAAAAAAAGCCAAAACAATAAAAACATCAATCAACGAAATCGATAACAGATCGATTAGGCTTGGCTTTGTGAAGATTTTTTTTAAATTTAGATGTAGGGACAGAATAGAAATTTTCTGTTTCGATGTTTTAATTCCTTTACATCATCCATAACGATTAGAGTTTTGAATACAGTAATTTAAGGACCTTGTTTTGGTAAAATGCTAAAAGGCGCTTACAACAGCATTCTTTTTCGGTATTAAAAACATTGCATAAAGAAAAGGGAAAAACATGATAAAATCATTAATTCAAAGCGGCCATGGACTATATGATAATTTTTGGCTGAGTATAAAAAGAAACATGGATTTAAATAGATTTTACATTTACAAAATATTTTTGTCTTAGCAATTACATACAGAAAAATTCAAAAAAAAAAATACGAGGAATTAAAAAAATATAACTTTGATATACTATCTAGACCAACTATGGTGATTTTAAAAATTCATAGTTGGTATATCCGTATAGAAATTGAACATATGAACTTATCATTAAGAGCTTTTCATCTAATCGATAATAATGCTATAATGTATTAAGAAAGGATTTAAAAGCCATCGTGAAAATTGTGTCTAAGAGATATAAATAAAATACACAATTATTCCAGTGAGGTGACTTTTAAATTGACATGTTCGAAACACCATTTTCTTTTATGCATAATAAAAATGACGACATAAATACACTGTGATGATAATTATTTAATACTTTTAGAATATAAGTATTGTAGAAAATCAAAGAATTGCAACATTTATGAAAAACATTTTTGAAATCAAAGCAGTGTCATATGTTTATATTATATTAATTTATCTACATATTTTTCTTCTTTATGGTTTAAATTCCAATTTTCCCTATTTTTGTTATTTGTTATGAAATATATCTTTAAATTTTTTGTTCGTTTTATTATTATTTGATTTTTTCTTAATATTCAAGATAACTTTTAAAAATTGTGCTATTTAGGTACCTATATTAAAATCAGATAACGAAGATTAAGAACAACGCTTTTGTGGAGTTATCTTAGCCTAAAACACTTCGAGTGAAATTTCTATTGTTATCCTAGTATTTTATTTTCGAAATGAAATAACCTTTAAATTTCTTCTATATTGATACACGATTTTTATGACTCTGTATTTATTAATTGATATAACTCCGACTGTTTTGTTCTATAATAATTTAAACTGTAAACGAATTTGAGAAAAAATACGTTTCTAACGCAAAAAATGTTATCAATTATTTATGAAAAGTCATTTTACGGAGTAAATTTCAACATAAAAAAGTTCCGTAAACAGTTTTTAACCCATAACAGTTGTGATGTATATAGAAGAAAATATCCAATGGTTCACGTTATATAAAAACACCTTACTTGGTTTTTCTCACTTTAACACCTTGTTCATTTATGAAGGATGGTCTCATTGTTTAAATCAAAATGTAGTAGATTTTAGCTCGAGCCGGTGTAAAGAATAATAACAAGCCCTGCAGAAAAATAACCGGGGGACATATTTCGACGTAGAATAATGACTTCTCCCCCAGCTGTATAAATATTGAATTATTCTGAAGAAAAAAAGACCCAGGGTCATTTTTTTCATGTTAAATATGAAGAAAAATGACCCCTGTCATAAACAAGAATACATGTTGGTTACCTTATAGCAGTTGTGTCTTAGGGTATCATTGACTCAAAACACAAATTAGCCTAACATCGGAAATAGAGGTCAAGATCATTCACACTTAAGTTATAGTAAATGGTCTAAGGTAATAAATAGAACGGACGCATGTTTTTTTTTTTAATTTTTGAATGGATAGTTCATGCATTGTGAACTTTCTAACCTATTAAGATGCTGTAATGCTATGCATAATAAGCTGACATTCGATCAGCGGTTGATAAAAACAGTCTAGTCGTGTACTTACTAATCTTAGTTCTCATTCTATACAGAATTCTATACGGAAGAGACTTCAACAACAATATTTCTTTCCATTTTAATTTTATTAAATTTTTTTCATTAGGAATAAGACTGTATTCCACATGAAGTTGTTAGCGATCGCTGTCAAGCATGCAAGTTTTCGATCGCTCAGCTGTATGTCGATCTCGTAAACATAATAAAGAATGCATATCAATAACAATACCACGCTCAAATGATGTTTCATACTTGTATCTTTAAGTCTTATACTATTGTTACATATTCCTACCAGCTAATGAAATAATTTTACCTTTATATTTAGTCTGCTGTTATAAAAACCGAAATCGGAACCGCAAAATTCACCAATTGTAAAACATTTTTTTTAAAGGGTGACCACATGGAAACCAAAAAAAAAATAAAATCAAAAATAAAATTAAGACACGTGTTGTTTGCATGTGGCCATATATAATTCTTTTTGGGAATGTAACAATTTTATAGAAAAAAGAGTGATTACTCTACTAAAAAATATTGTTGACATTTTGCGATTATATATTAAAAAACTTAACCATCTATATAAAAAAAATTAAATTCTGTCAAAGGTTGAACTTGATAAAAAAACCAAAAAAAACCCCCAAAAAACCCACCAAATATTGGGCAATGCTTGCCGCCCCTTGTTTATTGAAGGCGGTGCTTGCTTTCTAGGTCTATAAAAGAGGCAATATAAACGTGAGTTAATTAAGAAATAATGTATCATTTTTGGATGTCTATCGGGATATAGATACGGGTTGGTCACGTGATCAAATCCCATAAAGCCCGAAGGGCTTTATGGAAGATTTGATCACGTACCAACCCGTATCTATATCCCGATAGACATCCAAAAATGATACCTTATTTCTTATATTTACATTTGTTGCAAATTATGACACTAACAATGCTCCATACTTTCTCTTTTGTGATGACCTAGAAAGCCGCTTCGATTAAAATGACGTAACAAAAAATAGTGCAACAATAATGCAAGCATTTGATTATTGTGATAAATGGATATGACACTTCTTTTGAGGAGACAACACTTTTTTATCATTAAAAAGGGAAACAGAAAAGAAAATTCACTTGTACAATTGAAAAAAACGATTAAAGCTTGGCGGAATAGTACCACCTGTGTTGAAGTCGCAGAGCGGTCAGAAATTTAAAAACAAGCGATTGAAAGTTGAGTTAGAGTATACTTAGACATTTTCAGGGGGAAATCTATTGAGAATCAGATTCAAGAGCATAATGATTTCCTCCGACATTATAGCGGAAAGGGATTTTAACTTCGATGATCTTTTTACGGAACAAATCGGACAGATAACACAAGGAGTTAAATTTGACCGTGATCCGTGAATATATACTACACAAGAAAGGTCTGTGATATTGCGTTTGCAATTTTGACCGAGGCTTGTAATAAAATCAGAAATGAATTTTAACTGAGTTAACTCGTTTGGCAAATTACGATTGTAATTTTCAAGAACGTCTCGTTACGATGTCGAACCATAAACATTCTGTTTACATGCCTAACGTTATCTAACATGAATCATTTATCCCCACAATTAATGTTATATTTTATATGAGAATGAATGAATAAAACTTCGTATAACAAAATACAAATACGTTTATTTTTTATGCCTAAATTATGTTTTCATTACGATATCTAATAGGTGTGTTTCAGCACAAGTCGATTAGTTTGTGTACATAGAAAAAGTAGTGACCTTTATTATTCATGCGCTACTTTGACCTCTTGACCCATAATGATGTTATGCAGAAATAACAGCGGATTGCTCAAACAGTGTTATATAAGGGAAAACATTTGCAAGTGTAAATATTATGAGTTAAGCTCACTATAACTATTAGTCATATGCCGATGTTGTGGCCATTAACGGTTGCAAAAAGTGTCACTGGCTAGCAGAACCCGATAGCTTGGTTCAATTGATAAAAGGGTTTTAATATCAGGATATGTCTAAGAATGCAGTTGGGTTACATTTAAAATTTTGTTACTGATCTGCTAAATAGGCGAACCTCAGTCTGTTAAACGGAATTGCTACATGTAATAGTAAGCCAAAGGTGCCAAATTGTTAAGAAAGGACTGTATTTTGTATGGTCAAATATTTGCCACCAATTTTAATTTTTAAATAGTATCGTATAAAAACCTAATCTTTACAAACCATTGTACAGAGGATGCTTATCACTTTAATCCTGATTTTATTCACCAATGCTCATTTGCTTTTTATCTATGACGTCACCTAAATGATATAATTCCCGCAAATTTGCAAACAAGTGAAAATATTCTCATTTTTCGTTATATTTTGCCATTTTTTTCTTCTTCACAAGGGTTAAGCCAAGTACAGAATAACAAAGGTCTCAATAATAGGTAGTGGAATGTCTTTCCTGCTAATTGTAAGAAGACAAAGCTAACATCCTTGAGAATGTCGGAGAATGTTCATGGGAGAAGGGATTGTTTGAAAATTATGATTTTGCTAGAATGAAAAACAGTTTATTAGACTAAGATATCTTCAATTCTTTTTTGTCATTCCAATTAAAACAGATGACCAAAGTTCTCAGATCAGATACACATTTCCAATCGTAATTATAAAATGCGATGAGTAAATAAAGATAGTAAAATATCTATTATTTTAGTTATCCTAAAACTATAAATGATGGGTATATGAATCATTTTATATCAAGAGGATATTTCTAAACCACCAGTATTTAAAAAAATAGGAAGGTCTGGGACTTTAAAGTGCATCTAATATTGCAGCTAATAAACACGTTATAGCGAACAATAAGAGGCCAATGCCACACCACCTCAATATATTAAATTTTAAGGTGAGGAAGCAGGACTGACTCCAAAGTTCTTGATGATAAATTAACAACTTTGGATATATGATTTTGCGTACCAAGTCTGTTTATTTACTTTGTGGGTTTAACTATGCGCGGAATTAGTATTTTTAGAGTGCACAGTGCAACGGTGTCCTACTAGATCGAGCCCCCAAGGACAAATAAACCTGTACCCATATTGAGCTTAGGATAGAGTGCTTAACGTTCAATGTTCTCTAATAGTGGTTTGCGCAGTCTGATCACCTATTATTTGGACACTGTGAATGTGATAAAGTGAGTCTTACATTATTATAGAGAGTAAAATTATTATACAGGAAGCAGACCCAAAACTTCCGACTGGAACGGAAATCCCTCATATTTACAATATCACGGGTTAAAAGAAAAGAGCTACTTTGTACTCTAATCATAAAAGATTGCATATACTATGTTAAGACCTGTGATACGTTTAGAGATTTTCTGTGCTTTGGAGCGATCCTTCCTAGCGCCTCATGGCGGTCGGGAAATAAGTAATGCATATATACATAATTCAACTCCAAAAAGATCTACATAAAAAGGTTATTAAGAAAAACGGGATATGTGATCAGCTAAATAACGCACGTCAAATCATATAAGCAATTGTTAATATTCTTACAGATAACTTATGCAAAGAACAAATTGTGTAGAGCCAGATGGAAGAAAAGTATCGCACAATGTAGAAACCGTTTTTTAACATTATATCCACGTGTTTTCCAATAGCCAAACCTTTTTATCCTGATTATTGAATTATTGGTATTATATGAATTTAAATGGATAGACAAAAACCCACTTACATTGCAATTCAATTAGATTGAGAAAATCGAGACACATTTTTTAACCTCCATTTTTTGGGTTTGGGTTAGGGTTAGGGTTAGACAGGAAAGACGGAACAAAATATGTCTGTCATGTTAGATACGTCTTTAGAAGAAAGGTTTGTGTTTTCAAAACTGTAGGGTAGAAAGTGAACGTCATGGAGTAATAATTTAGTAAATGCCATTATGATAAAAACAACCAAATTACCACGGACAAAGGATAAGCTGAAACAAGTGTTAGCTATCTGTTTCGTTTTTTTTTTTTTGTTAAAAAAAATTTACTCTTTTCACTACTGTCTCTAAACACCCCTGCTCAGATGAAAACCCTGTTTTTCCCTGTCATCCCCTAGGCAGCCCCTGCCATCTCCTGTACACATCCCCTGTACACCATGTTATCCCCTGTCAGCCACTGTACACATCCCATGTGTGCCACTGTAAGCCCCTGTCACCCTCTGTACGCCAATGGCATCCCCTGTAAGCCACTGCATTTCCATGTACATGCCCCTGACAACCCTGTACGGTTTCTGACTGTTCATAACATTCTATTCTGTTATTTAATTTCAATATTATTTTCTTAATTCAATTATTAAATTCTAATTTGTTATAGTTTGAGTAATAAATCATTTTTGCACTCCACAGCACCGAGTCACAGGACACACTGTTATTGTAATGTTTTCATTAATAAGTTATTGATACCTAAATAATAATGCTAACTAAAGGCCCGATATTCACCGGGTAATAAATCTCAGGTGAAGGCAGGAATTATTTTCAATGGGTGTGAAAATCTTTAAGGCACTTCGTCCGTTAGAGGTTGGGAACAGCACTACTTCGTAATGTTAAAAAAAATAGATATATATTAAGAAATACAGTGAATTGTTTCTACAAAGAACAAGCACAGCAAAGGATTTTATGTAATATGTGCAACTAAAACCTGTAAATCAGTCAGAATGTAGAGTGTACATGTACATTCAGCCATGCTACGATAGAGTACGCCATTGTTCATAACCAAGTTCCTGATTATATCTGTATCAATTTCTCGTGGATAGCAAAATAAAGCTTCCATAGCTTATAGGTTTGCCTCAGAAATAATTTTAGTGTGTTGTTTAATATGTATCTGAGCGGCTTATTGGACCCTTGAATTGAATAACTGTCATAATCAATTTCAATAATTTCTAAAATCTTACTTTTATTTCCCTTTTTAATGCGAAGTGGAAGATATCAAAGATAATGTTAAATATTGCCAGTGAACAGAAATCCGAGAAACGAGACTAATAACGATATATTTTTCTGTTAAACAGAAATCAGTTTAAATAACCTTATATACAAATGATTATGTACAAAGCTTTAAAAATAAGAGTCTGCCTTTCAATCCATGATGACAGGTTGATGTAAAAAGCATTAAAAACATGTCAGAGAAATACTGTAAAATAGATTTAAAGATGATACATCAATAGTAGGAATAGTTTGAACACGTTTGGAATGCCAAACATACATATTACTGTATGCGTTAGGTTGTAGTAATAACATTAAATGGTTTTAAACAAAATATTTGATACATGTAACTCATTGTTAAAGTATTGTAAAAAAATAATATTGTTGCAACAATTATATAACATATTAATGTGTTTACATCACTGTCATATATTTATTTTTTCAGCCTAAAGCTATATATAAGTAACATATTTTGTGTTGTTTATACACTTTATATTTATATTATAATTTTGATTGATATGTTTATTATTGTTTTTGGTTCGGGAATCTAGGTTTAGATTCATATGTTGATATCAACAATTTATTCTAGTTTTAGTCCTCACAATAAAAATCAGTTTAACATTAAAAGATTGTGTTAATTTAGGTACCTAGGGTATAATCAGATAACAAGGATCGACAACGAGACTTTTGCGGGGCTATCACAGCTGAGAACACTGTAAGTAACGTTTTTTTCTGCTAATTATATCAATCTTGAAGATGAATATGACATTCAAATTTTATCAGTTTTAATATTGTATGTGACTATAAAAAATATAAAAATGATTATTTACAAAGCCCAATTCATTAAAGATACTAAGCGGTAGTCAAATAATCAAAACATATCTCGCTCACTTATGAAATTTACAAAATTATTAACTTCTCAATATTTTCGAAAAAAGAACCTGCCATTGTTAAGATTGAGGATTAGGAGGAGAGTTTGGTTAGTTAGCGTAAACTGAGACGCTGCATCAACATTTTTTTTCATGGGTCATGACGGTATCATTTTTAGAAAAAAAATTGTTCAAAAGAGAAATATAACAAAACTTAGCACTGTTTGTGCAGTTGTACACTGTAAGTGAGACAATTAATTTATGCTGCTACAAAATACTCCCTATCAATATCTAAAGAAAAAAAAATTCCAGCAATATAAATAAGATTGTATTTTTTATCCTTAAACAAAACAAATTAAAAAAAAAACCAGTAAAATATTTTCTGATTATTTTTAATCTCATACTTCAATTAAAAATGTGCTGTATAGATATACATTAAACGCCAACGATTTTTTGAATAACTATTGAGACATCACAGCAGTACAAACCGCATTGGCGCATGTGTTTTGGCTTATGCTGCAAGGAGACAAGGGCACCTTTGCCCTCATCCGTAGCACTGACATGATATCATAGTGCAGTCAGTGTGACGTAATAGATTGGTTTCATTGGTCAACGTGTGTTACTATCGGGATATTCTAGGAATGCAGTCAGATAACATTAATAATATAATGGCTGTTAAGCTCACTTGACGAACCTCAGATGGTTAAACTGTAAAGCTGATGGTGAGCCAAACATGCCAAATTATTTAGGAAGTTTAATTGTTCCTGCTTTATAACCAAATTAGGTATACGTTGAAAGTAACCATAAGGCTCAGTAATAGGTATTGGGATGTATTGCCAGTTAATTGTATGACGAGAATCCTAACCATCCGGAAATCGTCCTACAATTTTTAATTGAAAAAGGAACTGTCGGAATAATATTTTTTTTTTCTTAAATTGTTTAAAAGTTGTGATCTTAAGCTAGCCTGAGTTCTGTATTGTCAATCGAATAAAACTAGATGACAAAAGTTTGAAGAACAAATTAGTGATTCAGGGCGTAATTGTGTTTTAAAATGAGGTTGGTTAATAGATATCAAAATTATATATTCGTTTGGTACATGTAATCATAAAAATGGAAGAAATAACTGCATGAACATTGAAACATATAACAGGTTATTTCTAAACCACTCGTTAAAACAATAGCATTTCTTATGAAAGTCAGGAACTTCAAACTGCATCAAACACAACAGTTAGTTAAAAGCAATTAGAGGCAAATGAATTGACCTGTCGGTGATTCATGCAACCAGATCATGTATTTACCAAACGGTGTGAAAGTGTTAAGGTATGAAGTTGGGGATACCTACATTATTATAGACAGGACCAAGAATGGATAGTTTTGATTACGGTCAAATAGACCAAAATAGCTACCTTGTTCAGTGAGCTTTGTGAGGGAGTATACGGACATATTAACGGGTAGTGACCTGGATCCTGGGAAATTTGTTTGTGGCTGTTGAAGCGTTGAAAGTATTGTTTTGAATAATATACAAAAAGTAATGAAAAAAAATCAACAAATTTATCAAAGAAAAAAAAACTCGTCGAATCAATAATTTCCGATTAACAAAATTGTTAATTTTAAATTTTTTTTTACAGTATATTTTATTAAATAATTTTCATGATTGTTATGTTTAGAAATATATAAACTGTAGAATGTAAGTTAAAAGTCGATTCAAGAGATGCATGAACGCTGAATATGCAAAAGCTTTCTAAGTAGTTTGATACCTAGCTATTAGAATTGCTTTTTATTTAAGTTAACTCATTATAGTTTTCAAAATGATTGATATAATTCAAGTAACCTTTATATTCGATATATTGTAAATTACTGTAAACGTATTATATTTGGCGTGTACGATATTTGGCGGAAATAAGATTTTGAACAAGTTGGAAAAGAGCTGATTAAGCGTATTCCTGAATGTGACTATTCTTATACATACATACATGGCATTTAGTGATGTACTTGATTTAGCGGAAGCCGCATTCCTCTAAAAGCACTAAATAGAATACACAGCCAAATGTAGTATGTTTACAGTACTAGGAACTGAAGGGAAAATATATATATATATATATATATATATATATATATATATATAAAGCACAGAGAAATTCACTTTTGTTGGAGCTCCACCTTCCGCCCCGATCGAGGCTTGAACTCACGACCTCTGGAACCCATTCTCCTAGCAGTGAGCGGCCACCGCGCTCCTCACTCGGCTATCTAGGCTAGACAAAAATCTTGCTTTCGATAACGAACGGAACCTAGCGCGCTGGCCGCGCACTACATAGTCGCTTGAGATACAGGTGGAATACAGTTAAACGGCAATTTGAGAGGATCGGAACGATACACATTGCATAGATACAAACATATATAATAAGCACAAACATTGCAATAACTCTCACATTGACATGTACCTACCCATAGTGAATGACATAGATATATATAAAGCACAGAGAAATTGACTTTTGTTGGAGCTATATATATATATATATATATATATATATATATATATATATATATATATAGTTATGATTGTTGAGTTTTAGAAATTCATAAGTGTAATATGCAAGGTAAAAGTCGATTTTTCAGCTACATGTAAGATGAATATGCAAGGGCTGTCCAAATATAGAGATATCTAGCTATTGGAATTGCTTTTCTTTTTAAAGTTAACTCAAAATGTTTATTTTATCAACGAATTTAAGTCAAACATTTATTGATTTAAATGTAATCAACTCACATAACACGTGGCATCAAAGCATATAACGCAGGGATGTTAAAGAAGCATCTGGAATCTAAGATGCAAGTTATTCCGCAAAATAACAAGTCTAAATTATTGAATATCTATTTCAATATCAAAACATCACAATGTCGACCAAAATCAAATTAAAAATACGAGGGACAGTTTTTTTTTATCTTCATAGATAAGACTGTATTAGATAGATTTACACATTGATGACCTCATGACTGAAAGTGAAATGTTGTGTAAATTTAATTGGAAAGCATAATAAACAGATTCAAAATATAACAAATCTAAGAACTGTAATAAAGTATTTTGGTGTGATTTGTTGAGAATTGAAAGAGAGAATTGGAACATATGTTACTTTTTTGAAATTGTTGCCAAAAAGTATGCAACTATTGTATCATTTCTCGACCAGACTTTCCTTTGTCGTTCTTAACAATATAAACATCCGACTAGAACAACACTATCCCGTATATATTGAAGTTCAAATTTATCATGTATCAATAGTTTAATCAATACTTAACTTAAAAAGTGCTGCTAGAATCCTGTGTTATGTGTTGCTTTGTTGCAGCATGCCGTTTTCCGTGCATACCGTATAAAAAAGGAGAATATAGGATTCAAGCAGTAGTTTTTATAAGACTGAGATGTTTGGCCTTTACTTAGTATGTTTATTGTTTTGTTGAAACCGCATGGTAGTGTTGTTCTATCTCATTTAAGGAATGAATTCAATATTTATTTGTTTTATACGATATAAAATGGTTTGGGGCAGTTTACGCTTTATAAACCAAGAAGAAGTTTATAAAAAAGCATAAACTATTTCAAACCATTTTATATCGTACAAAACTAAAAAATATTGAATTCATTGCTTATAATTATTTTTTTTTTACTCTTCATTGAAGATAAAAACGGTCATTTGACCTTTAAAATGACGTAAAATTGTACAAAATTCAAACGTAACGTCAGGCGTATTGATGCGTTTTTGACGGTAGTCTTACTATGACATAGGCATCATTCTTTATACGATATAAAATAATTTTCTAGCCGATCAGAAAGCGCGTTACAACCAGAATTCAATTATTTCATATTAAGGAACATATGTTAGCTATTTATAGTTATCACGTGATAAAGGAGCGAAATGATATTAATGTACTACCCGGTTTTATTGCATTGCCATCTGCATCTAATCGGGAAATAATAAGTTTTGGTTTAAGGAAGTATGGGACTCACGATTTTGAATCTACCGCGCAACTCTGAATGACGTAAACCAATTCGCGGTCGTTAAATCTGTTTGTTCAATTCTAAGGTATTAAACAATAAAAGTTATAGTGGAAAGGGTTTTATAGGTTTTTTTAAATAATAAAGCGTGAATATAAATGATAATAAGAGTTAATTTAACCCAAAATATTTTTTTACGACATAAATATCGGTTCAGTTTTCGGCAATGCGGAGGAAACGTGGATTTGATTTTGAACGCTGAGAAGACCAATCGCCACATAAAGGTTACTAAAGCTCAGAAAAAGGATGTTCTAGTGCGAACGTGGACGCTCTCTTGGGCAGACCAATCACATATTTTGATATTACAGCTGAAAAATTCTCATCAGAGATGGAGGAAGATGACTCGACGCCAGCAAAAGCGATCTGACCAGGTTTGACTTGCATTCATTGATAGAGTAAAAGTATTGGTAATCTCAGCAGGATTAAGTTCGTCGAGACTGAAAGTTTTTGATAGACGTTTTTTCAGATTTTCAGTTTCGGCGAATCTTGCTGAGACTAGAGTAAAAGAAAAATTGGTATGGACATCATTGAATTTTTCTTATATAAATGCTATGGCGTTGTAATGCACAAGCATTGGTATGTAAGATACATGTACCTATGCCTATCAAAGTAGGCATCGTACATATTCGTTAGTAAAGCCCCAAGCACCTGAGATGTAATTTCATAATAAAAAAAATATTTTTAATTATTTATACAAGTTTTTGACAGTATGCCACTATGGTTCAATACACATATCAGAACACAGTGGAATTCTTTGTCTCTCATTATTTATAGTTAAACTTAATTCTAACATATATCAGAATTTGTATCATGTCGTCACATGTTTCAGATAATCAGATGTTTCCAGTAGTCGATTTTCAATGTATGGTTCAAAATGATGTCATACCACACATACGAAATCTCCTGTCGTCTCTATGCATATTCATTAGTCAAATTATCTGGTATTCAATTTATATTTATACTCTGTCCCGAGTTTTTGCTTCCACTACTTTTCATTTGATACTTTGATAATCATAAATACCTTTGAGTTCAAACTACGTTCATCCACTATTATAAAAAATGTCCAGATTATATGTTTTGAAACGCCCCCTCTACCTCTTCGGGTTTCAATACACATCCCAAAATAAAAAGTCTGCTGAGATTTTGCATTGCATCAGCCATAAATAAGCCCGGATGATAACGTTGAAAAATTGTGCGAGGTGTCCGGAGTACTTCCGAATGGAGAAAAGATGTAAACATTTCCCATTATAAATCTCTGTAAGAAATTTGTTTTTGTTCCTGTGAACTTTTATGAGTGAAAAATGATAATTTGTCAATTAAGATATCTTGGATATTTTCCCTTTTATCGACTTCAATAGCATTTCTTTCACAAGTATGTGTATTTTTATTAAAAATAATCAAAAAGTGATGGAAGCAGTAACTCGGGACAGACTGTAAGCTACAAGTTGAGACTGCAAATGATGATGACTTTGATTTTGTATCAGTAATTTCTGATGCTTTATATGAGTGAGGTTAAAAATGATTTAGTTTTGATAGAAATTGTAAACTGACAGCCATTATGTGTGGGGTTAAGAGTTAGACTATTGGAAACCGAACCCATGACGTCAGGAGATGTATTTTAAAATAGAAAGACAGATTGAACACTTTATGTAATGATATACACTATGGTATACACATTAACTCATAATTTACATATTGACAGCAAAATAAATTTCAAATAGGTGTAAAATAGATGTCAAGTACAATGTCAACCTTAGATGGTGTCTTTTTTTCCGTTAAAACACTTTTACAGTGTCTGGAGTTTTTGTGTGACTTTCAGTCTTTCACAATAATGCTCCCTCAAAAATTACTTTTCACAGCCCCATGCCCTTCTCCATGTTGAAATATTTGCATTTATCTGATTGGAGAACATCTAATTTAAAAGTAAAGATTTCAGAAGTCATTGTCTTATATTAACTATTCCTCTCTTAGTAAATATTATTATGTTTGTTAAATCTGAGTTAACCTTAGAGTCTGTTTATGCCTTTATAATATCAAGTACATATGCATATATTTTTTCTACTGATCGACTTTGCAACCAACTGGTGTTCCATTTAAAATTCTCTCATGGTGCAAAAATTCCTGAATATGTAACTTAATATTACAGATGTTGACCATGAAGAAGTTGTCCAAATGTCTGATTGTGGTTGGAGATAGTGGAGGAGTTTGGTGGAATTAGGGATTTAAGCAGATACGCATTTAAGAGAGCTCGATGGTCGAGGCCATTTTTAGACTGTATTGATCTCCTAATGAAGAAGAGCTATATATATAAATATGCTGGTTGGCAGAATAGATAGAGAGAGTGAAGTAAAGACGGTTTATCAGGTATTTGATAAATTACTAGTACATAAACTACTGGGTAATTTCGTTTGGTACAGTGTATCACTGTGATTGGTTTAATTTTCATGGATTTCAAGGGTATACTCTTTCATATCAACAAATTAAAGCCCCCATACAGTAAGGTAAAAGTTAATGTACATGTATTATTCCATATATATTTTGACTGAATCCATAGTCCCAGAGATTATCACTGTGCAATATAATTTTTGTCATTTATTTTATTCTTTTTAATACTCTAAGCATGAGTGTGCCAATTGAAAGTCTTTCATTTATTTAAAAAGTTTGTTTATTATATCAGTAAATTCTAAATTATATAATTTTTGAATGCCATGGAAATCGAACTGCATGTAGTTGAATAAACCCTGAATTGTCCGAGGCCTAGTCTTTGTGAACCATAAATTCTACATCCCAAGAAATCCCTGTGTTTGAATGTCACAACAGTTTTTAGATATTTCTCTATGTATAAGTATTTAAGTTGATGCTATTTCCCATCTTTCAGGTCATTCATCTATGACCGGGGCATTTTCTGGAAAAATAGAAAACTTTTCAACAAGATCGAAATCCTGTCGCACATGTACTTTGTCTCTCAATTCCAAATCAACACCTCCTCCACATGATTGCATTATCAACTGGAACGGAAAGTTCTATGAAGGCCATGGAGAGTGACATGATAGAAGAGATGGTCAAGGATGTGAATGATGGGTCTATTTGTATAAAGACAATAGTTGGTGATGAAGATAGCACAATGATTTCCAAACTTCGGACAAACATTGACACAAATATTGGTAAAACATTGGATGCTAATCATGTGAAGGAAATCTTAAGGAACCATCTATACTTTGTGAAAAAATAACACACAACTTTAACTTTCAAAGTCATACAGTATCTCAAAAGATGTTTATACTACATCTTTGCCCAAATAAAAAGCAGATGTTGCAAAGATAAGCCAAGGATGTGCTCTTGTCTGCTTCAATATTTATGTTAGATATATAATAAAATTGTTGATAGTGTTCGTTCTGGAGCAGTAATTGTCAGCTTCATTAGTTATGCTAGATTGGTAATACATGTAACAATGTTGAGAGGGCTTTTGATTTGGGTGCATTATTTGTATAAGTTTGTTGATCTATTACATTGTACATATACATGTGAGGAGTTAAATGTCCAGTATAAACTTGATTAGTATTTAAAAAAATTCATACCATAATATATGGTTGTAACAGTAATGGATGTTGTTCTGCCAAAATAGCTTAAAATTATATTCGGCATTTGTACTGTGCATTTTGTACATAATGTAATGCTGATTTCAATCTTTTTTTACATTTTTGAGTTGAAAAAAATCATTATAAGATACATGTAGCAAATCATAAATTAAATATTTATTTGTTTATACCTACTAGTATTATTTTGTTCCTACCTGGTATATTGTTATAAGGTGCAAATGGTTTAAAAATTTGTATTTTAGCAGAGGAATTTCATGTTAAGCAGAGGAAATTTGGGATTTAAATGAATAATTTTTTACTTTTTTGGTGAATTTTATAAAGTACCAGCATTGTAGTAAAGATATTATTAATTGACTCAATGTTTATTGAACAAAAAGTTGGTATTGATTATTTTATCTACACTAGAATAGTGATCAAGTGAAAATGGCGCGAAATTGTAAAAACAGACCAGAGTAAATTCAGATTGCAATATCTTTTTATCTAAGTCATTGACATATGAGTTTCTCCTTTTCCAGTGAAAGCATAACATTTGTATATTTCGTTTAAGTTCAAAAATAAAACTTCCAATTATATCAAAACAGATTTTTTGACCATTTTGCATTGAAGGTCAACACAAAAAGCAACAAATCTGAACCATGCAGAGGAAATTCGGTCGCACATTGTATGATACTGAAGAGGCTTTCAGAATTTTTTTTTTAATAAATTGTTCTTCTGTCAATGTATTATAAATAGCATATAAGAAAAATGAAATAAAATTACTATAAACGATGTAGCATTGCTTCATTTCTGTTGCAAGTGGTGTATTTTGATGAACGGAAGTATTTTCAACAAGGGTATGTTTGGATATCGTTACCATGGAAACAAACATATTAACCTATAAAAAAATTGTTATATTTTGTTAGAAAAAATGCAATGCTATTTGTTGAACCAATTTTTAAAATTTTTTAATTACTTTGGTGTGAGTCCCATACTCCCTTAATACAAAACAGTTATTTAGAATTATGAATTTTTATAGAACAGTCAAAATAAGACACTTACAGACCCTGAAAAGTGCTACTACACCATTAAAATGAACCGTAACGTTGTACCGTTCCGTGCAAGAAACGAAAGGTACCGTTCACAAAGCGTACCGTACCGTTCACAAAGCGTACCGTACCGTTCACAAAGCGTACCGTACCGTTCACAAAGCGTACCGTACCGTTCACAAAACGAACCGTACCGTTTACAAATCTAACCGTACCGTTCATTTTTAACGAACCGTACCGTGGAAAAAGCGTGCAAGATAATTTATGACTCGCCTCAAAACAGACAAAAAAGGGTAACGTACCGTGCAATAAGCGTGCAAATTCCATATACTGCATATTGACATAATATATTTCGATGAATACGGACGATTATCGCTGACCAGATACGTTTTGCTAGAATTTTTTTTATACGGGATTAGATAATAGCTATTAAGATTTAAAACTGTTATATTTATTAAAACGGTTACAAAAATGTTTTAATTTAGTTTCCTTTCTTAGACCTTTATCATTTCTTTGGTTTTCGATTAAACTTGCATCGTCGATTTCTTAAACATTGTAAACTAGAATGTTCACCCAATTCTTGGTAATACTATTTTGATTTTTATGAACTATTTAAAACGTTGGGTATGTCATGAATCATATATCCTGAACTGATATAATGATCAGACGAGTTCTTTGGAATTGCCAGATGTCTGTATCAGAAACAACCAAAACACCAAAATAAACAAACAAATATTTAATAAGAAAAAAAATACATACAAGAAAAAAAATAAATGAAAGAAATATTAAACCAGATTCTAAAAGAGAGAGTCGACTCTAATTTCAACAACAAATCTTTAAATTGACTTCAAAACAAAATATTCTTTCCAAAATTTAAACACTTAAATTGATTCACATATATTTAGATTTTCAAATAATTTCTCTAAATTCGTTTATCAACTTTCAAATCAATTTCACAAAAATATCACTACAATTATACGAGAACCAAATATTCAAAACAATGAAAGTGAAATTTCAATAAATTTCGTCACATTTCCTTTCCTGGTTCCTCGGTATATTTCCGGTGACTTTTCACCCAAACCCCGGACATCACATAGACCAACACACGGACACACAGACACACGGACAGATGACACAACCGTTGCTCCGGTACGTTAGGACACCACAACACAACACACATATACCAACGTCTCCAGCGTAGACCGCTCCCGGTCACCATACACCATACACGTACATCGACGCCACGTGTCCCCGATATGGATGGAAAATGGCGGGTCTGGCGCTCCGTACTCGTCTCCGACTTTGTAGTCACAATTCAGCTGGTATAAACCGTCATCCCCTTTAACACAATTTCTTTTAAAATAGAATGGAATATACTTGAAACAATTTATCGTTAGTGTTCAGTTCTAAAATGACAATTTTCCATTCGAACACGTGCTTTTAAAACTAAGCTTTCTAACATAGCAAACAAACCAATTAAACATACATAACATTAAAAAACAAACAAATACCTTGAAAATGGTGACAAACATTCGGAAATGAACAAAGTAGGGAGAATTTCCCAATCTTGGTGACTACCACGTGCCTCTAAATAGACACACGTCCACTCTGCTGGACTGCACGGACTGGAGTGCGGTATTTAAAATTAGCCGTGTACACGTCACTCCAGTGACAGGTTTAGAGAGTAAAAAGAAAAGCGGGAAATTCAAACATATATATTTACAATCATATCAAGTACGTTACAAACGTCCCCATTTAGAAGACTAATGCCATTAGTCCGACCAAAACTCTAACGAACTTGATAACACTAAATGTCAAACATACAACACAAAATAACAAACCATCTCTAAATATTTACACAATTTCAAGAGGATGAATCTATTCTCGACAAATAATCTGCAACAACATTATCTTTCCCCTTTACATGAACAACCTCAAAATTGAACTCTTGAAGTGTCAAACTCCAACGAAGTAACCTCTGATTTGTCATCTTTATTCTATCTAGCCACTGCAGTGGAGCATGATCAGACTCAACCACAAATGATCGACCTTCAAGAAAAACTCTGAGCGACTTAATACTCCAGATAATTGCAAAACATTCTTTTTCAATCACTGCGTATCTCTTTTCAGTATCTGACAATTTCTTACTGAGATAAAGAATTGGATGTCTACCATCTTCAAAATTCTGTTCTAATACCGCCCCAACTCCACAATCTGATGCATCAGTGCGCAGATAGAACAACTTACTAAAATCTGGACTACGCAACACTGGGTTACTAGCTATAGCATTCTTTAATGAATCAAAAGCCTTCTGATGCACTGGAAGCCAAACTATCTTAGAACAACCTTTCTTTCTAGTAAGATCAAACAAAGGTGAAGCTAGTTCTGAAAAATGTGGAATGAATTTCCGGTAAAAGCCTATGGTCCCTAAAAATGATCGAACATGCTTTTTTGTAGTAGGAACAGGGAATTTCTGAATTGCCTGAACGTTACTTTGCTTAGGAGAGACAATACCTTTTCCGACCACATGTCCCAGAAATTCTAGTTGATCAAACCCAAAACAACACTTAGATGGCTTTGCAGACAACTTTGCATCCCTCAATCGCTGGAAAACTACTCTCAAATGCTGGAGATGATCGTCCCAAGTCTCACTGTAGATTCCAATATCATCTATAAAACATTGAACAAATGAATGCAAACCATCGAGAACTTGCATCAATCTGACAAAAGTTGCAGGCGCATTTACCATACCGAACGGCATTACCGTGAATTGATAGTGGCCCACGGGGGTCACAAATGCGCTCTTCTGTTTTGCGTCCTCATCTAGCGGGATCTGCCAGTAGCCTTTTGTAAGATCAATTTTGCTGATAAACTTTGCTCTACTCACCTCGTTCAAAAGGTCATCCATGCGCGGCATAGGTCTTGGATCAAATACAGTGATACTATTTAACGCTCTATAATCACAACAGAATCTGATAGAAGAGTCATCTTTTCTTACCAAAACCACTGGTGACGCATAAGGGCTTGTTGAGGGTTCAATAATACCAACCTCGGTCATATTATCTATCTCTTTCTGCATGCGTTCCCTCAGTGCGTAGGGCACAGGATACGGCTTCTTATGGACGGGATCGTCTGACTTAAGTTTTACTGAATGCTGAATTACATCTGTTCTGTTGGGTATATCGCTAAAAACATCAGAAAACTCATTCAACAAACCTCTTAACTGACAAACCTGAGTATTCGACAGTGTATTGGAAAAAATTACATCTTCAGCCCCTTTTTGAAGTTCTAACGAAGGTGATGCTCTGTCGTTAAATTCAGAATCGTAGTCCATACTCTCATACACACCTCCCAGTATGTCAATAGCTGATAAATGTTCTTTCGACAAGTCTTGTTCACATTTGTCCTCACGATCATACCATTTTTTCAGCATGTTGACATGAAATACTGTCTCTTTGTTCCTTAACTCTGTAGTCAACATTACCGACTTTCTCTGTTATCTCGAATGGACCTTTCCACTGTGCAAGTAATTTTGATGTATTAGATGGTAGCAATACTAAAACTTTGTCACCTACCTCGTATTGTCTTGTTCTAGCTTTCCTGTCGTAATACACTTTCTGCTTGTGCATTTCGACTTTTTCCTTCTCTTTTGCGAGCTCTGTGCACTCCTTCAATCGCTCCCTTGTTTCGAGTAGGTAACTCAGAACAGATGACTGACAATTCTCTGGTTCTTCCCAGTGATCTTTCAGGACTGCTAAAGGACCTCGTACCTGCCTTGCAAAAAGCATTTCAAAAGGAGAAAATCCAGTGGTTTCGTTTGGAACCTCCCTATAAGCAAATAGAACATAAGGAAGATGTTTGTCCCACTTTGAGGGTTCTTTGACCGCATATGCCTTCAACATTTTCTTTAAAGTGCCATTAAACTTTTCCACCAGGCCATTTGTTTGAGGGTGATACGGAGAACTTACCAATTTACTCACCTTCAGTAATCTACACAATTCTTTTATCAACTCGGACATAAAGTTACTGCCTTGATCTGTGAGGATTTCATTTGGAAAACCCACGTCAGCAAATATTCCCATCAAGGCCTCTGCTACTGTCTCCGCCTCTTGGTTTTTTAGAGCTACTGCAATTGGATACTTTGTAGCATAATCTACACATACCAAAACAAATCTGTTCTTGGATTCTGTCAATGGCAAAGGACCTACAAAATCTAGTGCAATTCGCTGAAATGGTTCGTCGATAGTAGGTATACTTACAAGTGGTACCTTTTTCACTCTTCCTTTCGCCGTACCTTTTTGACACTCTGGACAGGATCTGCAGTATTTTGATGTGTCTGAAAAAATTCCAGGCCAAAAGAAATGCTGTAAAATCCTGTTTCTGGTCTTCTTTACTCCCATATGACCCGACATAGGAATGTCATGTGCCATTTCAAGTGCCAACGACCTGTATTTATGGGGAAGGACAATCTGAAATATGTCATTTCCTACCTCACGAGGAAATACCCTGTAGAGAATCTTGTCCTTGAGAGTGTAGTATGACTGACCTTCGTCTGGCTTTTCAAATGTCATTTCCCTCACACGTGTCAGGCTAGGATCAGTTTCCTGCAATTTGATCAATGTCTCTGTATCACAAATGTCAAATTTTAGCTCACCATCATCTGTCTTCTTTGGTCTAGGCTTCGTTTCCTCTGCTTCCAATCGAGTCTGTGCTCTTGTCTGAACTGCCAAACAGTCAGCTGGTTTCTCAACTTCCATTTTCTCGATCTTGTCTATTACGTTTCCAAGTATGACGTCAGCAAATGGAGAATCTAAGATAAGAGCAAACAATTTACCTTTTATAAATGGCGTATCTATCTCTACACACGCTTCTTGGCATTGTTTCTCGGACCCATCAGCAAGAATTATCTTCCTTCCTCTCCCAGTCATTTGCTCCTTCTCGACTAGACGACTGTGGACGAATACAGTTGAACAACCAGTATCTCTCAAAACTGTTGCCTCTTTACCTCCTACACTTCCCCTAGAAATATCCAAACCTGGTACTGAATTATCATCTACATCTTTTGTATCCCCTGTACTTACACCAGGGAGTTTGACCAACGCTGCACTTGTATACAAGTCAGGTTTCCCCCCCTCTGTATGTTGCTTATTTTCGTGTTCTGACAAACACAACCCAAGCTTACCAAACTTCTTGTCCTCGGGTTTTCTATACTGTCCTCGGTTGTAAAGAGAACAGTCTCTCTGGATATGCCCAGGCCTCTTACAATAGTAACAGGCTCTGTCTTTGACCTGCGGGCCTTTTCCTTGTTCAGCTTTAAATTGCCCCTGATTTACATTGAAATTACCTTGAGAATTTCGATCTGTTCCATTTTTGCGGTTCCCTCCGAACGTCAACCTTTTGTGAGCTGTTTGATAGGCCTCAACCAAATCGATCACTTCCTTAACATTCTTTGGTCGATGTTCATGAACCCATACCTGCAAATCTTTATCACAAAACTTAAGCAATTGCTCTCTCAACACCAAATCGTACAGACTGTTATATTGCCCATGAATATCTTCTCTTTCACACCAGTGCGATAAATACTTTTCTGTACGTACCTGATAATCCTTGAATGATTCATCAGATTGTTGCCTTGCCTGTCGAAACTTTTCTCTATAAGCTTCTGAAGTTAACTCATATCGTTTGAGTATTGCCTCCTTAATCTTATCATACTTACCACTTTCACCATCGCTTAGACGAGAGTAAGCTTCCAATGCCTTACCTGTCAATAGTGGTACCAAATGAATAGCCCATTCAGACTTATCCCATTTATGCAACGCTGCAAGTTTCTCAAATGATCTCAAAAACACATCAATATCTTGACCTTCTTCCAACTTAGGAAGCTTAACATGAGAATTCTGGACAGATGAACTACCATTTAATTTCCCTCCATTAGCTCTAGCTACCTTTAACTCTTCCTCTTTCAATGCTAACTCCTTAACCTTAAACTCATGATCCAACGCAGCTTTCTTCATCTCACGCTCAGCCTGTCTCTCCTCCCGTTCAATCTTTCTCTCTTCCCTGTCCTTCTCACTCAACAACTTCAACATTTCTAAACAATCAGACAATGATGCCCCCTTCTTAATCTGATCATTAACCCACGACGGTAACTCCGACATGATTCAACACCTAACTGAAACAGAGATAGTAAGGCTGAAATTAGAGCAGGACTAGAGAAATGAAGAGAAAATACTCACAAGGGATGGGTGAATTCTGCCCACTTTGTAAAGGTTGTAACTAACACAGCAATCAAAGCAATCCCACCGCTGCCACCAAAATGTCATGAATCATATATCCTGAACTGATATAATGATCAGACGAGTTCTTTGGAATTGCCAGATGTCTGTATCAGAAACAACCAAAACACCAAAATAAACAAACAAATATTTAATAAGAAAAAAAAATACATACAAGAAAAAAAATAAATGAAAGAAATATTAAACCAGATTCTAAAAGAGAGAGTCGACTCTAATTTCAACAACAAATCTTTAAATTGACTTCAAAACAAAATATTCTTTCCAAAATTTAAACACTTAAATTGATTCACATATATTTAGATTTTCAAATAATTTCTCTAAATTCGTTTATCAACTTTCAAATCAATTTCACAAAAATATCACTACAATTATACGAGAACCAAATATTCAAAACAATGAAAGTGAAATTTCAATAAATTTCGTCACATTTCCTTTCCTGGTTCCTCGGTATATTTCCGGTGACTTTTCACCCAAACCCCGGACATCACATAGACCAACACACGGACACACAGACACACGGACAGATGACACAACCGTTGCTCCGGTACGTTAGGACACCACAACACAACACACATATACCAACGTCTCCAGCGTAGACCGCTCCCGGTCACCATACACCATACACGTACATCGACGCCACGTGTCCCCGATATGGATGGAAAATGGCGGGTCTGGCGCTCCGTACTCGTCTCCGACTCTTGTAGTCACAATTCAGCTGGTATAAACCGTCATCCCCTTTAACACAATTTCTTTTGAAATAGAATGGAATATACTTGAAACAATTTATCGTTAGTGTTCAGTTCTAAAATGACAATTTTCCATTCGAACACGTGCTTTTAAAACTAAGCTTTCTAACATAGCAAACAAACCAATTAAACATACATAACATTAAAAAACAAACAAATACCTTGAAAATGGTGACAAACATTCGGAAATGAACAAAGTAGGGAGAATTTCCCAATCTTGGTGACTACCACGTGCCTCTAAATAGACACACGTCCACTCTGCTGGACTGCACGGACTGGAGTGCGGTATTTAAAATTAGCCGTGTACACGTCACTCCAGTGACAGGTTTAGAGAGTAAAAAGAAAAGCGGGAAATTCAAACATATATATTTACAATCATATCAAGTACGTTACAGGGTACATACTGGACTTTAGATAGCTTTAAGTGATGAGAGAGCGAGAGAGAGAAAGAGAGAGAGAGAGAGACGTTAAAATAATAGAGTGTTTAAAAATCATTAGATCATGGCTAAACAAGGGTTGAAATATATATAATTGTATATCCTTTTCAAGTAATGAAAGCAAAAAAAGAATCCCGACTTAAGTTACCCAGAATATTGTCGGGGCTTTCCAAGTAAAGTTAAATTTTTGTGATCAGGCTCCACCGTCTACAACAACTTCAAATCCCTCAAACCATTCCTCAACTAAAATTCTATAAAGGAAAGTGCATAAACTTGAGGTCAATACCCAGACTTGAGGCCGAGAATTGACTTGAGGAAACTTGGTGACGGCGGGGCCTGAAAACGTAAACGGGTACTGTTCTTAGATAAATTCAAATTAATTTACCAAATATATTTATTAATCAATTGATAAATTATCAAAATTCTAATCAATTTAAGTCATGCGCTTTTTTTCTAAACAGACGTGATGTTATAACTGACGATCCGATAGAAATGTTGGGAGCTTGCCATAACATCTTATTTTCTGTTATCGAAAAAACCTTTTTGATAGAACACCTTTTGATTTGTTAATTAATTGACAACAAAACTTTTAACCAATCAAAAATGAAAAATGAAAACATTTCAGATTATTTTTTTTTATATATGTGGATGCGCTGTAGTAAATGACAACTACATATTACCGGTGACTCGACTGATTCGTGCTTCAGCTATTCAAGTAGCGATAAATAAACAATAAATCACTCTTTTTTGATAAACTATAGATACATATATGCACAAAATCTTAGTTAATTAAAAGCAAGCACTGAACAAAAAAGTATGTGCATTCCCTAAAATAACTCTGTATATTTGGGCGGTTAAACAGGTGTACACGGGATGCCGGTATTCACACCTATCCACGGACACCTGTTAGGTAACTCATCACAACCTGTCGTGTGTATAGTCTGAACATATTTTTCTTCTACTTTGATAGTTTCAAGGCTTTTCTTAATCTCTAAAAAACAAAAGAATTGTCTGTAGATATGTACACAAACAACTACACGTAAGACTATCGGCGCGTGGACCCGTAGAACAATTCAGCGACACTATACATGCAGGATTTTCACAGAATATTAAGTTGCGATAATACTATGATATCAATTACCGGGTACATTAATGTACCAACAATTGATTAATTTTATATTGTAAATGGATGAATGAGATAATAACATTTTGCAAGAACATGTAAGTACAAACACATCTCTTTTTAAATTTATTTTCAATCTTATAATAGCGTCAAAATTTTAACCGGCGAAATCAATCTGATTATATCGTCTACTGTACAAACTTTTAGTGATTGTGTTCAAAACGTTGTGAAAACCATGAGTTTAAAATAAATGAATTAAATTCAGACAAATAAAAAGCTAATGATTCCAAATTGTTTGCATACAATTACATACACTCTCAGGGAGAGATAGTGAGAGAGATAGAGAGAGAGAAAAAAAAGAAAGAGAGAGAAAGTGTTGATTATAATACTTAAACTGACCTATATTATCGCTTTAGGTTTCTATAGTCGGTCATTTGAGCGGGATTTTATTATTTCAGGACTCCACGTGCTTCGCCTGTCAATCAGTTGAAGTATAACAGTACAGATCACGCCATGCGCCGCGTGCAACTTGGCTAGAAGAAAATTATCTAATGAAAACGATTTTGTTTTATGTTTTCTTAAATTTTTATTTAAAAGAGTGTTTTTATTTGAAATTATTCAACATGATTAATTCAATCATGATAATAACTCATGTACTTGCGATCAGAGTTTCTTTCCCTAGCTGTCGTATTTTATTTTGTTACTAGATAAATTCTTCATATATTTATTACTTTTAACATTCATTTGTTGATTACCGGGTATTTTCCGTGTCCTGTTTACGAAAGGTATGTGAGTAAAAAGGGAAATTAAATATAAACAGATAAGTCAGCATTTGTAAAACGTCAGTTAAATCGCATGCATACAGTGAAGATACATATCGTAATTTTAAATGTGTTACATGTACATGTATAGTTTAACGGATAGACAAAAACTCATAGTCATATTTTGACTACACACGCGATCTTAGTTCAGATGAAGAGAAGCGATGACGGGTTACATGTAGGTATGATATGTGTATATGATCAACTGCAGAAAATCATAGAATCAATTTTAAATAAATAAAAATGTGTGTCAAAAAACTAAAGAACAATTGATTTCAAGACTTCCTATCTGAAATTCATTGTTTATATTATCATTAACTGCGTGTAATTTTATATTGTCTATTCACTAAGGGAATTCGATCGGCAATAGCACTACAGTAGTACGCAATAAAAAAAATTATCAAACGAATTATGAATAAAGAAAAAGATAGATGCTTGTAAAAAATAACAACTAGCCGATAATAAAGACAACGATAAATGAAACTAAAGAAATATCGGAATAAACTCGGGGCAATTTTCCATAACAATTTTAAATGGATTAGAAATATTTAATGACTTCCATTAAAGTACATGTTTAGAAAAAAACTTGAGATGCTATGTAAAATCATTGACAGCTCGCTGAATTTACAAAAATATATCGGATTAAAGTCAAACAGTTCTTTTAATCTATCTTATTGATTACATTTATCTAAAATCAAATAATAATAATAACAGACTAATCAAAATTAAAACTAACTCCGCTTCCCGGTTGTCACTGGGTACACGTTTCACGCAACGTATCAAAAACGGGGTAACGGATGGAAGTTCCGATTTCAAATAAATTGAAATACATGTGTAATACATCACATAAATAAATAAACATTCTTGTCATAATAAACGTTCAAAATGTGTAACGAACCGAACCATGCAACTGATGTAGTAGCACGTTTCAGGGCCTGTAGTTGGACACATGCTTCCTTAATGACCTATAATTAGTTGTCTTTATGCTTCCTAAACTTACCCACCAAGCAATCATAATCTTACAGCTAGATTATGCCTTTAACAAAGAATAAATCGTGTGGAGCTCTATGGGAAAACAGAATCGCACTATGTTTGAATCGCCACTTAGCATTGTAATCAAGTGTCTTTAAAATTACTAATTTTCAGTACAGCCATAAAAATGAATAAATCATATTAACACTGCAACGAATCTTCTTCTATGATTTTAATTTGAATGTTTAATATTTTTTTTTGTTCAAATGATAATATTTATCCATAAATTTTAATCACTTTTCTAATGCGCAGTTCTTGATAATAAAAGTATCTTGAATCCAAAACCCTTAGGTTTTTAGGATCCTAAAGGGTAATTACAAAATAATCAAATCGTGCACATTATCCTAAATACATTACCTTATAATTTATTACAATAAAAATCTAAAATACATGTTCAGCAATATAATTTTTTCAAAACCAAAATATTTTATTAAATAGCTTTTTAAAACAAAATAGCGGTATGTCCAGTGTAATTCACCATTGGCTGGAGTGTTCCGGACTATGTTACAGGGAGTATAGGTATACCTGTCAAATGATGCGTTACACTGGGAAAATATTCTGATTTAGTCAGCTTAAGTAAGCCGGGATAATTAAATCTGTTTTATTTTAAATACATTTATAGTTAGTCCAACGTGTTGTGCAACAGACAAACCCTATAATATCCTCTTACAAATACAATCTAAGTGGTGGATTAACGAGATATTTCTATAAATATACTATGATAGATAGGTAGTTAAGATGTCAGTTGCAAATGGGGCCCGAATATATGTAAGGCTGTCTTGTATTGAAAGTGTCTTATTTTTTTAATATTTTGATATTTAAAAAAAAAACCAAAGGTTGTAGCAGCGAATTGCCATTGGAATTTTTACTAGTTTTTTGCATAATGTCTCTGTAGTTTGATTTGTGTTGAGTAGTAAAACGTTTCATAACGTTATATGATAAAAAAAAAAGACTTATTCTGTAGCACTCAGAGGATATCCTGATGTTGTAAGCTTTTTAGTGAAAATATTATTTTTATCTAATTTAATTTGAACTTAATTTGATTGATTCTCAAATGACGCTTGCTGCTAAGGTATACTATGTTATTTTATATGCTATACTATGCTAAATTAAAATAATTTTCTATTTTTGTCTGTACAAACCTGATAATCTACATCAGAAATAACGTTTGCATACAACTTTGAGGTCAAGTACATCTTTCAACGTTAAATATAAACAACTTTCTGATTGACATGCACTTGTCAATTTGACGTCATACTGTATATATTGTCAAATATCATCCGTAGGGATCAGGGGATCGATTTAGTTTTTAATAGTAAAATTCATTTCATAGATAAACGACGCATAAACTACAAACAATTTAAATACCATTAAATTTGTAACACCGATAAGCCCATCCAAATTCACATTTTACAAAATCGCACACGTAACAAGTCTTTATCATCTTTTGAACATAAATTTTGAGGAGTTTGCTTAATTGAAAAAATGTTATTACTTTAATGGACTCTGTAATCTGACTTAAAAAATATGTGAAATATTAAGCGAACGTCATATAAATTTCAACAGAAGGTTATTTCTTTGATATTTATTATAATTTATCATAATAAAACACGAACTCTAAACAACGCAACATCACTTTTTAGCAACGATGAGATAGGATAATTTCTTCATATTAATGTGTTTTCAAATAAGGAAATGACCTTGCGCTACTGCAATCTGCTTATGATATTCATTCGGGAGAATAAGCAAAATATGTCACTTGACTGTCAAATCATGCGACTATCAATGTGATAGAAAACGACATTTACAATATATGCTGTTTCATTTATCAAATTTAAATCATAATATCCTAACTATACACGAATTATTTGTAAAAAATAGATGCATCAATTTATTGACATTTAAATCCGTTCAATTTTTCGTAGCACACCTTTAGGTACCTCACTACACCTAGTCTTATACTTTTTAAGATACTACGTCACAAGATGGCGATTTAAATGTGTAAATGTCTTAACAGTTCTTATCGTTTGATTGGATTGTATAATATCGTAGCTCATCAGTGGTTAAAGTATTGGGCTTCCGAAACGCAGATCATGAGTTCGAATCCGCCTGTAGGTTCTGTTCATGTTTACTGAATTATATTTTCGAAAAAGTTATTTTTCATCCAAAACTGCACATTTCTTTTGCCCATTGAACTGAAATACTTCTTATCCATAAACATAATTATCTTAATCAAGTAATTTTCTGCTGATTTAAGAAAATAATTCAAAGTAGTGAGCCACCTTAATAGTGCTGTGAAAGTGAGTATCAGACAAAGTCTAAAAAAAGCATCTCTCAAATACAAAAATCAGTGGTTGAATAACAGGATAGTTCAATGTAGTTAACCACAAGTCAAAACTCCAACTATAATAGCCAGTTATTATAGCAGTTAGTCGCAACTGGGGCCCAAATAACTATGTCCAGTATGGGGATTGTCTCCAAAATCAATTAATGTATTTATATTAAAACCATCTAAGGGTTTAGATATAGATTTATGGTTGGATGTATGTTGTCAATTAATATGTATCATTTCTTTACTTGATGGTAAGCGATTTAATATAAAAAATAATCATCAGACGGAATTAATTTTCAAGCACTATTGACATAATTTGAAGTAATTTTTTGATTGATTTCTACTGAGGAGAACTATGGAAACAAAAGTCATATTTTCTTCCTAACATTGTATTCACTATTACCTTTAATTGTGGGAAAATTTGGTGATTTTTGTGAGATCTATAGACACTATCTATAGCCAAAAATAATTTTACGTGAAATACAAGGGCTCTGGTCTCATACCGACAAAACATGCTTCAACAGTAAAAGTCTTACACAAAATGCATCTACTATTTAATAGTATGTATGCATCCTCATTCTCCTACCTACACATCAAACAAACTCACAAATGTGTTGAAAATTTTATTGATCAGAATATGATTATATCCTGATCAAAACATATAAACATTGACTTATATTATCTACAGTACATACCAATATTTCAAGTAGAACAGAAATCAAAATACTGTAACTGTAAGAAACATATGTTAAAACCAACTGCAACATATATAATATGTAGAGCAGAATATTATACAAGGTAAATTATGCATTCAAACACATTAGTAAATTATTTATCATACAAACTGATGGCAGAAGGTGAGGGAATAGGCCACCAGTTGGGAGGTTGTAAAATTCTTCTAACTACCCCACCAAGGCCATTGCAGGCACATCACAACGCTCTTCTGCACCACTTTAACAATAATTGACTAAAAGATATATGATGTAAATACAAGACTAAACAGTAAATCTAAACTGCATAATAAGTTAAAGGAAAATATGTTTATGTAGTAAGCTTAGCAGGTAACTTTTGTGATACAGATTAAATGTGAGTTACTGGCCCAAGCAAGTAACCATGACCTACAGCAACTAAAAACTAACTAAATCTACCTACTAAAACACACTAATGACATATCTCAAAGCGTCACCAGCCCAAGCAGGTAACACTGTCTAACATGGTTTTAACATGAACAAGTCAGAATTATCATTAGTTACTATCATGAAAGACTTCTACAATACATATATTTAAGCAAACAACGCAATTAAATCAAAATTTCACTGAGATTGCAATGACATCATAAACCAGATGGCATGCAGTTTATAAAGTCTTGAATAATCAAATAAAATATTAGTAATGAGAAAGACAATGCTTTGCTACCAGCCCAAGCAGGTAACAAGATATATAGTAGTAAATTACGAAGTACCAGTCCAAGCAGGTACCTTTGTTCATAAATTGAACGACTAATACTTATAGTGCATTATGGGTGGGGTCTAATACATTTTTGGAAGGCATTTGAATTCCATCTCCCTAGAGTTCTAATTTGAGCATCAGATAAACCCCTCTCAGCTGCTGATGTTGCAGCCCCTATTCTGAAGCTGTGCCCCTTGTAACGCTTACTATCTAGTCGCATATGCTAAAGCATCGGTGTAGAGTTTTGTCAAAGCATGAACGCATTACCGGTGTCCCTGATTTTGTCAAAAATGGACCTTACTCAAGAGAGTGTGAAACTAAATACCCTAAAGTGGCCTCAATTGCGGATTTACTGCAATCCAAAATTTTATTGTCCTTAACGGGATTCGAATTCATGACCTACTGGTTTGTAGTGAACCCGCTAACCCACTGCGCTATATTTCAGCCAGTCAGATTGCTTCAAATTCAGCATTAAAACTGAGGGTCTCCCCATGGGGAAAGCTGTGCATGTTAAAATAATGTTGTTTATATCTACAGATTAAAAATACATTCGTCCGCATAAAACCAATTATAATTATAAATTGCATATGTAATGAAAAGATGAAAATATATATATCTAATAAGAACAGATTGATATGTTTAGGTATCAAACATATGTACTTGATTATGTCTTACCGGAAATTAGCCGACAGATTCAAATGGAAGACACGGTTCGAAAAAAATATGTTATTGCTAACTTGGAAGGAAAAGTCTCGAGTTTTGATGTCACCCAAATCAATGTCAACCATAAATATATTTTGTTTTAAATACAAGATGAGTTAATACATTCATTACAAAGGTAATCGTTTGTTTATCATCAAATAAAATAGAATAATAATGTTGAGGCATTTAATAACAAAGGGATACTTCTGAACCGATATTAAAAAATATGATGTTTGCCTGATAAGGTCAAGAGCTTCAAACTGCACCAGAAACAACAGCTGACAAACACATGGTAAAGGACACTGTTAGAGGACATTGACATCCCAGACTGAAATTGTTATTGTTAAACCTATAGATGAGGGACAATGAGGACTGCAATGTTCCTAAAGAAATTAACAACTTTAGATATATGATGTTTTACACACAGTCTATGCATGTACACTGTGGATACAAAAGCTGCTCAGAATTAATATTTTAGAGCGCATGGCGCAGAAGTATCCTACGAGATCGGATCCCTTAAGGACGCAACATACAAAGCAAATTAAGATAATCTCTGACTTACCACTGATTCATGCAGTCTGAGCACAAACAGTGAAGATTTCGCCGAACATAATGCCTGTGATTGGGAGGTTGGAGATAATTACATTATTTAATCAGGAAACAGACAAAATATTGCCGACTGGCACGGACATCTTGGGTGGATTTAGGATTTTAACAAATATTGCCGGTAAACTAGAAACAAAGAGCTATTTTATACGACCTGAACATAAAATATCGCAGCTATTGTATTAAGAAGTTTAACATTTAAAGTTTTTTTGTGTTTTTTATCAATGTAGTGAGGTGATTCTTCTTTGTGCCGTATGGCGGTTGAGAAAAAACAATGCATATAGATATACATTATGCATAATTTTTTTTAACTGTGAGTGACCCGTATCTCTGGAAAGTTGAAAATACCTGCTGCAGCAATGACTATGTTCTTGAATAAAATATAAAAATCAATAAGAAAACTTAAAACTTCCATTAAAGTAAAAATGACCGTCAAATTTCCGTTGAACTTATTTGTAGATTTTTTTTTATTATTGTATCTTTTTTAATTGCACAAAAAGAATAAATTAATGTTGAAAGCGTTTGCACCAAGAAAATATAATCTACGTGTTTATGTACAATTAGTCATTTTTTAATAATTCAAGTTCTTGTTTTGGTTTGTTGAACATGTGTGCTAATTTTCACTACCTAATACTAGGCGATTATGATGGAGTATATATGCAATGTCGCAACAATTTTTGTGCATTTCCCGAACAATTCAAGAAAATTCTCAATTTAAACCATTTTAAACATTATGAACACATAATTATGATATATATCTGAAAACATGATATGTACCTAAAAACATGTACCTACTCAAAAAATAAAATACCTTCTGTTAAAATATCATTTTTATCTGGAATGTTATGTTTTGAATTTTCACCACTAACTAAAAACACAATATTGTGAGAAACACACTGTGTTCTGCTTAGAAACATGGAAGCATTATTACAATGTAAGCACACAATTTTGTGTCAATATTGCCAACGCTTCAAGAAACGTATAAAAAATGCCAGGCAACAAATGTTGTCGTTGTTATCGCGGTGGTACTGTTTTATTATCGTTGATATCCTTTTTGTTGTTATTGATGTCATCATCTTTGATTTTGTTATCGTAGTATCTGATGCTGTTGTTGTTGTCGTCGTTGTTGTAAATTCTGTAAAGCAACACGTGCCGTTGTTGTCGTCGTGACGCCGTGTCGCCATCGTTATTATCGGCTACATCCTTGTTGCTGTTGTTGTTGTCGTTGTATTTGTCTGCGTCGTTGTTGTTGTCGTTGTCTCTGATGTTGTTATTGTTGTCTCTAATGTTGTTATTTGTAGTCCCTGATGCTGATATTGTTGTCTTAATGTTGTTTTCGTAGTAGAAGTTGGTGTTGTTGTGGCATCGAGTTAAAACAGTTCGTTTAATTATTTTCATAGGATTAGTTTCATAGTTCTTATTTAATCTTATTTCTCATAATATATAAATATACAACAATTTATAATAGTCATATAATTTGACAGTTTAAAAAAGACTTCTTAGTTACAAACACAATGCAGAATTGATATAATTTGTTACTTAAAGCGACATATCTTCAGCTGACTGAAAATTTACCAATGTTTTCTTTTTCTTTTATAGCCACGTTTAAAATAACAGTGTATACTGAATACTTAATGTTTGTGAAATTTAGTGTAACAGTACATTGATAACACTGTACAATACCTCTGCAATAAATGGCCATGATAATCTGGCTCCAGGAAATGTTTTACTCTGCGTTCATTAACAACTGCGTGATGACTCCTGAGTAGACCCTTTTATCACGGACAAACCTTCTATCCCACGACGTTAATTTTATTCCTAACAATCATAATTATCAAATTTAATATATACAAACACATTTTGTTCACAAATGTCATTACATTGGAATAAGTGTCTATTCAATAGATCTTTTTTACACCTTCAAAATGTTCAAACCATTTTTCTTTTATAAATAACATCGGCTTTTTTATGTCAATATTACGGCACCTGTCCTGTGTCCGCCCTTACCGCATCTGAAGCCTTGCCTGCTTAAAAATCCCTTATGAATCAAATACTTTTTTTTTTTACAAAACGATTGCTTGACTTTAGGAGTGCCGAGGATATTTTGACAGAAAGGATAAATTAGGCCAAATATGTAAGCTAAGGAATAGGTTCGTACGGTAGAAAATGAGCACCGGACCTGGAGAGAACAGGGAGAGGTATTTCAATGAGAATTCCAAGGTCCGGAGGGCAAATGTTGCTCCTTATTCGTTCAGCGTATCTATGTCGAAGTGGATAATACGCCAAATAATAGCATTAGAACCGAAAGGGTATTGCTTCTAACCCAAGGCCTCTGGTTGATTTCAATATTGGCCTTTTTTCCAAATTTTAAACACTATTCTAAGAATCTACCAAAATCAGCAAATAGGAGAAGAATGACTTGTGTGTCAAATAAATTAATAAATTAATGCTCTCAAAACGAATTCCAGAACGCGCTGCTTTTACTTTATTGTCCCCAAGCATCAAGAGAGGCGAAATAGTTTGTAGTTAGATTTTAATGAATTGTGTCAGTTACAATTGACGTTAATTCTCGTTAAATTTTATGCACATTGAAATGCAAGTCGATAACCGATGCTATAATGTTTAAGTCAATTGGGTTTTATGTTTTTACGTAGGCTCCACAGGGTGTAAAGAATGTTATTAGCCAGTGTGAGACCTCACAACTGGATTCAATTGATTAAAGTATGTGTATCTCGAGATATGTATGGAAATCCACTCAGGTAACAGTACCGAGTTACACACTTATATGGAAAGAAGTATTTTTCAGTCGGTCACTCAGCCACAGAAAGCCTGGGTAGGTGGTATAGAAGTGGTTGTGATAGTGGTGACTTAGTACCAAAGAAGTTTAAAGGTTATCGAGTTCATTACCGGGAATGGGCCTACCTTCTAAACAACCATTAATATTTAGACCTGGAACTGGGAGATGGTGCCAATTAATATTTAGGACAGATAGGCCACTTAAGACCAACTGACAATACCTAATACATAACATGCCTGACAAAAAAAATCAACCTTGAATAATGCACCTGATATTCATCTTAACACGGAGGGTGATTACTGTTTACTGTGACCCCTTGGAGGTGAAGTGACCAGGACGACTGAAATTACCATTCACAAATATAAATTCATGATTTCCTGCACCAAGTAAATGCAGGAACACTATGGGAGCAAAAGCTGTTCAGAATTATTTTAAAAGCACATAGAGCAATTATAGGAGATCGGATCCATTTTATCAAATAAAATGTAAAAAAAAAATTAAAAAAAATTGAGCCAACCACTGACAAGCTGGTACTCATTTTATTTACACGGATCTAGCAGATCCCATTGATTATGCGCATAAAAATGAGTGTCCTCTTGGGAGAATGTACAGTATGCTTTTAAGTATCCAACTTGCATGGAAACATATCCTTGTATAAATACAAAAGCGTAAAGACAATGTAGATGTACATTGCACGATATGGACAAAAAATTGCATTTGTATGATATTTGTTTAAAATGTGATAATATGAGAGACACCTCTTCTGTTTTATCAGTGCGGTAGAGTAATCCTTCTTTGTGTTACGTGGCAGGGGAGGAAGATCACTACTGAATTCAAAATCCACAGATTTTCCCGAAATCAAACTGACATTGTTTGACATCTATTGTACTTTGATTGGACCTCACTGTACCTTTTAGTGACTCAAACAGTACCAAACTCTACCCTACTGTACATTTCTATTTAACAGCACTGTAGCTTACTGTACCCCACTGTAAGCCACTGTAGTTGGCACTGAAAACTACTGTAGCCCACTGTACCATAAATTTGAAATATTAAAACTTTTTAAATATTTCTAGTATGATATTTTCCTCCATATTCAGTTGTATACAGCATTTACATAGAATAGAATTCAACAGGTCGTTACCATTGATTTATGTTTATTAATCTTTACTTTGCATCTTACAATCAGACATTCTTTAAAGTAGATCCAGTATTCTGTGATGTCATACTTTATTGTAAAACTTTGAATTCTTTAAAATTTGTGCAAGATAGTTTAATATATTTTATGTGAATAGAATCACATGGATGTAACTAGAATAACTCTTAAGTTCAAAGTATTTTCGCACCTTGATTTATTCCTGAATTTCAATACATTTTATTTATGCTAAGGGGAAATAACTCTTTTTCTGACTTTTCTCTCATTGTATATCTAAATGCTACAATTTTTCTTATCCCAACAAGTAATTTTACAATGTGTTTGTAGTTTTACTTTTCTGACACAGTTGACAATAATATTAAAAAAGATAAAAAAGTTTTTGACTACAAATATTTAACTTTTAACAAAAAAAAAACCGTACGATTTTCTGATGCTTAATTATGCTTTAGTTCATGTTTATCTGCCATCTCAAAAAGTGTGATGTCATATATATTTTTTCTTATAATTGATGTTTAAGTGTATGAAATTGAAATCAGTTCTGTTTTTCAACTTTTATCAGAGAGTTTTACGAGTATGGAGTTACCTTAAGATAAATTCCTGAGAAGATTAAAATCCTGAATTCTATATTTTGAATCTGATTTTAAAAAAATGCATAAACCTTGTAGTTTTGTAGTTGTAAGCTGTCCGTAATCGCCTTTTACTCATAAGAAAATACACCTCCCTATCCCACCAGGTTACAGAATTATTTCTTATAGATTATGGCAAGCCTCGACTAATACGACCGGGCTGTTGAGTTCCGTTTTCTCCTTTATTGTGATTCAGCAACTAAAAACACTAGTTTATTGACACAGAATCAACAAAATGTAACCATGCTGGTTCTTCGTGTATACATATCCAGGGATTACTATGCGTTTGATAAAACGGTAAATTTTGTAGACAGCATGCAAATGCCTTGATCACAGGTTGACTTCTTTTGATACTATATTTAGTGTCGGGTTCAAATTTTACATACCGGTAATAACACCTACTGCATTTTTTATATGTATTATGAAATTAAACATGAAAATTTATCAGCAACATAGTGAACAGTATAATTTGTTTGATCAAGAAATAAAAAGGATTCGAATAGCAAGAAAGGGTGTAATTAACTAAGCCTTTTTTTCCTTATTGACAGGCATAAAGCGTCGTTTTTTAATGCGGAATGATAGAGCATTCTCCTTTGAAAAAAAATCTTTAAAAAAAGAAGTCTGCCATCCGCCTGCCAGTAATAAAAAATCCTAATGTATGGGGGGGGGGGGGGGGGGGGGGGAGAGAGGGGGTTGCGCCTAGTACAACAAAAACTTCAATTTTACTGTTAATTTGTGGGGTTTTTTATTTCCCCAAAAATGAATGACTGGAGGGATACTTATGATATTAGGTAAATTTTAATAGAAAAAAAATGTTTGATGCAAACCGAAAAGGGGGTGGGGAAGAGGGCTCCCTAATACCACATATCTCTCCCTTAGAGAGAGAGAGAGAGAGAGAGAGAGAGAGAGAGAGAGAGAGAGAGAGAGAGAGAGAGAGAGAGAGAGAGAGAGAGAGAGAGACTGTATCACTTTTACATGTACTATATTGAGTTTGTGAATTTGTAGTCGTCGAGAAATTTACAATAAATCGAGTGGGAAGCACTGCTGGTCAGTACTCCGTACATATAATGCTGTCCAGTGGAGTACTGTGGAATACAGTGAGATACAGTAGCTCTGTACAGTAGATGTACAATAGGTTTATAGTAGTGTAGAGTGATTGAACCGTAGATATCAGACGATTTCAGTCAGGTTCTTAGAAATATCAGTAAATTTTAAATTTAGCAGTGGAGGTAAATCATATGGACATGGCCTAACTCCCGGAAAATCTCCAGAGTAATGCTCCAGAATTGTAAGGGGTAATGCATTGAGCCTTGTGGGGGAGTACATTCGCCGTGAGTGTCGTAGATTTCTTGGAGATTCTGTCGTTTATGTTATTATGGTGACTGAAGGAAACAAGAATAAAACATCAAAAGCCGGGAACAAATAATCATCTGATAAAAAAGTTTTTCCCATAATTCAACTTTTCTGATATGTTTATGTTTTGTTTGTTGGAATGAAATTTTTAAATATATTAAATTTGAAAAAAATCTGACCTCACAATTTTTGACCATCGCCACAAACAGACCATTTGAATATCCTTTCAATGTAGTCTAAAATGAAATAGTCTTGGTTATAATTTCCTATGCCACCAAGTTATTTTTCTAAGATATATCAAATATTTGTTCTGCTATTCATCCAGGAGACCTTGTTACTTAAAGACACTGAAATAAATTGTAACTGGTAACGTAAGTTAATTTCTGATGCAATAGAATGCAAAACTAGCACGTAAGAATTCTCTTTTAAGACAATGATTTGCAGCACTTAACGGTCTCTAAAAAAGAAAATTTTTCATTCAAATTTTAATAAAATTAAACACTATGATTGTCATGACTCTGTTATAAAAATATATTAAAATAAAGAAAATTTCACCATTAATTCTAGATTAATTATAGTTTAAGTATTTTTGACGGAAGTGGAAATTGATAAAAATCCTAGATAACGTCATCATATTTGACCTTTGACCTGATGATATGACCTTGAAATTAGTTGGACATACATCCTTAACACTGGTGGTGTTTGTGTCGAAATTTAAGGTCTTTGCTTTGAAAGGAACACAAGTTATGCATTTTAAAAATGATATAAGGCTAAATTGCACAGATGCCATATAAACACCATCCAGATGTATGTTTCAAAATTATCAAAATATGTTGTATCTCAAATGTTTTCAGCCTTGGGTAATTGATGGGTATGATTTATATTTGTTCTTAAGATAATGGATTACAATTAATTTTTTTTTTATTATATTAAGTCATTACTTTTGTATTTGAGAAAATATTTCAATTGAATAATTGCAGAGGTGTTTCATACTATCTTAAGCACTGGTTGTTCATAATTACCAAGTTTTTTAAATGAATTTGAGTAATATGTCAATTTCTGTAGGGAATGTACAAAGTTTGTTTACTTAATCACATGTTCATTAAAAAAGAAAAGTCTGATGCATAGTTTTTTTTATAAAATAAGATTCCTCATAAAATGAAACAAGTAATTTTTTTATGATAAAGATTTCAAAAGATGAAAAAGTAAATATTATTCTAAACTACCTTTTCTTCAGTGAACGTCAATGAGTTACTTCGGGCGTTAACCGGCAGAGGAAAAAAGGGGTTTCATATATTTCCACATTTTTAAATTATTTTTAAGGTTCTGAAGAATAAATATATTTAGCGGAATTTTTTAAAGTATACCTAGGAATTAACATCAATTCTCTGTAAAGACCAAAATATTACTGTAGAGTCATAATGTACACAATCTTAGATTTTCATGAGACTTGCTCAGATAATTGATACTCATAAGGTATGATATTACCCACCAACAAAATAATGTATATTACCTTGGTTGTCATGTTAACCAATTTCATTTGTTTAGGGCACAAATATTTATTTTTTAATTGGAAAATAAGCTAAACAAAATGTCACAGCACAGGTTTATTGGTAAGTTTTCAAGATATTTCATACATAATATACATGTACATAGTACAAATATAGATGTTCATGAGGCAAGACAAACATCTCAATGTCTTTGTTTATTTTAAAGCTGGTGGCTCAAAGATGGCCAACAATTCTAAATTTTGATATTTCAATTTTCACCATGTATTTTTAAAAGTCTCTCAAAAATTGCAGACGAAAAAAATAAATCGATTGCAATTTTAAAACATCATACTTATATAAAATAGTATTTATTTAAACCAGAGCGGGTATCTTTTTATTTTAGTTTATTTCACTTCCAAAATGTGGTAATTTGACCTTTTCCCATTCCCCTAAGAAAATTTATGAAATATTTTTAACAATAAGTTGATCATAGAATTCCTTTAAAAATTCTTTTTCTGCTTAAGTAAATGAGAAACTGATTGAATATTTCAAAATATGTTAAATTAAATGTATCAGGGTAATTTAATTTGGCTTTAAGAATTGTTTCTCTTTATTTGTTGCAAAGGGAAGATAACTCAAAGTAAGAAAACCCTATCAAATGAGTCTTAACAAATACTGATACCATGGGGTTCTGTTTTAGATATTTTCCATCAATGAAATAGGTTGACTGCTTCAAAAGATAACAACATATATGCTCTTAATTTTATAACTGACCGTCTCGCTAGTCTGTATGTATATTCACTGGACTGTTCTGATCATTTACCTCAACCTCTGCAATGTTGAAAAAGCAAACTATTACATTATTGATCATTAAATAAAATCATATACATGTATGTATTTTGCATAGAATACCATAACAAGCATGTTTGAATGGGACTCAATATTTTTTTCGAATAACAAACAAAACCCTGATGTGATAATGTTTACATGTACAAAATTTCAAAAGTGAAAAAGAGGAAATGGTTTTTAATTAAAATCTCAAGTGATATTGATTAATGCTATTTTCAGTTGGAATCTTAGTTTATAGTTGTATGCACTAATTAACAGCTGCAACTGAATTAGATATGGCATAACAGGGCTCAACATTAATTAAAAATATTAACCTGTACTTCGGGCAAGTTGCTTACTTGTGTATATGCTATTCTATAAATAGTGCTTGTTTGGAAGGGTAAGATACTTAGTCTTAATACACTAAAACTTAAATCACATGCTTTCTCCACCCCATGTGATCAATGTTTTTCCAACATGATAAACATCTGCTATGGCCATGTTGTTGTGACGTCTTTTTGTACTTCAATACAGAAAAGTCAACAAAGAAAAGTAACTTTCAATTGATTTTTGTGGAAAAGCGATAACTTCAATTTATTGTGTATGAAAGGCAGTGAATATATCCAATCAAATTTTTGTTTTATTTTTTATACCAATGTCTCATTTTGTTAAAAAAATGTTTATTCCAGCTTTCAATTACCTGCTTCAAATTAAATTGATACTATTTAGTGTGCCTTTTTCACTTTTTTATAAGCTAAATCTATGAAACACAAACCGATGGTATTGTTATCTGTACATTTAACTTAAATCAATTAATGTGTACATGTACATTGATTACCTGCTTCTAAAATCAAGCCAATATCATGATCAAACCTTAAATTTAGGGAGCCAACCAGTTATTTACATGATGGTACTCTTTATTTCATGTTGGCCATAAGCAAAAGGTTTCAAGTCGTTGTTTTTGAAACTGAGTATATACTGAGTATATATTGTCAAAAATGTACCCACATAAAGTCTTTATATGGAAGACTCTTTCAAGTCAGAGAGATAAAATTCAATTCCATGATAGTGCGTGTCCACGTATTTTTGGTATTTACAGAGAATTGATGTTAGATATGTTATGTTATTCAACCAATCTATGCCGACACACAGAGCGCCAGGTGCAAAAGTCTTTAACGAGGTTGGATCAAACAATGACAACAAAAAATGTTACGCAATTTCAGATAAATACTGACCTGTCGGTACTTCATGCATTCAGTGCGGGTTCCGCCGCACATTATGCGTGTTATTAAGTCAGACGTTGTGGAAATCACATTATTATATATAGGAACCAAACAAAATATTCCTGACTGACATGGGAATCCCGCATGTTAAATAAAATAAAAGAGTTACTTTGTATGCTCTGAACATAAAATATCGTAGCTATTATGTTTAGACAGGTAATACTTTAAGGGTGTTTCTTTGGTTTGTCGGTGCCACGGAGTGATTTGTATGTGCTCCTCACGGCAGTCAGGAAAAAAGCAATGTATATAAACATAGTTCAACTTCTTAAAGCTCTACAAAAAAGAGCACTATTAGGAGTGAGGAATGTCCAGTGACCTCTGATAGAAAGTATACAGATATACTAACTCTGAGTGATCTGGATCTAAAAAGAAACTCGAAAAAGTTTAAGATTTTTCCGTGAATTTTAATTATTTGTTCTTTTTTAAAATAATTACACACTATCTATATCTAATCAAACCATTAATGTCGATAAGATGTCTCATTTTTTATGATAAAATTATAAAAGGAAATAGCAAAACATTATTTTGTTCTCATTTTTTTAAACCTCCAACAAAACCTTCAAACAAGATGTGTTGTATTGAGAAAAATAAGACAATATTTCATTACATCGCTATTAAGACAATTTAGCAGTGTATCTAATATAATTCATCATTGACTGAGGTGGTTGCTGGGAGTACAGGTGTACCTTTGACATCATGCGTAACACTGGGTAGATATTATGATGTAGTTAGCTTAAGAAGGCAGTGACAATCTGATTTAGTTTAAACACATTTTATTGATACTCTAATGGATTTGTAACAGGCAAAACCAAAATACATATTTATTCTTAAAATTTCAAAGGGCTGAATTACAAGCAATTTTAATGGAGTATAATATCAGTCAAGTATCTGGTTATAATAGCTATATAGCAGAATAGATTGTCGCAACTAGGGACAGACTAATTGTGTCCAATATTGAAAGCCTCTTTAGCCCCCGCTGCAATAGGAATGTTCACTATTTTGTGAATTATGTTTTAGTTGTTGGATTGGTGTTGTCGAGTAACAGGTATCATGTCCTTCTATAATAGAAATGATTCTGTAAAAAAAAAAAAAAAAAAATTCATAAAATGGGGAAGTTAAAATTGTTTAGGTTGATCGATCGTAAACGTTTTGGAATAAATGTGCTGGTAGTATTGATATTACTTAAAATATTATATATATATATATATATCAATCATCAATTTGTATATGAAAATAAAAATACTGAAGCATATGCCATCTACACTTCCCAACAGTGTTCTCGCTATTACACATATATCGGAGAATAGTTTGTAAAATCTGTGTACTCCATCAATGGTCAAAAACGTATTAGGTTAAATATTAACGCTGTGATTGATGTTAACTTCTTTCGCATTGAAAAAAAAACCCTTACGCATTTATTCACATCAGGTTTATAGACAAAAAATGGTTCTACTTTGTTAGCGTACGATTGTAGTAAGAGATTCATTATCGGTATGTAAATAATGAAAGACGTTCTATATCTTCGTTCACTTTTTTTTTATCATTATTATTTTTTCACATTTTATTAATCATTGAACAAAACATGAAGAGGCATAGACAGACATATATACACTCATTCACTCACACACACATTCAAAATGCACAAAGTCTAGAAAAGCATACACTAGTAGTTATCATTTTAAAAAATATTTTCATTGTGTTTTGATGATAAATTAAGGAATAAAATTGAACAAAAATAAAGTAACTAAGTAAAGACAAATACATTATTCAAGTGATGTAATAAAGTTATCAAGCATACTCAATCTTATAGTGAATTTGTCTAACATCATTTGAGTAGCATATACTTTTTTCTCTATCAAATAAAATAAATTTATTGTATTTTTGAGTTCACTGATAAAAAGGCTTGAGCCTTTCCTTGATTTCTAAAATATGTATGCCTTTGTTAACAAAATCGACAACTTAAGAATATCATTTCTTTTTCTCTTGTATAAACAAACATGATTTCACACAATGAAAAATTGACATTGAAGTGACAATAGACTAATATTAAGTATTCCAACTGCTTCCACAGTTGTTTACTCTTATTACAGTAAAAAAAGGGGTTCAATTGACTCAGACTTCATTTCTATCTGAGGTTTGAACCACACTGGGGTTTGTTGACTGTTGGTCTATGTCAATGTATTCACTAAATGCCGGTAACGATTCTTTCCAAAAAAAAATTAAGAATATTTTTTGAAATATTTCTTGAGTAATCAGATCCCATCTGCAAAAAAATTGATTTTTGTAATTAAGCTTAAAAGAGTATTCAGTAGGCAATCTGTAGATTGTCAAATTCTTCTGAACCATGGTAATTTGAGTGATTTGATATATGATTTTGAGTGTACCATTTTTAGTCCACCAACAGTATAGTTCTGATCTAATAATGTTCTTGATAACTTATCATTTTTCAAAGTTCAAAGGCGTTGTAATTGTTAAGTTATCGGTAAACAGTACAGAAACAACGTATTCCTTTTAAAGAAATGATTGGCATTTCATTGTGATATGAACTATCAGTATCATGAATTAAGTTAATGTTATGCCGAAATACAACATGCATCAAATAGCATAATTTGCAATGTTTTGTTGTTTTCCGAATACACATGTACTTGTAGCTTAACTTTACTTTTACAGTAGGTGATGCTAGAGTACTTTTCGAATAAATTTTTTAAGCATTTAAGTATGATTGAATAAGCAAAGTAAACAAAGTAGTGCGAATTGTAATGTGTGCGCAAATAGTAGAATTCACCGAATGCCTGATACTATACATGCCAACTTCATTCATAGATAGATCATAATTATTTTAGATGTATGAATCCTTTATATTTCTGAGATAAAAAGTCAGGGCTATACATACATGTATACGTAATACAACGTACAAATTTAGTGATTAAAAGCAGAGAGCTAGAGTCGGTGGAATCTCTGATAATCTTAAGGCTTTCACGTTTTCGTTGGAAACACATGCGAATGGTCCACGTATTGTAGTCATTTTTAAAGGACAGCAACTTGTTTTTATTCCAAATAAATTGAAAGAATAGTTTTTCAAGTTTGTTTTATCTACTGTATAGAGGGTGAAGGCAAAGTTATAAACAGATGAGGCAATTTGGGTAATAAAAGTGATTTAATGACAGTTATTTTTCCTAAAGGAGACAACTGTCTTTTATTCCAGTTATTTATTTATTGATAATTGATGCAAGTTTTGGTTTAAAGTTTATTTCTGTATTATTAGTAAGACTTGAGTTAAATTTAATCCCTAAAACATTGAAGTCTTTGTTTGTCTATTGAATTTTAAAGTTTGAACATTTGGATACAAAATTTCACTGCTTCCAGATTTTGATCCTATTCAAATTGCCTTTGTTTTACCAAAGTTAGGTTTTAATCCTAAATATTTTGAAAATTGGAAGAGCAAATCTAATTACTTTTAAACTTTTCTCTGTTCTATCTAAAACATGATTGTATAATAAAAATTGGTGTCCAAGTAGCGTAGTGGTTAATGCACTCGCTTTTCACCGCTGCGACCCGAGTTCGATCCCCGTAATCGACAGTGGTTGTATGTGATAGGGTATGGCGGTCGCCCGCATGGACACGTGGGTTCTCTCCGGGTACTCCGGCTTCTTCCCACTCCTATGACCCCCTCGCGCTAACATCCGTGCCAACAAGAGATATTAATATAAGTTGTAGAACTTGTTTATCAATCGTTGTAAAATAAATAAAGTTTAAAAAAAAAAGTATACCCTACATTGGTTTTTCTTTGGTATAATTCCTAGTTTTTGGGTAGTAGACAACTTTTCAAAACCTTCATTGGCTGACATTAGGCAAAAATGAGAAATATCTTTCCAGAAAAAATTATAGAATTCTGCGGTAAAGCCATCTGGGCCTGGTGATTTATCATTTTCATATTTTTGATAGCGTTTAGTGTTTCTATATAAGTAATTTTTCCTCCTAGTTTTTCAACCATGGTAATGTTTAATTTATTAACCAAGTGCTTATCAACGATGTTTTCTAGATAAACAGAGCATAATTCATTATCCTTATTGCTGTATAATGTATGAGAAAAGGTTTCAGTTTTTTAAAGTATTTCTTTTGGAGTTTTAACTGTAATCCCATTATTGTCGATGAGGTTGGATACTGTTCATTTATGTAATTTCTTTTTTCGAGTGCAAGGAAATATTTTGTTGGTTTCTCACCTTCCTCAATCCATTTAGCATTTGTTCTTACTAGTTAGTCCTTCATATGTTCTTTTCTAATAGATTCTAATTCATTTTTCTGTTATTAATTCAAGTGCTAAGTGATTTCCCATTTCATCAGATGTTGTCTGTAAAATTTCATAATCAAAATTATTATTGAAATAATAGCTACCCCTCTGGAGTCAGTTCTGCCTGGGCTTATAACAATTCCAAATTCCTACATTGATCTAACTATATTTACATTTTCAACTGTCTTTGTCTGTGATAACATTACAAATCAATTTTGAACCCTAAAACCGAATAACATCAAAAAATATGAGTGACACAAAATGGGCGTGTCTTATAGCAAAACCGGAAAACGGTATTGGCTGCACGGCGCGCGTAGTAATACATTGCATGTGCTAAATAAAAAAAGTAGTGGTTTTGAAATGTTTTCTTTTCGCACACAAAATGAATGAAAATTAAAATGAGCATGTAAAGGTTACCATTTAAAATAAAATTTATAGAAAAATATCTTAATATACAATTTAAATATTTTATATAAACGGCTCGTCTGCTGATGAATAGATTTCTTATAATGATCGTCTGCTGATCACTTCATTTTTTATTTCGATCGAATGCAGCCACCATGAACGACGATATATCAGATGCGGTAAAATATGGCGATTTTGAAGTATTTAGTGGGGATAATTATGAAGCCCTCCTGCCAGAATTAAAATTAGAAGGTTTTGATTCTGATTTTGACAATTTTCTATCCGAAATGGTCGTTTCGGACTTCGATATAACATTAACCCAACAGGCATTTGCCGATTTGAAAAAATCCTATGATCCCGGGTTGCCAGCCCCAGAAACGCCAACAAGTACTCGTTTTGCCAAGCTTTCCGACGACGAAATTAAAGGATTTCAGGAACTAAGACAATCAAAGGCTACAAAACAAAGCACCAAATGGGGTTTAAAGATTCTTACAGGTACGCTTCTTTTTTCTTAAAAAGTGAATATTAGTAAGCAGCAATTAAACGCAAACAAAAACAGCCCATATTATGCAGTTACAGTTTTTTCTCAAATAACTGTCAAAACATGGATATCATTGTGCGTTTTCTATTACAGATTGGCATATTGAAACGTTTGGAGTCCCTCTAGATCTGGCTGAGATTTGCGAGGAGGATCTGGCGAAAAAACTCAGTCGCTTTTACTGTGAAGCAAAACCCCAAAACCCGAAAAAGGAGCATACCTCCAAATATCATAAAAATACCATGAAAGCAATCAGAGCCGCCATAAACAGGCATTTATCCGACATCGGTCGAAATATAGACATTGTAAACGATAAAGCATTCAAAACTGCAAATAAAAGTTTGACCGGTCTCATGAAGCATAGAATGGTCACTGGAACTTCTCGCCCTACAACTCATAAGGAGATCATTCACAAATCAGATTTACAGAAAATTTCTGCTTACCTGGAGAGTGCATATTCTTCTTCAGTCAATCTGCGACTTGCAATGTGGTACATCATCGCGATACATTTTGTGTCTCGTGGTCTTGAATTCCATCATCAGCTTCGGGTAGATTCCTTCGATTTCAAAGTTGACGAAGAAGGCTCCATATATGCTTGTTTGATGCATGAAACAAAACAAAAAAACTATCAAGATGGCATTCACAAACTTGAAGCACTGAACGACAAAAGAATGTATGAAACTGGAAACGAAACTTGTCCTGTGAAGATGTTGAAGTTCTTCTTGTCTAAAACGGACCCAAATGCGTCTCATCTTTTCAATAAATGCGTTAAAGATGCCATTTCTTACCCGAAAGATTGCAACATATGGTACACAGCCGATCCCATGAAAAAGCGATCATATGTTAATTTCCTTCCGGATATTTGCAAGGCCGCCGGGTGCAAACGTTACACAGCTCACTGTCTAAGAGCGACAGCAATTCAGGCCATGAACGACGCTGGATTTGAAGCAAGACACATCATGTACTTCTCCGGGCATCGCAACGAAGCTTCCATACGTAGCTAAAATCGTGAACTGTCTTCTACCCAAAAAAAAGTGCGAGTGCAACTTTATCTACAATAACCACCGCAAGTGTCAAAATAAATGATCCATCTGAAGATTCATGTGTAATTTCCGGCCAACAATCACAGAATCTTCAAACCGTTCCCTATATCTCTGAAAATTCCAACTTACCTGTCAAAAATGAACTTAATTGTTCCACCATGTCCGACTCGAGCATTAAATCTGGAGTTTTGAATAACTCCCGCTTTGAGAACTGTTCCATTACCATCAAGTACAATCTCGACTGAGGTGTAGATCGACCGCCTTACCGCGCAGGAGGAAAGTACCTTCCGCTATCACGAAATAAACACTCTAGTTATTTACTATTTTGCAACTACACACATTTTTTTTAAAAATCAAATGATATTTGATTTGATATTTTGTTGTATCGACTTAATAAATTTGCAAATTTGACTCTTCAATACATGTCTGTGAGTTTTCATGTACAACACACGTGTGATGCAAGTGTCAAATGACGTATTCCTGGGGCGCCAGTGGGGTTTGCATAATTATACGAATTAAAACAACGGTAAAAATGTTATAATTATTAGATCTTTAATCGTGCACATTAGAAATAATATAAATATAAGTAATAAGGAATCATTCTTTGAATATTATGAGGTGATAATTTCGGTCGGAGCGTGGTCAAATCTATCATAAAGCCCTTCGGGCTTTATTTGATTTGACCACGCCCCGACCGAAATTATCACCTCATAATACTCAAAGAATGATTCCTTATTCCTTATATATTTACATCATCCTCAGTGAAATGAATATCTTGTAAAAAATTAATCCTTAAGAAATGAACTCAATTTCTACCCTAGCTCTACGAGTATAACCTGGGTAAGGGCAATTAACGCTTTTGAATCCGCGAAGCGGATTATAAAAAAGCGTAAATTGCTCCAACCGAGATTATACGAGTACAACTTGGGTAGATATTGAGTTCATTCCTTTTAATTTAATTTTCTGTATTTTGCTGTACAAATTGAGACCGTTTTACCTTTACAAATAATATTAATCTGTTCAAAACTCAAACGTAATGTCAAGCGGATAAGTACGTTTTTGACGTTGGTGCATTGTGACGTGTCTTGTGACGTGCAAACCATGTTATACGCATTTAACTAAATTTTTCTATTCAATCAAATGCCGCGTTACAATCAGAATTAATCATTTTAATTTTTTTTTCTTTCTGTTTTAAAAAGTTAAACATATCCCTTCTCTTTTCTCAACCATGAAGACCTCTATAGTTGAAAGCAAAGCAACACTCATAAAAATGTAACGTGTCTGCCTAAACACGCTAATATTTATTATGGGTTCCCGTAAATACCTTGCTGAGGTGTTTGATTTTTATGATAATTGTTTAAGATATACAATTAGTTTCCTTGTCGCTTCCCTAGCGTTTACTGCTTCAAAACTCAATTAAATATAAATATTTGAAAGTATAGGCCCTAGCCGAACTCTATGCGTCGCTCCGACGCACCCTGTCGCTTCTAGCGGTCATTTCAAGCAATCCGTCGCTTTTATCGGTCGCTTCAAACAACCCGTCACTTCTATCGGTCACTTTAAAGCGAACCCAGGAAGCACCCTTGTAACTGATAACAAATGTCTACCTGCTGAATCTAACAAGCAACGCTCACGAAGACAAGTTGCTTCTAAACGCTAGTATTTATTTATTGTTCTGCAAATCGCTGAGCAATATTAACAAACGAACAGTAAGCTTACCTAGAAGTATTCACTTCAGTGTCTACACTGCGACTCTGCAGACTCACGGCATCTCGTATTTATACCCTTTGATCACGTTATATGAGATACTCGGAACAATCAAAGAGTAGGGAGTTTGCGACTTCAGAGTGTTTCTCGGTACTCATCGCCCATTTTCATTTACCATTAATGTTACAAGAATAAAAAAATGGTAATTGGTTAATGATAGTGCTATACGAGAAAGTAAATAGTAGAAAGGCATATTAGACGGAGAAGGGCAAACAATGCATACTGACAAAAATTGCTTAAGTTCATCTCTGTACATTTGTTATCACTCACTGTCACATTCATGCTAAGATAGGATAAAAACAAAAAATGACACTGAACATGTTTTAATATCAAAGCCTTATCGATAGACAAAGGCTTTGAAAGAATTTCCCCAACCCTATGTATATAAGACAACTTACAACGTTATGGTACCACGTACCGGAATTTGTTAAACACACTAACATTAAAGTCGGTACACGCATCATGGACGGAAGTTATAGTTCCGAAATGGTTACCGTTTATTTCTCGAGTTTCTGTGAGACTTGGTCTACCACCTCTTTCATCTGGCCGAAGCATGCCATTCCGAGATTCTTACCACCGTACCACCTTGTAACTACGCATGCGATGTTTTCATATCCCCGTTCTTCCATAAAATTTAATAAGTTCCTCCTCGCGCCGAATTCCCCATCATCTAATGAGCCTTTGATCAACTTTCCGTCCTTATCCCGGAAGCGATATACAAGAATGCGATGATTCGCTTGTGCATGTTTAGGTTAAAAACATATTTTTTGTAGAGGTTACGGACCTCGCCATATGTTTGGACTGCAGCGCCGCTGGCCATAAATAGGCTCCCGCGTTCCGGTTTTTCGTCACTGAACACAGTTGGAAACTCTTGAAGCTTTTGACATTTATATTCACCACAATATAGTACGTCTTCCGCTCGGGGGGGGGGGGGGGACTCTATTTGATTGACTCTTTTAAGTTCTTAGATCTATTATCAGTTTAAATTGCACACATTTCAATCGAAAAAGTTTATGAGAAAAATACAGCAAAGTTTATTAACTCAGTAGTCCTTGAACAAAAACTTCACTACACCAAATGAATGCATTTACATTAAATGCATTGCTTTTATTATAGGTGTACATTGTTGTATATTTATTATCTAATACGTGATTATGTTTTTAACGAAGCAACTTTTTTTTATAGAACAAGAGCTGTCAATCTGTCAGTATACTGTAGATTCCTTATTTTATGCGAGTACTTAATTCCGCGATTCAACGGTTTTCCATCAAATCGCGAGAACATAAAATCGCGAATGTAGAAATTTTATCATAGTTTCATGTAGTTTACATATGTTCGAAAATTAAAAGCGAGATTTTAAAATTCGCGAGACGGCCTTCTCGCGATTTTACGCAGATATTAATTCCTCGCGTTTAATAAGGAATTTACAGTATTTAATTACAAAGTTTACATTCTTCTTCCGATGGCAGAAATGTAGATGCAATGTTTTTGCCAGAGTCATATCATCTTTTGCTTTCCCTCGGGCTGAAATGTCACACTTTCATTGGTTTAAACATGGCACATGACTGCCAGATATATCTCTATATCCGTATGGCGAGAATTAATACAGTAAAACTCGTTTATAAGAAAATCCTAGGTACCAATGGGTTTACTTCGTTATATCCCTAATTTGTTTTATCCGTATAACGGTTTCGTAATAATAACTATAGCGAATTCACAAAATACATGTTTTCTATCACCAGACTACATTTTTTGTTAATCGAGTCTTTGAAAATACATTCTTTTGACACAATTATAATTAGATTGTGAATTTAAGAATCAATGTGAAAAAAATTAAACTATTATGCTACATGGTAGTGCAAACGTTTTAAACTGTAAAGACATTCGTTATAAAAGTGTTCAATTCCGTTATCATTCGCCTCTACAGGACTAAAAATCAGTTCGCTATATTCATAAGTTCGTTATATCCGAATTCGTTATAACCGTAAAATTTTGCAAAGATTTGTTAAATGTTTTACCGGGGACTTTTTAAAAAAAATTCGCTATATCCGAGATTTCGCTTAATCCGTGTTCGTACCAAACGAGTTTTACTGGAAGCGAAAATTTTTGCAGAGATATGTTAAGTATTTGAGCGGGGACTTATAAAAAACTTATATCCGTATTCGCACTAAACAAATTTTACCATCTTCGGCCGACGCTTCGCCTACTTATTACCACATTTCATACTATTCACTGCAGAAACCGCATTCCGTAAGTTCTTAGAACATTTGGCGTAGTTGCTCTTCAAAACTACTTCAAGTTAGAGTAAGTGTCCTTTGATAAGACGTCCTATTGTTATGTCTGGAGCGGAATAATACGGCAGCGTCTAAAATAGCTGAGATATCTGCGGGGAAAAGAGAGAACACATTTAAAATTAAATAGCAGAAAAAAACATTATAAGTAAACAAGCGTGCAGCAAAAGTTTTCCAAGACAATTTGAAAGGTGAAAATGATTTTTTTTGGTTTTGACTATGTTAAGTTGGACGAAATGAAACGCCATTTTTACAAGATTTTTAAAGATCGTTGCTTCCGGTGAAATAAATTTATCTCTTGATAGTCCTCGGGAAAATAAAACACATAATAAGTTATGAAAATCAATCAGTTTTATTTTTACTATAAGGTGGTATTAATGAATTATTCTTCAAAGAAACGACGTAACATATGCAGAACATAATTGCAAAGGGTTACTAGGACATAAATTTCCCATATAAAATAATGTTTTATCATTTGTTAGAAATACTTTTCATTTCACCAGTTTTTATATAAATAAGAAAACCGCAGCAAGTTTTTGAACAGTTTTCGTCTTCCTCTATTAGCTTTTGAGGCGGTCAGGGTTAAGGTAACGGTTAGGGTTAGTTTCAGATTTGGTAGATTCAGGCCTAACCAGCAAAATATATGTCTTAATGTGGTTTATTTCTTTGGTACAGTAACGCTTTATCTAAATTAAAATGTATCCTTGTGAAAAGCAAGTAATGATGATGTTACACAAAAATTTACAGATAAAATATGTGTAATTAAAAAAATGATTTACATTTATTTTAAAATATTGTGCTAATGAACTAAGAAACAATCACTATTTTGTTGACTAGTAGTTATTGTCGTTTTGTTGACTGGTACAACGTAATGCAACGAAAGCAAGTCGTAGCACTGAAAACATACATTGAGGATTAATATATCCTTCTGTCTTTTTTCTGTGCACAATGGCGAGAAATGAACAATCATTGTTATCTAACTGTGAAATAGTTCCCATTTTATTTGCAAATGGTTAATAGCTATAAAAACTATTTTTCAGCAGCATTAGATTTCCTCCGTTACACATGGCCAGTGCGTAGGTGTATAATATATACCTTCTAAATCAATATCATCGGAATTTTATCTTTTTTTCTATTTTTTGTTAGACAAATGTGTATGAAAGAATCTGTATTTTACAATTAATTATTTTATTTAAACATTCATACGACAGTTGCGTTAAAAAAAAACTAAAGTTTAAATTTCATGTACCGGGAAAATATGATTCGACAGGAAAATGTTGACAAGAAACATTTAATACTATGTTAAACTTTAACTCATACAAATATGTTAGAATACAGCAGATTGTGACACGATAACAATTGAATTTTTTCAGCAAACATATCTTCAGGTCAGCACCTTTTCAAAGCAGAATAAGGGGCTAACATGTTATTGTGTGGACCCTGAGGTCCACGCAGAAAACATATAAGCGATGTTAAACCGGATGCTATGGGGAAAATTCAGCCTGCGCATGAGCTAGCCTGGTTCCTGTGCGTAATGGGTAGCTCAGGGAACCAGGCTAGCACACGTTTATCTGAATCGGGATCGGGATTACGTGCCATATGCACACATAGGTTCAAAGGCGCTGTAATTGTAAAGTTGTCGGTAAACAGTACAGAAACAAAGCATTCCTTTTAAAGAAATAATTGGCATGTGATATGAACTATCAGTTTTATGAAATAAATTAATGTTTTGCCGAAACTACAACATGCATCAAATAGCATAATATGCAATGTTTTGTTGTTTTCCGAATACACATGTAACTTAACTTTACTTTTATAGTAGGCGAGACTAAAGAACTTCACGATTTAAATTTTTAAGCATTTAAGTATGATTGAATAATTATGCCACTGTATAAAAGTTTAAATCTGAAGAAAAATGCATCAAAATATGAAATTTTTAATTTACATAAAGCTGTCACTGAAAATTTAACAAAGTAGTGCGAATCGTAATGTATGCGCAAATAGTAAAATTCACTGAATGTCTGATGCTATACATGCAAACTTCATTCATACATATATCATAATTATCTTAGAAGTATGAATCCTTTAAATTCTGAGATAAAAAGTCAGGGCTATACATACATGTATACGTAATACAACGTACAAAGTTAGTGGTTAAAAGCAGAGAGCTAAAATAAATCTCTAAAAGTGGCCAAAACACGACAAAAATTAATTCAAAACTTTCAAAAACATTTCTGAACGTTTATGTGTCATATAAATGTCATATGTTCATAACCGTTTACTTGTATTACGTAAGATTAATTTTTAAAATGAAAAATTCACCCAAAACTTCGATCACGCACAACTATAACTGTTTTGAATTAAATTAAACGCTCGGATATGTTTATTTATCATTGTTTGTTAAAAGTATAGTCTCATGTTAATCTTTTTCATGCTAAATTATTCAATTATATTGAACAATTATGTATATAACATGGCTTCCTGACATCGCAAATGCCGCGAGCGATTATAATTGTTTTGATGATAATTATCAGTTCAATTGAAAGAGTTATTGAATCTAGAGTGACAATTTGTTTCATTTTCTGGGCTTTCAAACAACCAATCCTATTTTTTTAAATACCAAAAAGACGTTTTTTATCATCGCTAGAGCAACCAGTTTTTGTAAGTATTCGAAGCTTTTTTCATTTACGCACTTATCAATTGGTATGTTTGGTGATTTTGAATTGTAACACAATACGAAAGAAGTAAAATGTAATGCAATTTACTTTTTATGAACGATTAAATTCCATGTAAAACACAAAAATATCACTTTTAAGCATCGTCCAAACGTCCAACTTCGAAGAGAAATAACTTTCTTAAGTGCAAATAAACCCCAATTTCGTGCAAATACGATCGGTAGTAAATTATATCCTGGGTCTTTTAAAAACATGTTAGAAGTCTGCAAACACATGCAGCACTTTGCAAGACGATTTCTTGTTGACTTCATGTTTTCATCGAAATATCGCCATATTTTGTACCAGTGCGCATGCGTAGACTCCCAAAACGGAGTCCGAAATGCTTGCAGTAATTCACTTCCGTTGACTCCGTTTTGGGAGTCCGTTTAGACTGGTTATTTCCGAGGTTTTTCTTGATCTCAGACAACAAAAGAATGTGTTCTGTACTTGTACACAAAGGAGACAGTGCATCGTCTATCATACACAGTACTTTTTTTATCATGGACAAAACAATCAATGATCAATAAATATTGAAATGCACAATTTTAAACACTGGCAATATTACCGCATGCTACATTTAGTAGTACTAAACATATATGAAGTATTTGTACATGAGAGAGAGAGAGAGAGAGAGAGAGAGAGAGAGAGAGAGAGAGAGAGAGAGCGCTGGAAGGTACTTCGTATTGGGGCGGCTAATTATTTGGTCGATGACACGAGGGGGGGGGGGATGTGAACCGAATATGACTTGAAATTATGATTTGTTTCGATGTGTCTAATAGTTTTCTTAATTCAATGTTACATTGTATTATTGACACTTATTTGTATTGAACAAACAGCAAAGTCATTGCACTTCGGGTTTGTTTTCGTTTAATGACAGACACATTTAATTAGATGAGTTTTTTTATGTATAAACATCAATTCTGATTCAACTTATCAGTCTCTGTTGTGCATGGTAAACATTCAGAATTGGATATCCGTGATTCCCGTGCTATCTTCAAATTGAATTCTTTAACTGGTCCTTTAACTAAAACTATTAATACAAGACAAGGAGACCCCGGAATTTCCCTTCCCCCGTCTCGGCAATTCCGGTAACAAGAAATATCAAAATTCAATCGGGTGGAAAATATTCCTAAATTCGGAAAGTTCAACACTTAAAATTGAATTTCTACTTGCATGGATTTTAAAAACAATGCCAACTTTCATAATTTGTGCTGAATGTATAGTAGAGACAAGCTGTTTATTTTATTCCAAAGGAACTAGGGTGCACGTAACATCGTTTTTGAAAGGGGGGGGGGGGTAATGACCTTATCAAAATAATATTGACAATATGGAGAATAATGCAACTTTTCAAAATCGTGAAATTCCCAAAATCTTCAAAATCCTAATCCGCTAGCATATTATACCTACGACCTCAATACTTCAAGTTCACTCTTACTTCTTTATTTTCATACCAATTTTTTTACATACTCTCAAAAAAGTGGGGGGATGACAACTCCATTTTAATTCAATTTTTATGAAAATAAGTTGCTGCGAGAAAAGGTGGGGGGGGGGGGAGGAGGAGCCCCCCCCCCCTCTGATGCTACGTGCCTGCATGGGAGGCGGCGTACTGGGTCTATTTATCAATTTATTTAACATTTTCATTGTTATATTCTTTCATTTTACTTTTATTTCTTACGTGCTCCCAAAAAGAGGAAGGGATTCCATATGCATGTTGATTCATATGTAATCCAGGTTAAATGGTTGTTGAGAGAATAATCGATAACTATACATTATTAAGTAACCCCATCGCTTAGCTAGATAATCCTAATTTATCACATTAGGACATTTTACCTAATAAACTTGTGCATGCATCATTATAGATGTTATTAAATGCATGTAAATAAAATTAACTAAATCTGTTTTTAAAATTGTGAAATATTTCAAACACTGTCTCTGGCACCTGTTATACTATATGTAACAATCTGTTGTGTTTAAACTTTGATATTGTTTGCTACTTTACAGTTTTTCCTTTACAATGATGTTTTACATATTAATTTACACAACTGACTTTTCAGTTGGATCAGTTCGCGACAATTTCACAACTGTAATATATTTCCAATATTGCCTCGGGCACCTGTTCTTTACATGCAGTAAACTGGCGTGTGTATATCTTGTATATTCTGTGTTAGTTCCAGTTTTTTTTCTGATCATGGGCAAACAATAAAATTGACAATTGATATACACAACGGAAATTTTAGTAGAAGTTAATATGCAGTGTTTCAGAAAAACAGTGCAGTGGAAGTTCTATTTAAATCAGATGTCAAATTGAAATAAATGTCATTATCTAAATTAGATATTATTCTTAATGCATGCTTATTGTAAAATTTAAAAAAAAATCTTTGTTGTAGTTTGAACAAAAAAAATAAAAAAAATAAGCGTTTTGTTTGAAAATAAAACCTTAATAAATTCAGACAATATAATTTGGCTCATACCCGAACATTATTTCTTTTTCTTACTTAATCTCAGAGTTGCTAAAAAGAAATGTCGACGTAATATAAATAATCATTATTAATATTAATTATATTAGCTTTTGAAACTTTATTTTAATCGAATGATTTGGATCTTTTTTCTATTAAAAGTTATCTCTGGGTCTCTCAGGGTATCCTCAGTACTCAGTGCCGACCTCAAGGTCTCTCAGGGTTTCTTCAGTACCCTCAGTGCTGACCTCAGGGTCTCTCGGGGTTTTCTCAGTTCCACTCAGGGTTTCCTCAAGATTTGTTGATTGTCTCAGGGTTTTTTCATTACAGTAGTGTTAACCGAGTAGCGTGTCATGCAAGAAACGTACCTTACCACGAGCTAGCATCGTACTGTCTTATGTAAAACGTAAAACCATACCGTAACATGTACAAAACCGTTCTGTACCGTGAAGAAACAAACTGTTCAATACGAAAAATTCAGGTTGTATGTTGTCGTCGTTCAGGTTTTGCATAACGCAATGCTCTCAACTGCTTTTTGGATAACCCGGCCTGTTTTTAGTATTATCAGATGCTTGCCGATATTCATATCAATAAAAATGTTAATTTGAACATATATGGTACCTTCATATATGGAAATCAAATTTACCTGTATTCATTTAATGTGTTTAAAAAGTTCTTTATCGCCTTTTTTCATCTCTTTCGAAAATACAGAGCGCAGCTTTGAAGACTAATAATGTTACTGTCCTTGAAAGATACATCAGCGACGGTAGAAAAAATGTCACTGTTTGTGTTCAAGGTTACCGGAAAAAAAATAGATTAGTGATAATACTTCTATGCTAAAATAGGTAAAAATATTAAACTTCACACTGTCATAGCTTTTAAAAACTAAACTGTGATTAAGCTTTAAAAAGTTTGTTTTTGCAACATGACTATATTCAATATGACTATATATATATATATATATATATATATATATATATATATATATAAGGTCAGCTATGTTAAGGACGTCCATAAGAAGAAATCCATATGTTTCGCATGAAATGTTATCTTTTGAATAATCTTGACATTCTAATCAAATTATTTGTTACACGAAGTGATCTCATATCAAAATACAAATTAGATATGTCGGTATTAGATGATAAATTTTTAAAGTCTCATTGGAATACCTTGTAACGTTATACCACCAAACATAGATGAACGAGGCTTAATACTTAACAAAATACACAGTGCAAGACAACAAACATTTTTTTTCTGTTTTTATCTTGTAAAATGAACATTTAAAATTTCAAAAAATGTTTGGAACTTCAAATATTCATGTAAGAAGAATTATTAAATTCAACGTCAACAGTGTATGAAAAGAAATGTGCAGGGAGTTTCAATATTTAACGCTAATTGATATCAAATGATGAGCAATTTCATACAGCTCCTAGCATTTCTGATATAGCGGGGATGTAGTGTTGTAACATATAACATTTCAGTATATTTAATTAAGTGTATGTCCTTGCACCATTTCATTTTATCTGATCAAATTCAGATTGAGCGTCATTTTCGGGACGTTCAAACAGAACACTGACTAAGCTCACAATTTATATTTTCATTCCTAAATTTATTGAAGGCAGCAAATGTCACTAAACTGATGTTTGAATGGGGGTTTTTTTCTGTTCACACAAGTTATTATTATCAATTTCTTTATATTCGAAAAATTGATTCATTTAATGCCTTAACCTAAACCGTATTAGTATAAGGGGTTGGTGGGGTAAATGCGTACTTTGAGTTTGTAATTTACCAAACAGTGGTGCTTTAGTTTGCTAATATTAGGAGGGAGAATGGGGTTGGGTAAGTGTATACTTTGAGTTTGTAATTTACCATACAGTGATGCTTCAATACGTTTTATGTTACTTTGCTATAAAATAAACGACACAAACCTTGAATGTAAAAAATTGTTCAACAAGACTAGAGTTTTCTGATTTTCAATATTTTCAATCATGATCAGGAATTTATGGAAATCAATCATTTTTCTTGCCCACTACTGCTCCTGTCTTTTTGTTGTAAAAAGGCAGTGCTATTGATAAGAAAATCAATACCTGAAATGATAAATATTTTTCAGCTTTAAATTTAATTTCAATATATTTTAATGAAAAAATAATATGGGAGGTTACATGGTTAATATCATTAAAAACTGTCCAAGTATAGTTTGTGAAAGAAATAATAATAGGGTACTTTTTATCAATATAAAAAAATCGATGTCGTGTCAACGATAAACCATTTACTGCTTAAAAACCCTTTAATTAAATATTTAGTCAAGATTAGCAAACTATTGTGCCAAAGACAACATAAACATGGAATTATTTTTAATAATTGTGCATATTGATGGAAGATACAATTAATTTAATCCTACAACAAACATAATCAAAGTGTTTAATCTTAAAAATGTGTGAAAATGCTACAGTATCATCTTTTCTGTCTTTTATATATTTATATTCGAACAGGCTAAAAATATGCTTCGCTTTACATAACAAACAGTACTTTTTATTTCTTAATTCAATCTAGATCCTCAAAGTAAGCTAAGTAGGGCTAGCACAGTGTATTGAATTTCCATTGTTTACATTTTCATTGAACATGGATGACATGCAAGCTAATATTATTTCTATATTAGAAGCTAGTAAAAAGATAAAATGGGTCTCAACATTCTCTATGAACAAAATTAACGAAAAGCAGAACATTTACGTTGCCTGGCTGAATCACCAAACTGATGTTTAAACATAATATTACAGGATGAACAAATTATATTAAGAGCATGTCTACGAGAAAATCATGCAAATATGGAAAAAAGCTGCGGCAGCAAGTCTCAAGAATGAACAGAATTTTATCATAGATTTAAAGGATACCCATCTAGAGTCAGATATATGATGTTTGTTTTTGCACTGAATGTTTCTATTTATAGTAACGGCCAGTATTGCATTCTGGTTAATTAGCCTCTAAAATCTAAAAAAGTTCAGAGAAAAATTGTCAAATTCAGTAATTAATTACAAAATGTATAAACAATGTTTGAAAAAAATAAGACTATATTCTTAAAGAGGAAGTTCAAACCTTTAATTGTTGCATATTTTTTTTCATATATCTTTTTACACCATGAAGTCCCAAGGGTGTAAATGTTGGCAGGATGCCAAGAAATGATAATTATACATTTTTGTCAACTTTTCAGAAAGAATTTCTCAGAAAATGGCATATTATTTTTTGAAATTTTGTGTTAATACGAAACTGTTTGATGTAATGTTACAAATATATAAAATCCATCTTTGGACTCTCAAGGACTAAAAAGTAATAAATTAACAAAAACATCCCATTTTCAAATAAAATATTTTTTTTTTGGTTTTTGAAATTTTATTTTACAAGTGATTTTAATCCACTTAAGTCAATATTTGTAATTAAACATGAAAAAAACTCCCTATTTTGCTTTTAATTAAAAAAAAATAGTGGATATCATTGTTTCTCATAGAATTCTTTTTCATTACATTTGCATTTCATTACTACTGTTAGAATTGTCTCCCCTGTTGCGCTCTTCTGTAGAGAAGGTAAACTAGTCAGAATGTTGACAAAGCTATACAAGTTCAAGTTCAGGCTACATGTGTAAGTATTGAGAAATGCTGTGAGTGTTGTTAATATATGTTATGATATTGAATGATTTTAATTGCAAAAAAATTGCCCCATCTTGTTAGTGTTATTCACTATATCACATACATATTGAAGTTTGATGGAGACTTGTATCTAGTCTATAAACTGCTATTTTCTGTCCCAATATAATTAAGCAGCACATTTGGACGAATTTTAATCAAAATATACAAACTTGTGATAGAAGTACAATTAAAATAGATGAAGGGGAAATTTTCCAAGATAATCTCATTCACAGATTATCATATTTTACTCGAAAAAATCCACAAAAACGAGAACTGATTTCTTACAAAGATTTAATTTATAATGGGGTATGACCTGAGCGTAGCCTGTTCACGCTAAGATTATTCTTTCTATGTTGAAATAATTCGGAATTCACAAGGAATGCCTCGTGCAATTTTTCATCGTTATCATCGGAGTCTGTTGCAATAGACATCACATTTCTATTCGTGTACATTTCACTGGCCATCTAAAAATTACCATTTAGATGTTAAGGTTAGACTTCATGGAATCTTGAAATGACGGGGAGGGGGCCAGGGTTTTTTAAGTTCTTGAGAATGTAACACAGTAAGTACATCTGAAATTAATAGAGACGTCTACTCCCTACCTCTCTATTAGCAATTGATCTCCTCTTGGAAAAATTAAAGTTTGTATCTCTTCTTAGAATTAAAATATAGGTGTAAAGGAAAAAATGAGGTGTTAGGTTACCCTTTCCCCCGGGGATCTCAACCTGCGAAAACCACAGATGAATACAAACATAAACTACCAGTATAAAAAAGTTATCCCAAATATTAGAATAGACATCATAACTTGTTTTTGTGGGATTGTTATTTGGGATGTTATTTAATTATAACCCATCATAAGAAGACCTGGTCCCAGAGTTATGAAGCAGTCTAATAAAAAAGTCAAAATGTTTACACTCTCTTATTGTCTTGTGATTAAAAAAAATTGAAAAAATGAAATGCTAATAAAATGGTCTCTATATTATATTACGCTGATATTCTGCTGATATTTACTAATTTTAAGTGTAATTTATGATGTATCATATTTTTTATTAACATTTTTTCAGGCTTGATATCGGGTCCCTCTACCCCTCAAACAATAAAAGTTCAATCCTTTATACTGTCGGACAAAAATAATTACCAAATCTACCTTATTCTATGATCATTTAATGTGATGGACATTCAATGGCAATTGATACCACACCACTTCCACATTTTTAAAAACATTCTGTTAAATTCAACAAAGATATGTTTAATCATTTTTTCATGGAGGTGAACCTTTTGTTTTTTGTTTTTGTTTGTTTGCTTGTTGGGGGGGGGGGGGGGGGGGGGTTGGTTGAAATTTGGTCCTACTTCCTGAATTAAAAAATCACTAGTTCAAGTATAAGAAATGAAATGATCAATAAATAATACATGCACAGAGAGAGAGAGAGAGAGAGAGAGAGAGAGAGAGAGAGAGAGAGAGAGAGAGAGAGAGAGAGAGAGAGAGAGAGAGAGAGAGAGAGATTGTCAATCTGTGGTAAACAATATGTAAAATTACACACCAAAAGAGCCCGGCTCTAAGTATTTCAGTACTTTGAATTTTGTAGTTTTGCCCCTGTAATTATTCATTTGTGTATCTAATGGGCACTCTGCTTGTCTTAATGTCATAGGAGTCGGAACCGGGGGGGGGGGGGGGGTCTAGGGGGGGCTTAGCACCCCCCCCCCCACTTTTTCTGCAAAGTTAGCATCATAGAGGATTCAGCCCCCCCCCCCCCAATTTTTCTAGACGTAAAGATAATTGTTCCTACATTTACCTTGAAAGATTGAGAAGTTGGAGTCACAGGCATACTAGTCCCCCCCCCCCCCCCCCGGATTAGGAATTTCATGATTTGGGGAAAACCATTTTGGTAGGTAAGATTTGTATAGGTATACCCCCCCCCCCCCCCCCCCACGGATTAGGATTTCCATGATTTGGGGAATTAGTTTTTTTCCCCAATATTTCTAAGAATTAGTCAAGCCCCCCCCCCCCCCCACTTTCAATTTGCTTCCGACGCCAAGTCCAATTCAGCTTACATGTATATTCAAATTCCCATTTTCCCATGATTTCTCGTGTTTTAATGGCATTGATTTAAAAAAAAACCTGAAATGTGTTGAAGCAATCCTTCAGTTCAGTAAAATATTGTTTGGCTCGCGAATATGTCTGGTTTTTTACCCATAATATACATGTTACAATGTAAAGCTTATGCCAAACTACAGATTCTGGAAAGTTTTAAAAGTAGAAAAATGTCCAACTTTAAGACAATATATTTGCAATATTATTGAGAGTCCAAAGACAGATTTTTGATATATTGTAAAGATAAATGTTCTTTTATAACTAGGTACAGATTTAGTGAATTTAAAGTGCCATTTTCTGACTTTTAAGCATTTAAAAAATGTATATTTTCACAATTTTACAAAAAGTTGGAAACATGCCAGATTCGTGACCTATCTGCACTTAACAGAAAGAATATATGGGAATTCTCACAAAATGAATTACACAAGTGCACCTTGTTAGTGTTAACTCTAAATGACTTTTTGAATTCATATTTAAACTAAACTCAGAATTCTTAACATTAATTTGGTAAATTATACAAAATTTTATTCTTAAAAGGGTCAAAATGCTATTTTTAGTAACAGTGCTGCAGAACCAAGTTTAGACTGACCACATCAAAAAAAAATTTGTGGCAAATTAATTCATATAGATGCACACTGTTACACACAAAATATAAAGTTGATCAGAGAACCTTGCTCCCACCACCTTTTGCATGGTTTTCTCGTAGACATGCTCTTAAGTAAACAAAATCGAAGCTAAGAAATTTTGCTTCGTTGCTCTTTTATCCTTGAATATTGAATAATATAAAACAATATCTAGGGAAAGTACAGATAAATCCTACGTTGTTAAGGTTTTTCCAGTACCGATTCCCGTCCATGCAGGTTGTAAATGAGTTAAATTTGCAGATACATCACTGAAGTCCACATATTTATTCTGATCACAGCTGCAAGCACTGACATTACCTAGTCAACATCGACGTCATTAGATGACTTATACATTTGAAAATTTCGTAAGATACACAGACTGTTTGGTGTATTTATTAAGGTTTTCCGCTCTCAGCGGAAAACCTTACTATTATTCTGAAAAATTTTCAAATTTCTTATTATTTTTTTTTTCTTCTAGACGCCAACTTTGATCCTTAATATTTCGCTCGTTTGTTCACCGATTGTTTTGAAATTTTCAGGTCTGATAACATGCCGCGTGATGTTGTTGTTGCATATTTTAGTTGAGTAAAATCCCTATCCGGCTTTGAGTTATTCCCCTTTTAGTAAAATTTAACGACTTCTTTTGTCCAGGGTGTTTTGCTTTAATAATGACTGGCAGAGTCTCAAAGATGGGCTGGTTTGGAAGCTAATACATTGAATTTGTGCGATATATATTTTATTCATTTTTTAAATGCAAATAAAAGGGGTGGTATAGATGTTGAAACAAAGGTAAGAAAAAAAATCAAAAAAATTCGCGTATTTTCCGTGTTAGTTTTCTACTTGATAACAATTTGTTATAACATGTATTGTAAAAGTTCTTGGTCTTACCAAGACCTTTCATTCGGTATACTGAAAAAGGAGCTGGCCCTTATAATTAGGGAGTTAGAGGCGTCCAAAGTTTCTTGTCAATAACTTAAAAAGGAATAAAAATTTCTAATGCATTATTGAAGCAAAGTTGTAGAGAAATTAATTTTAAATCCTTCTAAAGTATTCAATTTAATGTTTTCGTAATTTATAGTCAGTATTTGCAGAAACAATTGTTGTCAGTTCGGTCCATTTTTTGTGGGGGTGCGCACGTTTATGAGGTTATGAAAGGGCTTCTTGTAATGCACTAACTGATACATGTAGCGCGCAAAAATAATTCCACATAAAATTCCCAAATGTTTTTATACATATGTACATTTTCATTTCATATAGATAAACCTCTTTGACCTTATTTCTGTTGTTTGTTTCATAACTGTGCCCCTGTCTATATTTAGATGCATTACGAGACTCAGGTAACCGATCGATAGGAGAGTCGCTAGCTGTATTCAGGCCGTCGCCTAGACGACAGTGCATGTAGAGCTGGACGTACACGTTTAACGCCCCACTGTGTTACTGTTACAGAGACATTTTGAATTGTTTCAGTACTGGGAGATGTGTTAATAAAATGGTTCCAATGTATGGTAATTAAACTCAACTTTTCTATAATACGTATACACGGCCGTCATATAAAGCACAATGTGTATTACAGACATGACAAATGTACGCTGGCAATTTAAACGAACGCGGGATTGCTCCCGATAGAACAATTCTTTTAAAGCAAATTAAATTCCAACAATGTATATGGTGAGGCCGGTCAGACTGATACTGGTTCTGCTTGTTCTACAAATAGCGAATGTAAGACGAAGTATTTGGGTGTTATATTTTAAACAAACATAAGTATTGCTTTCTTAAAAGCTTGCATTACTCAACAAATTATTTTATTGGAATCATTCTTAGTTACCTTAGCTGCATATATGTACCGCTCGGTCTGTATCCCGGAAAAATTGACAACCATTCGAAATTTTTCATACAAGGTCTACAGACTTGCAGCTAACATTACCTTTAAAAATACATTTTAGAATTTGCCGCTGTTTATAAATTCATTAAAAAGACGCGCAGAATCAAGTGGTAATATGTCGTTTGATATGGGATTAATGACGTCTATTTATATTGTTTTCATTTAAAATTATTTCATTATTTCAAGCTTGTGGGTGGAATGAAATCAGTTTCACATGTTATATGACATAAAGATGTCCTCTCCCCACTTTTTCTCGAAGCAACTATTTTTATAAAATTTACATAAAAAAATTGAATTATCATGGAGTTGCCCCCCCCCCCCCCCCCCATTTTGGTAGCATTTAAAAAAATGGTATGAAAATCATGAAATTATGAGTGAAATTTTGAAAATTTTGGAGAAAAAAAAATTCGTTTTTTGCTTGTCAAGATTTGTTGGATGAGTTCGCCCCCCCCCCCCCATTTTCAAAAACGATGCTACGTGCTTGGAAATTACTCATTTCTTTATTCCCCTCTTTAATAAACAAAACAAACTAACAAACATAACCGATCCAGATAAATATAATCACATGTATCAAAAATAAACTTAAAAAACAAACTACACATTCATCCTTCACCCACAATATTGCCTTTTCGATATTTGTCATCGTTGTAGACCCGTGTAACAATCTGTTAAGTAGGTGCTTGCACGAAAAAGAACCCCTTGCTGATCTACATTTTCAATAACGCATACAAAGAAAAAAATATTTTGATTTATTTTTTAATTTCTTTTGATGTATTGTAAAAAAAAGAGAAGAAATTGGTTCTCAGTCTCTCTTTATGCCTGTTTGTTAGCGGTTAATCCAAGTTCATTTTGAATATCCTTTTGTAATTTAAAAAATGCGATGTAAATTTTTTTCATGCACTATTTCGAATAAAGCAACGAAGAGTTGTTTCTTGAAATTTTATTAGACCATAAAATTGTAAAATGCTAACATTGAAAATTGTGCCCGATTTCTTTCTTTTTTTTTAAGGTAAAAGTTTATTGATTTAAAAAATGATTCTTTGATATGAACAAATTGACATAATCAATAAGAGTTTGACAATCTCTAACTGCAGGTCTGTAGCTTTTAGTCAGAAAAAGAATCGGATGGACGACCTAGGACACAGATCGTCCATCCGAATTTCTTGAAAATTGCCATTATTTTCGTACGCGGACGCAATACCGAGACTAAATGGTTCGTATCTTAAGTTTTAAGTTTCAACTGCTTTGAAAGGTAATATTGGTTTTCTGCTCTATTATTATATAACATTGTTATAATGTTGCCATCGTTGAGTCTGGTTCAATAATGTGGAATCCTGCATCAATCTCTGGAACTGTATGCTGGTGGACCTTCGGGAATACGGCAAACCTACCGTTCGTCTTAGCTTACGGCCCACAGCGCGCCTTAACCTTTTACCTTATACACTTTACGCCAGCATTCCCTCACCCGGTTCGTACTGCACACGACCGATGCAGATCCAGACGAATTCTCTATCACCGTAAAAGCTACGCGGTCACAGAAATATAATACTTTGTTCCTCAGCGTTTACACATCTAATATTGTACTATGGTCAGCTATCAATTTTTTGTAATACGTCACAAGTATGACGCAGCTATGACGGAAAACCTAATCGTTGCTTGCAACGAGCTCGTCTCTAGTTCCAATACACTTTTCTTGATACGATCAAACCAAATACTTTATTATATCAATTGTAGATGTTTGTTAATTATCGAAATACGATATCTCACTATCAGCTTATGAATAATTGTCGTGGCTTATGCACATTTCCAACAACCACACGTTCTAAAATTCGGATACCTTCCTTTACAAAGCTGAGAGGTGCAATGTGACCCTAAAGTCCAATGATCTGCGCCAAACATTGATGGTGTGACACGCAAAAAATCCATGGTGCACGTATAAACGTAAAATTTCGATCCTGGTTTAATAACATGCACCACCTATTATCGTGCAAATTAAAGCAATCTCGATTTTTTAGACGATTTTTTAAATGTTGTTTTGAAGACGTTCATATAGTCATAAATACCTATACCAAATAGCTTTAAGAGGTAATGGACTGTGCAAAACGACGTTTTCAATAACGTCTACATAGCGTGACGTCACACACACTTAATTGTTTTTTATTGCAAATGAAATACAATCATTAAAACAACTGCCAACATATACGACCCTCTCTTTATATCATATGTGTGTGATTGCATGATACGATTATCTCGTAGTTTATACAGTATATTGACCAATGCAAGTAAAGCATTGTCGGAGGTTGACCTATGATGTGACTTTTAATTGCCTATTTGCAGAAAGTAACTGCTAATGCAAAAACATGGATCAGTATGTAGAGTTAAAACATGTTACGGGTAAAAATATAGCATATGATTTTTATTGTTTATTTAGTGCTAGATCCATAATGACGTCAAGACTGATTTGATATCTCTTTTTTAGTTCTTTATGATCAAAAGGGGAAAAAAATTGCCTTGACATTCCAAATGAAACCATCAAAAATAATTCCTACACCTTTTTTCAATTTAATATCATTGTAAAGAAGAGGGACACAACATTTCATTTGCTGTTGTTTGCTTGTTTTTTTTTTAAAGACTGTAGATTGGTAAAATTTATTTTGTATTTTAATTTGTCAACACCAGAAAAAAGCCCTCTGAGATTTGTAGCCAGATTACTTCATATTTCATTGAATAAAAAAATTCCAGATTAAAACAATTCTTTTCAGTGCGTATATCTGAAAATAAGGCCATAGCCACCAAATCAATATATTATAATAAATCATCATTTATATTTCAAATTTAGGAAATCTGTAGTCTAGTTTCATTAACTTGATCTTGACCTTTGCGCGCAATTTCATTACTTATGTCGTATACATACATGTAGCAATACGCTTCATACGTAGATTTTAATGACACCGTCTGTGTGTGGCAATACGAACCAGTTTACTTTAGATTGAAGACCGTACAAATGTAAACAATTGTAATTTGGCAAAACTAGCCACCATACTTTGGGGTGACGCGTCTATAGGAGACGTCTATTACAATTGTGGGCAAAGCTCCGACTTGTGGGTAACACACGGCTTTCGGCATAACAGTCAGACTCAAGAGTGTTACATATGTTTAAATCGAATGTAACAGAAAGCAAACCTACGTCAAAGCTATGTAAAAAAAATTGTTTACAGTCTAATAATCAAAATACATATATCTAGTAAGAACAGTGTATTTAAATAAGAAAAATACGTTTTGAGAGAAACTTCGATTACAACTATTTGTGCTGCTAGCAAGTTTCTATCTTGTCGGAAGCAATATTCCTTTTGGACAGACAGGTGTTTGATAACCAACATAATTACCGCTACATCTACATGCTCTATATTCTGTGTTGAACCAAGTTAAATGTCTAAAGTGCAAAAGGATTAACTCGTCAGTTCAGCATTTTCGAGACAAGATGGCTTCGGAAGCAAATATTCTCTGTTAGATGGGATAGGCCGGGTTATTAGGAAGTAATACTAGAGACAGTGTAACAAAGAATATTGACCCGGATTGAAAATTGACCTGGGAGTCATTTTTCAACGTTAGATATTGATCCGTGGGTCAGTTTTTAACCTTGAAAATTGAGACCAAAAATCGTGAAATTTATACCCGTGGTCATTTTTCAACGGTATGAGAAGGATTTTTCTAAACTCTGACGACATCGACACATTGACAATAGATCCTGTTGAGAATTGACCCCAACTTCAGAGTTTTGATCTGACCTGGAACTTTCTTTAAGCGGTTTTAATGTACAATCATGCACTTACGAGGCTTGTATTTGAAAGTTTCACTTTTAAAATTTTCATATTATCCGATATATAGGCGGACTTAGCTGATTTTTTTTTAGGTTGATGTGTCTACAAACAATTAATCATTTAATTTTGAGACTGAAAAAAAATTGAGATATTCATTTTCTTATTAATATAATACTATGTAAAAAAAAAAAAAACCAAGAAGACGACCGTTTGCTTAATTCTGAGTGGAACAGGCGAGTCATGTTAGCAATTATTATTTTTTTTTTATATAGAATTAATTTTTATTTTTTATAAGCCCCCCCCCTTTTTTTTTCAAAAACGATGCTTCGTGTGTGTATCTTGTTGTCATCATATTGTAAACAGTTATTTGGTGGATGAGTGTAAATACAATATTCAGATAATCACATGTTTTACAAAATGACTGATTGCAAACACAAAAATCACACTATGACATAAACATAATTATTGAAAATTTTGTATTTACACCCACCCAGTGTAACTATGAACAGTACCAAAGTTTCAATTAACTGGGAAAGTGCAAAACCAAAATTAAACGATATGACATTGTGATTTGTAAAAATTATTTTTTTTTACACACGTCCAGCAAATTAAAAAAAAAGTTTTACTGAAATAAATAGTTTTATCGTGTAACCATAAATTCAAATATTCCTATTAAAACAAATGTTTTAAAACCTAGATTTCATATCGATAAAAAAAACCCACGAAATTATACTAAAAAAGTTTAATAAATACAATAGTTTTAACATATTTAAAGAGATAACATATAAATTCGAAAAATAATCATTTAAATCTCTTTTTTTCCGCCTGTTGAAACAGGTTAACATGTAAATCTAAAGAATAAGTATGTAAAAACTGAAAGTTTTTAGTTTGATAAACCTAAGTTATGAATATTAATTCTTTAATTGTGCTTATTTGCTGGTAAATTTTTGACCCAGTTTCATGATCAAAATTCTACGATGCAGGCCAATTTTTTAACAGAAAAGGATCTTTGTTCAACACATTTCGTCTCAATATTCAAAGTTGAAAAAATACCCCCAGGTCAATTTTCAACCTGGGTCAAAATTCTTCATTGCAACGGCAGTTCTATGAACTTCTCAAGCAAGGTTTGTGAAGGTTTGTCCAGGTTTGAATACGTGCCGATTCCCCGTAGTAGGGTCTTACACCTGAAGAATGTGACCAGTTTTTAGGTGAAGATGTGTTTAACTCCGAATTCTTTTGGATACAATCCCGAGAATTGCAGAGTTTTTCTCAATCTTATACGTTGTTACGCAAATTACAATGTATTCTGGTGACTGTGGATGATATGTTCTATGTGATCTGCTGTCGATCCAAAATGTACCAGATTGGGTTCTAGTTTCCGCCTCAAATTACAGGATGTATGATGGTATATGTGTAACATCCGTAACACTGACACGGTATCCTAGTGTAGTTTACTTGAGTTTCAGGAACATGTCTCTTATTGCGTGCTGATAGGCAAACAACCTCACATTAGGGAGTAGAAATGATTTCTGTCCAGTAAGGAAATGGTGTACTTGCAATGCTCAATTTTCTCATGATTATTTTTTAAAAGAGCCTCTATTTCCTCAATTTTACCACTCAGAGTGACAGAAACAAAAAAATTGAGCTTCCTTAAGTACAACGGACAAAGAAGTTTAGACTATTTAATTCTCAGTTCAACAATGCAGTCTTTAGTAACTACAGTTGTTTATTTTTTCTGGGTAAAAAGAGCGGAAACGTCACTTATGATTTTTTATAATCCGTGGTAGGTGCAATAAGGGTGTTTTAAAATGCCAAAGAATTCTGTGAACACTTCCCTCAGAAAACTATCGTACCTCCAGATCAGATATAAATAGTGCTATAACCAAAGGTCAGGGAGACATAGACACTACACAAAAGCTTTTGAGTAGTAACCTCACCTTAAACGTATTTCTAGAGGAGTTACATTACTAGCTTTCTATTGGTTGCACTAATAGATAGACGGGACAAAAGCTGATTACTCCTGAACGCGCGATAAAACCTGCTATAAAGAAAAATAAGATTGACCAGGTCCGTCAAGTAGAACAACAACAACAAAATCTAAATTGAGTTTCCAGATTTTTTTTTATTTCAGTAGTTTTTTTGTACTTACTGAAATGGGAAAAAACGGAAAATTATTTAGTCTATGTAGTAATTCTATGCAGAGCGTGAAAAAAAGATTTGTAAAAGAGAATCGATGTGATTGGTATTCTAGGAGTTGCAGGAACTATAAGCACCGGGAGAAAATATCCACAGCAAGCTCAGAAACAACTTTTGATATCTTCACCCATGCTTTATGAATAACAATAATTATACCAGGTTTAACTGTCATACTTCAGATTGCAGGAGTCATGTGCCTTTCTCAGAGAAACGAATGACAACTCATGTTGATTGTTAGAGGCAGTTCTAACACTTGATTGGCCAGTTTTAAACAACCTAAAAAATGATAATACGAAACTGAGAGGGTCAGGAACAAACAATTGTTGACGGGGAAGAGATGTAAACTATTGAAAACTCAAAATGTCACCACGGTTCTTATGAACCCTTTAATGAGTTATTTTGATGTCGGTGCAGGTACACTTTGGGTTCAAAAACTGCTTTGATATTTTAGACTACACCATGTTGACGATTCCTACTAGGTCAGACCCTCACAGACAAATAAATTTATATGCAATTTTAGCTAAGTGCAGTCATGTCAGCGCTTCATTAAGTCTCAACAAGTATGGTGCGGATTCCAGTGCATATTTTGTCTTCGTGTTTTGTGATTGTTAGCAGCAAAGTTATTTCTGTTTACACTAGGTAAGGGTTAAGAGAGAAACAAAGGGTGTGAGCCTTTGAATAAAGTGCAAATGATTGTTTTGATCGATAAGTTTGAAACGTATATACATTTTGTATTAAATGGTAAAATCAGTTCATTCACTATACATACACAGTTTTCAATTACATTTACGATGAAATAATTTGTAAAACAAGGTTCAGTTTCTTCAAGGTTCAGTTTCTTTCAATATATATTCTAAAATTTAAAAGTTGCTTAGTGTATATGACAATGCAATATGCCAGCTTGAAAGCATATGTGTATAAGTACCAGATTATGCAGTTTTATTATCTTCCAATAGGGAAAAGTTACTTCGAAAATCTGGCATATTTCTAAGATGTAGGTAAAACTAAAAAAACGTAATGCCACATTTCTCAAAAGTTATAATGTTTACGCAGCCATCGCCTTTAACGAAATTAATATAGGACTGTTTTTTGTGATACTGCATGATAAATTTCATTGTGTGTGACGAATGCGGACATATTTCTATTTTGATATTTTTGTGTAAATAAAACCTATAATTGTAATTTTTGTAACATATCTTAGCAATATGAATTGGGGGCACAAATGAATGAAACTATTCTGTTTTTTCTTTAATTAGCAAATTCGATAATCAAGCCTTCTAATCTGTTTAAAAACATCATACAGCACACATACAAACCTCAAAATCAAGGTCTGAAATGATCCTATAGTTATAGTTAATGAATCTATAAACCATATAGTATACTATGCAAAAAAACCAAGTTGTATCATGTTGAAATCGTACCTTATCATTGGTCTTGTATGTTTGACAATAGTGAACGTGTCCTAATTTATCATGTTTATTGAATAATTGTACAACAGGGCGCATTAAAAATGGGCTTGCAAAAATAACATATCTATATCAAAATATGTTTCACAGAAATGTTATAATTTCTTTTGATTTATTTATTTCGAGTAGAAAAAATAGAACGCAGTAAATTTTGTTTATCTTATATATTGTGTATCTGGATTCCGCTGCAGTAATTTTATTTCATCAAACCCCACAAGTGCAATAGAACTCGTTTATATTACAGTTGAAAAGAAATATTTTTTCTATTGATTTTCTTGGCAAAATCAAACAACCCCCCACCCCCCCCCAAAAAAACAACCCTCCAACCCCCCCCCCCCCCTCCAAAAAAAAAAGCCAAAACAATAAACATCTATCCACGAAACCGAGAACAGATCGATTAGGCGTGGCTTTGTCAAGATTTTTTTTAATTGAGAAGTAGGGACAGAATAGAAATTTTCTGTTTTGATGTTTTTATTCCTTTACATCATCCATAAAAATTAGAGTTTTGAAAACATAAATTTAAGGACCTTGTTTTGGTAAAATGCTAAATGGCGCTTACAACAGCATTCTTTTTCGGTATTAAAAACATTGCATAAAGAAAAGGAAAAAAAATTGTAAAATCATTTATTCAAAGCGGCCATGGACTATATGATAATTTTTGGCTGAGTATAAAAAGAAACATGGATTTAAATAGATTTTATACTTTTACAAAATATTTTTTTCTAAGCCATTACATACAGAAAAATTCAAAAAAAAAATACGAGGAATTAAAAAAAAATAACTTTGATATACTATCTAGACCAAACTATGGTGATTTTAAAAATTCATAGTCGGTATATCCGTATAGAAATTGAACATATGAACTTATCATTAAGAGCTTTTCATCTAATCGATAGTAATGCTATAATGTATTAAGAAAGGATTTAAAAGCCATCGTGAAAATTGTGTCTAAGAGATATAAATAAAATACACAATTATTCCAGTGAGGTGACTTTTAAATTGACATGTTCGAAACACCATTTTCTTTTATGCATAATAAAAATGACGACATAAATACACTGTGATGATAATTATTTAATACTTTTAGAATATAAGTATTGTAGAAAATCAAAGAATTGCAACATTTATGAAAAACATTTTTGAAATCAAAGCAGTGGCATATGTTTATATTATATTTATTTATCTACATATTTTTCTTCTTTATGGTTTAAATTCCAATTTTCCCTATTTTTGTTATTTGTTATGAAATATATCTTTAAAGTTTTTGTTCGTTTTATTATTATTTGATTTTTTCTTAATATTCAAGATAACTTTTAAAAATTGTGCTATTTTAGGTACCCATATTAAAATCAGATAACGAAGATAAAGAACAACGCTTTTGTGGAGTTATCTTAGCCTAAAACACTTCGAGTGAAATTTCTACTGTTATCCTAGTATTTTATTTTCGAAATGAAATAACTTTTAAATTTCTTCTATTTTGATACACGATTTTTATGACTCTGTATTTATTAATTGATATAACTCCGACTGTTTTGTTCTATAATAATTTAAACTGTAAACGAATTTGAGAAAAAATATGTTTCTAACGCAAAAAATGTTATCAATTATTTATGAAAAGCCATTTTACGGAGTAAATTTCAAAATAAAAAAGTTCCGTAAACAGTTTTTAACCCATAACAGTTGTGATATATATAGAAGAAAATATCCAATGGTTCACGTTATATAAAAACACCATACTTGGTTTTTCTCACTTTAACACCTTGCTCATTTATGAAGGATGGTCTCATTGTTTAAATCAAAATGTAGTAGATTTTAGCTAGAGCCGGTGTAAAGAATAGTAACAACCCCTGCAGAAAAATAACCGGGGGACATATTTCGACGTAGAATAATGACAACCCCCCCCCCTCCCTCCCGAGCTGTATAATTATTGAATTATTTTGAAGAAAAAAGACCCAGGGTCATTTTATTTTCATGTTAAATATGAAGAAAAATGACCCCTGTCATAAACAAGAATACATATGGGTTACCTTATAGCAATTGTGTCTTAGGGTATCATTGACTCAAAAACATAAAAAACCTAACATCGGAAATAGAGGGCAAGATCATTCACACTAAAGTTATAGTAAATGGTCTTATGTTATAAATAGAACGGACGCATTTTTGTTTGAATGGATAGTTCATGCATTGTGAACTTTCAAACTATTAAGATGCTGTTATGCTATGCATAATCAGCTGACATTCGATCAGCGGTTGATAAAAAACAGTCTAGTCGTGTACTTACTAATCTAAGTTCTCATTCTTTACGGAATTCTATACGGAAGAGACTTCAACAACAATATTTCTTTCCATTTTAATTTTATTGAATTTTCTTCATTAGGAATAAGACTGTATTTCACATGAAGTTGTTAGCGTTCACTGTCAATCATGCAAGTTGTCGATCGCTCAGCTGTATGTCGATCTCGTAAACATAATAAAGAATGCATATCAATTACAATACCATGTTCAAATGATGTTTCATACTTGTATCTTTAAGTCTTATACTATTTTAACATATTCTTACCAGCTAATGAAATAATTTTAACTTCACATTTAGTCTGCTGTTATAAAAACCGAAATCGGAACCGAACAATTCGCCAATTGAACAAAAACATTTTTTAAAACGGTGACCGCATGGAAACCAAAAAAAAAAAAATCAGACATTATTTCTTTTGTTATTTTGATTAATCTGTTAAACTTTTACCGTGCTGCCTGCGAGTGGCCATATCTAATTCTTTTGGGGAATGTAAACGTTTCATAGAAAAAACGCCATATCCGGAAACTACTCCAATCAAAAGAGGGATAACTCGACTTAAAACATTGTTGACTTTAAAACATTGCTGTGTTTTTGCGATGATATACTAAAAAATAAACAACCCAAAAAAAATAAAATTATATTGTGTTAAAGGTTGAACTTGGTTGAAAAAAAACCAAAAACAAAACAAATATTGGGCAAAAAAGGTAAGCTTACTGCCCTTTGTTCATTGAAGGCGATGCTTACTTTCTCGGTCTATAAAAGAGGCAATATAAACGTGAATCTTTATATGAGTAAAGTTAACGAGAACTACTAGTCATATGACGATGTTGAGACTATTAACGGTTGTAGAGAACGTCATTGGCTAGCAGGACGCACAGCTTGGTTCAATTGATAGAATGGTGTTAATATCAGGATGTGTCTAAGAATGCAGTTGGGTTACATTTCAAATTTTGTTACTGAGCTGCTAAATAGGCGAACCTCAGTCTGTTAAACGGAATTGCTAATAGTAAGCCAAAGGTGCCAACTTTTTAATAAAGGACTGTATTTTGTATGGTCAAATATCTGCTACCAATTTTAATTTTTAAATAGTATCGCATAAAAATCAAATCTTTATAAACCATTATACAGAGGATGCTTATCACTTTAATCCTAATTTTATTCATCAATGCTCATTTGCTTTTTATCTATGACGTCACCAAAATGATATAATTCCCGCAAATTTGCAAACAAGTGAACACTTTCTCATTTTTCTTTATATTTTGCAATGTTTCCTTCTTCATAACAATGGTTAAGCCTATGTACAGAATAACAAAGGTCTCAATAATAGGTAGTCGAATGTCTTTCCTGCTAATTGTAAGAAGACATAGCTAACATACTTGAGAATATCGGAGAATATTCATGAGAGAAGGGATTGTTTGAGAATTATGATTTTGCTAGAATGAAAAACAGGTTATTAGATATCTTCAATTCTTTCATGTCATTCCAATTAAAACAGATGACCAAAGATCTCAGATCAGATAAACATTATAAAATGCAATGAGTAAATAAAGATAGTAAAATGTCTATTATTTTAGTTATCCTAAAAATAGAAAATGATGGTATATGAATCATTTTATATCAAGAGGGTATTTCTAAACCACCTGTATTTAAGAATATAGGAAGGTCTGGAACTTTAAAGTGCATCTAATATTGCAGCTAATAAACACGTTAGAGCGCAAATGCCACGCCACCTCAATATGTTAAATTTTAAGGTGAGAAAGCAAGACTGACTCCAAAGTGCTTGATGATAAATTAGCAACTTTGGATATATGATGTTGCGTACCAAGTCTGTTTAGTTACTATGTGGGTTAAATGATGCGCGGAATTAGTATTTTTTGAGTGCACAGTGCAACGGTGTCCTACTAGATCGAACCCAAGGGCCAAATTAACCATATTGAGCTTAGGATTGAGTGCTTAACGTTCTATGGTCTCTAATAGTGGTTTATGCAGTCTGATCACGTATTATTTGGACACTGTGAATGTGATAAAGTGAGTCTTACATTATTATAGAGAGTTACATTATTATACAGAAAGCAGACCAAATACTTCCGACTGGAACGGAAATCCCTCATATTTACAATATCGCAGGTAAAAAGGAAGAAAAGAGCTACTTTGTACTCTAATCATAAAAGATTGCATATACTATGTTAAGACCTGTGAAACGTTTAGAGATTTTCCGTGCTTTGGGGCGATCCTTCTGAGCGCCTCATTGCGGTCGGGAAATAAATAATGCATTTTGACATAATTCAACTCCAAAAAGATCTACATAAAAAGTTTATTACGAATAAAGAACAGTTTGTGTTTTCAAAACTGAATGGTAGAGAGTGAACGTCATAGAGTAATAATTAAGTAAATGCCATTATGATAAAAACAATCAAATTAACATGGACAAAGGATAAGCTGAAACAAGTGTTAACTATCTGTTCTGTTTTTTTTTTTGGATAATTACTTTTTTCACTACTGGCTCTAAAAACCCCAGTCCGTATGTAAATCCCCTGTCTTTCCTTGTCATCCCCTATGCAGCCCCTGCCATCCCCTGTACACCCTGTTATCCCCTGTCAGCCACTGTACACATCCCATGTGTGCCACTGTAAGCCCGTGTCGCCCCTGTCTGCCCCTGTACGCCACTATCATCCGCTGTAAGCCACTTTGTTTCCCTGTACATGCCCCTGACATCCCCTGCACGGTTTTTGACTGTTCAGAACAGTCTATTCTGTTATTTGATTTCAAAAAAAAATTCTTAATTCAATTTTTTAACTCTAATGTGTTAGAGTTTAAGTAGAAAATCATTGTTAGTACTCCACAGCGCCGACTGACAGGACACACTGTTATCATAATGTTTTCATTAATAAGTTTGTGATACCTAAATAATGATACTAACTTAAGGCTCGAAATTCACCGAGATTTACGGTAGGTGTGAAAAACCGACCTACAGGACAGACTTTTATCGTAATTTTAGAAATAATATGTTTTCATTGAGAATTTATTGATACCTAAATAATAATGCTAACAACTAAAGGCTCTAGTTGTTAGAAATCCGCTTGTCCAAGTAGCGTAGTGGACAATACACTCGCTTTTCACCGCTGCGACCCGAGTTCGATCCCCATGGTTGTATGTGATAGGTTATGGCGGTCACCCGCTTGGACACCTGGGTTCTTTTCGGGTACTCCGGCTTCTTCCCACACCAAAGACCCCCTCGCGCTAACATTCGTGCAAACGAGAGATATTAATATAAGTTGTACAACTTGGTTATCAATCGTTGTAAAATAAATAAAGTTCAGTTCAGAAATCCGCGGCGATGGTGAGAACATACACAGTGTACATGTACATTTAGGATTGGTGTTTATATAGATACTGAGAGATACTTAAGTTAATCTAAATAATGATAATGAATTTGTAAAGGAATTAGGATTGCATGTTCGTAAACTGTTCGTAACTTTCAATCAAAATCACTGCAAAAATCACTGCAAAAACAATGTTAACTAATTCATGTATGTAAGAACATTGGTCTCTATGTCTATAAAATACAAAGAAAAACAAACACCGTCTAAATCATGAATACTCTTCTTGGTTTCCATTTCCTAATGTATCACAAACTGCTGAATATAAAATTGTTTACGTATCTCTTGACATTAAGAGTATGTTTTCTTATCTATGTTGATGCCATGTTAACGTTAGAAGCTATTTCAAAGTGGGAAATTTTTTCAAATAGATATAATTAAAAAACAAACAAAATATTACCAACACTAATGTGACCTCTTGATTTAGAAACGTTTGAAATACACGTTTACATGTGCGTAAGAAATTAGTTGCTCAAATAATTGGTTTTTTAAATACATATCTATTTTAAAAGTAACGGTCAAAAACTGAGTTGATTTGAACATTTTTTTCTTTTCATATCTATTTGTATTTTTCTGTTAAACAGAAGTCGGTTTGAATATCATTATATACATTTGATTATGTACGATGCCTTTGAAAACAAGCATTCTGAGAGTATTGCATAAGCAATACACGTCTCCTACCGGTTTGTGGAAATTGTGATATCAATGCACTGTTATGCAGAATATCGAACCCAAAAATTAAAAAATTGGATGTAAAAAAATACTTTTCTCGAAAATATGTCAACCAGACGCTACAATGATCTGTAGTTTGACATTTTGAAGCTGTTCAGCAAATTTCATATTATTCCTCAAACGCATAAAGAAAAAAAGTGTGGAAAACTGAAGTGGGACAGATAGACAGACGGACGGACGGACAGACGGACTGACGGACGCAGAGGAAAGCTATAGTCCCCTCCGATGAAAACCGGTTGGGGACTAATAAGAGTCTGCCATCTAATCCATGATGACGTCAGGATAAAGTGAGAAGGCATTTAAAAAATATCAGAGAATTCCTGTAAAGTAGATTTAAAGATGATACAGCAAGAATACGAATAGTTTGGAATACCACACATACATATTACTGTATGCGTAAGGATGTAGTTAATTGGTTTTAAACTAGATATTTGATATGTGTATCTCATTATTAAAGTATTGTAGAAAATAATATTATTGTAACAATAATGTATAACATTAATGTATTTATATCACTCTCAAATGTTTATTTTTTCAGACAAAAGCTATATATAAGTAGCATATTTTGTGTTGTTTATACACTTTATATTTATACTACGATTTTTTTTTGAAATGTTCATTATTATTTTGATTAAAATGTTCATTATTATTTTTTTTATGAAATCGAGGTTTAGATTCATATGTTGATATCAACTTTTTATTCTAATTTTGGTTCTTACAATAAAACTCATTTTTATATAAAACATTGTGTTTATTTAGGTCCCTATCGTCTAATCAGATAACAAGGATCGACATCGACGCATTTGCGGGGCTATCACAGCTGAGAACACTGTAAGAAACGTTTTTTTTCGCTATTTATATCTTTCTTGAAGATGCATATGACATTTAAATTTGATCATTTTTAATATTGTATATGACAAAAATATATATATATTTTTCAATTATTATTAAAGCCTGATTCATAAAATATACTAAGCGGTAATCAGATAATCAGAAAATATCTTCTACTCAATATTTTCGGACAAAAATTAAGCAGCCATTCTTAAGACCGAGGATTAGGAGGAGAGTTTAGTTAGCTAGCGTAAACTGAAACGCTTTATCAAAATTTTATTTCATGGGTCATGATGGTATCATTCTAGAAACATGTTTTTTGCAAGTAATTCCGCAAAATAACAAATCTTATTTATTAAATATCTATTTCAATATCAAAACATCACAACGTCAACTTGTTGCTAATGCACATCTTTATTCAGTCATTGAATAACTAGAATGATGATTTACGACATGGTGACGTGACTTGCTGTAATGACACGTGATGTGACTAGATGTGATTAACTGGAAAAACAAAGAAAACATACATAAGTTTTGATGCTATGAATAAACCAAAAAAACACACTCAGCATATGACAAATATCACTCTAGTAAATATATTTGCCCGTGTTCTTGTAAACAACACTTTCACTTATATATATATATGCTCTAGTAAATTAGCAAATATAACGAAACTCGTACTACTAGCAAATGACACAATTCCAAATGAATGACTATATATGTACGCCTATGGTAGAGTGCACAAAACATCGCATCCAAACAATGAAACCTTAAATTCCGATATATCATACAATAGAAACATGCTACGATGATACTTATAGCTTTAAATTTATATAACATTCTAGATATATCCCTTGTGCCAACATTCTAACATGTTACTAAAAATACATCTTCATAGTTGAACACTTTTGTTTACACATTTATGTCTATCGTTTATTTATAACTTTCTGCACAAAACAATACACAAGCATATTTCATGTTAATTTACCAACTTAGAAGTGTTCTCTCGTAGAAAAAAAAATAGTAAACATGGTAAATGTAAATGGTGTTCAGCACAGGGACTAGGAAAAAATCTAAACTGCTCTAAACTGCTCGTGCCCAGCGAAATTCCTAATAAGAAACCAAATCCGAAAATCTGGAATATTCTACAATTCAAACTCAATCCGGAAAAATGTGTATAATGTTAAATTGGCTATAACATTATCTTCATAAATAAGACTGTATTTGATAGACTTACACATTGATGACCTCATGACTGAAATTGGAATGTTGCGTTTTAACTGGAAACCTTTATAAAAAGATTCAAAGTATAACAAATCTAAGAACTGTAATAAAGTATTTTGGTGTGATTTGTTGAGAATTGAAAGAGAGTATTGGACCATATGTTAATTTTTGAAATTTTTGTTGAAAAGTATGCAACTATTGTATCCTTTCTCGACCAGACTTTCCTTTGTCGTTGTCTACAATATAAACATCCGACTAGAACAACACTATCCCGTTTATATTGAAGTTCAAATTTATCATGTATCAATAGTTTAATCAATACTTCACTTAAAAAGTGCTGCAAGAATCCTGTGTTATTTGTTGCTTTGTTGCAGCATGCCGTTTTCCGTGCATACCGTATAAGAAAGGAGAATATAGGATTCAAGCAGTAGTTTTTATAAGACTGAGATGTTTAGCCTTTACTTAGTATGTTTATTGTTTTGTTGAAACCGCATGGTAATGTTGTTCTATCTCATTTAAGGAATGAATTCAATATTTATTTGTTTTATAATACGATATAAAATGGTTTGGGGCAGTTTACGCTTTATAAACCAAGAAGCAGTTTATAAAAAAGCATAAACTGTTTCAAACCATTTTATATCGTACAAAACTAAAAAATATTGAATTCATTGCTTATAATAATTTTTTTTACTCTTCATTGAAGATAAAAACGGTCATTTGACCTTTAAAATGACGTAAAATTGTACAAAATTCAAAAGTAACGTCAGGCGTATTGATGTGTTTCTGACGGTAGTCTTACTATGACCTAGGTATCATTCTTTATACGATATAAAATAATGTTCTAGCCGATCAGAAAGCGCGTTACAACCAGAATTAAATTATTACATATTAAGGAACATATGTTAGCTATTTATAGTTATCACGTGATAAAGGAGCGAAATGATATTAATGTACTACCCGGTTTTTTTGCATTGCCATCTGCATCTAATCGGGAAATAATAAGTTTTGGTTTAATACAAAACAGTTATTTAGAATTATGATTTTTTATAGAACAGTCAAAAAAAGACACTTACAGACCCTGTAAAGTGTTACTACACCATTAGAATGAACCGTAACGTTGTACCGTTCCGTGCAAAAAACGAAAGGTACCGTTCACAAAGCGTACCGTACCGTTCACAAAACGAACCGTACCGTTCACAAATCTAACCGTACCGTTCATTTTTAACGAACCGTACCGTGGAAAAAGCGTGCAAGATAATTTATGACTCGCCTCAAAACAGACAAAAAAGGGTAACGTACCGTGCAATAAGCGTGCAACTTCCATATACTGCATATTGACATAATATATTTTGATGAATACGGACGATTATCGCTGACCAGATACGTTTTGCTAGATTTTTTTTATACGGGATTAGATAATAGCTATTAAGATTTAAAACTGTTATATTTATTAAAACGGTTACAAACATGTTTTAATGTAGTTTCCTTTCTTAGACCTTTATCATTTCTTTGGTTTTCGATTAAACTTGAATCGTCGATTTCTTAAACATTGTAAACTAGAATGTTCACCCAATTCGTGGTAATACTATTTTGATTTTTATGAACTATTTAAAACGTTGGGTACATACTGGACTTTAGATAGCTTTAAGTGATGAGAGAGAGAGAGAGAGAGAGAGAGAGAGAGAGAGAGATCGTTACACGAGACGTTAAAAAAATAGAGTGTTTAAAAATCATTAGATCATGGCTAAACAAGGGTTGAAATATATATAATTTTATATCTTTTTCAAGTAATGAAAGCAAAAAAAGAATCCCGACTTAAGTTCCCAGAATATTGTCGGGGCTTTCAACGTAAAGTTAAATTTTTGTGATCAGGCTCCACCGTCTACAACAACTTAAAATCCCTCAAACCATTCCTCAACTAAAATTCTATAAAGGAAAGTGCATAAACTTGAGGTCAATACCCAGACTTGAGGCCGAGAATTGACTTGAGGAAACTTGGTGACGGCGGGGCCTGAAAACGTAAACGGGTACTGTTCTTAGATAAATTCAAATTAATTTACCAAATATATTTATTAATCAATTGATTTTTTATCAAAATTCTAATCAATTTAAGTCATGTGCTTTTTTTCTAAACAGACGTGATGTTATAACTGACGATCCGATAGAAATGTTGGGAGCTTGCCATAACATCTTATTTTCTGTTATCGAAAAAACCTTTTTGATAAAACACCTTTTGATTTGTTAATTAATTGACAACAAAACTTTTAACCAATCAAAAATGAAAATTGAAAACATTTCAGATTAATTTTTTTAATATATGTGGATGCGCTGTAGTAAATGACAACTACATATTACCGGTGACTCGACTGATTCGTGCTTAAGCTATTCAAGTAGCGATAAATAAACAATAAATCACTCTTTTTTGATAAACTATATATAAATATATGCACAAAATCTTAGTTAATTAAAAGCAAGCACTGAACGAAAAAGTATGTGCATTCCCTAAAATAACTTTCAACTGTATTTCCCGCATAGCTGGTAATGGCGTCGTGATTTCACATGAACAAACATCACTCGTGCGATACATATGTACAGAAGCTGATCAGAAACACAACAGTGTCTTTCATCTTGGGTTCTGTACACAACAGGTGTTATTCTCTTATTTCGTTTTTTAGCAGTTATTTTACTTTACAACTAACTCTGTATATTTGGGCGGTTAAACAGGTGTACACGGGATGCCGGTATTCACACCTATCCACGGACACCTGTTAGGTAACTCATCACAACCTGTCGTGTGTATAGTCTGAATATATTTTACTTCTACTTTGATAGTTTCAAGGCTTTTCTTAATCTCTAAAATACAAAAGAACTGTCTGTAGATATGTACACAAACAACTACACGTAAGACTATCGGCGCGTGGATTCAGCGACACTATACATGCAGGATTTTCACAAAATATTAAGTTGCGATAAAACTATGATATCATTTACCGGGTACATTAATGTACCAACAATTGATTAATTTTATATTGTAAATGGATGAATGAGATAATAACATTTTGCAAGAACATGTAAGTACAAACACATCTCTTTTTAAATTTATTTTCAATCTTATAATAGCGTCAAAAATTTAACCGGCGAAATCAATCTGATTATATCGTCTACTGTACAAACTTTTAGTGATTGTGTTCAAAACGATAGAGAGAGATAGTGAGAGAGAGATAGAGAGAGAGAAAAAAGAGAGAGAGAAAGTGTTGATTATAATACTTAAATTAAAGTTTTATCACTGACCTATATTATCGCTTTAGTTGAAGTATAACAGTACAGATCACACCATGCGCCGCGTGCAACTTAGCTAGAAGAAAATTATCGAATGAAAACGATTTCGTTTTATGTTTTTTAAAATTTTTATTTAAAAGAGTGTTTTTATTTGAAATTATTCAACATGATTAATTCAATCATGATAATAACTCATGTACTTGCGATCAGAGTTTCTTTTCCTCGCTGTCGTATTTTTTTTTTGTTACTAGATAAATTTTTCATATATTTATTACTTTTAACATTCATTTGTTGATTACCGGGTATTTTTCCGTGCCCTGTTTACGAAAGGTATGTGAGTAAAAAGGGAAATTAAATATAAACAGATTAGTCAGCATGTGTAAAACGTCAGTTAAATCGCATGCATACAGTGAAGATACATATCTTAAGAAAATTTTAAATATGTTACATGTACATGTATAGTTTAACGGATAGACAAAAACTCACAGTCATATTTTGACTACACACGCGATCTTAGTTCAGATGAAGAGAAGCGATGACGGGTTACATGTAGGTATGATATGTGTATATGATCAACTGCAGAAAATCATAGAATCAATTTAAAATAAATAAAAATTTGTGTCAAAAAACTAAAGAACAATTGATTTCAAGACTTCCTATCTGAAATTCATTGTTTATATTATCATTAACTGCGTGTAATTTTATATTGTCTATTCACTAAGGGAATTCGATCGGCAATAGCACTACAGTAGTACGCAATAAAAAAATTATCAAACGAATTATGAATAAAGAAAAAGATAGATGCTTGTAAAAAATAACAACTAGCCGATAATAAAGTCAACGATAAATGAAACTAAAGAAATATCGGAATAAACTCGGGGCAATTTTCCATAACAATTTTAAATGGATTAGAAATATTTAATGACTTCCATTAAAGTACATGTTTAGAAAAAAACTTGAGATGCTATGTAAAAGCATTGACACTCGCTGAATTTACAAAACTATATCGGAGTAAAATCAAACAGTTCTTTTAATCTATCTTAATGATTACATTTATCTAAAATCAAATAATAATAATAACAGACTAATCAAAATTAAAACTAACTCCGCTTCCCGGTTGTCACTGGGTACACGTTTCACGCAACGTATCAAAAACGGGGTAACGGATGGAAGTTCCGATTTCAAATAAGATGAAATACATTTGTAATACATCACATAAATAAATAAACATTCTTGTCATAATAAACGTTCAAAATGTGTAACGAACCGAACCATGCAACTGATGTAGTAGCACGTTCCAGGGCCTGTAGTTGTACACATGCTTCCTTAATAACCTTAGTTTTCCTTATGCTTCCTAAACTTACCCACCAAGCAATCATAATCTTACAGCTAGATTATGCCTATAACAAATAATAAATCGTGTGGAGCACTATGGGAAAACAGAATCGCACTATGTTTGAATCGCCACTTAGCATTGTAATCAAGTGTCACTAAAATTACTAATTTTCAGTACAGCCATAAAAATGAATAAATCATATTAACACTGCAACGAATCTTCTTCTATGATTTTAATTTGAATGTTTAATATTTTTTTTGTTCAAATGATAATATTTATCCATAAATTTTAATCACTTTTCTAATGCGCAGTTCTTGATATTAAAAGTATCTTGAATCCAAAACCATTATGTTTTTAGGGTAATTACAAAATAATCAAATCGTGCACATTATCCTAAATACATTACTTTATAATTTATTACAATAAAAATCTAAAATACATGTTCAGCAATATAATTTTTCAAAACCAATATATTTTATTAAATAGCTTTTTAAAACAAAATAGCGGTATGTCCAGTGTAATTCACCATTGGCTGGAGTGTTCCGGACCATGTTACAGGGAGTATAGGTATACCTGTCAAATCATGCGTTACACTGGGAAAATATTCTGATTTAGTCAGCTTAAGTAAGCCTGGATAATTAAATTTGTTTTATTTTAAATACATTTATAGATAGTCCAACGTGTTGTGCAACAGACAAACCCTATAATATCCTCTTACAAATACAATCTAAGTGGTGGATTAACGAGATATTTCTATAAATATACTATGATAGATAGGTAGTTTAGATGTCAGTTGCAAATGGGGCCCGAATATATGTAAGACTGTCTTGTATTGAAAGTGTCTTTTTTTTTAATATTATGATATTTAAAAAAAAAACAAAGGTTGTAGCAGCGAATTGCCATTGGAATTTTTACTAGTTTTTTGCATAATGTCTCTGTAGTTTGATTTGTGTTGAGTAGTAAAACGTTTCATAACGTTATATGATAAAAAAATGACCTATTCTGTAGCACTCAGAGGATATCCTGATGTTGTAAGCTTTTTAGTGAAAACATTATTTTTATCTAATTTAATTTGAACTTAATTTGATTGATTCTCAAATGACGCTTGCTGCTAAGGTATACTATGTTATTTCTATGCTATACTATGCTAAATTAAAATAATTTTCTATTTTTGTCTGTACAAACCTGATAATCTACATAAAATATAACGTTTGCATACAACTTGAGGTCAAGTACATCTTTCAACGTTAAATATAAACAACTTTTTGATTGACATGCACTTGTCAATTTAACGTCATACTGTATATATTGTCAAATATCATCCGTAGGGATCAGGGGATCAATTTATTTTTTAATACTGAAAATTCATTTCATAGATAAACGACGCATAAACTACAAACAATTTAAATAACATTAAATTTGTGATACCGATAAGCCCATCCAAATTCACATTTTACAAAATCGTACACGTAACAAGTCTTTATCATCTTTTGAACATAAATTTAGAGGAGTTTGCTTTATTAAAAAAATGTAATTACTTTAATGGACTCTGTAATCTGACTTCAACAATATGTGAAATATTAAGCGAACATCATATAAATTTCAACAGAAGGTTATTTCATTGATATTTATTATAATTTATTATAATAAAACACCAACTCTAAACAACGCAACATCACTTTTTAGCAACGACAAGATAGGATAATTTCTTCATATTTATGTGTTTCAATTCAAATAAGGAAATGACCTTGCGCTACTGCAATCTGCTTATGATATTCATTCGGGAGAATAAGCAAAATATGTCACTTGACTGTCAATTCATATGACTATCAATGTGATAGAAAACGACATTTAAAATATATGCTGTTTCATTTATCAAATTTAAATCATAATATCCTAACTATACACGAATTATTTGTAAAAAATAGATGCATCAATTTATTGACATTTAAATCCGTTCAATTTTTCGTAGCACACCTTTAGGTACCTCACTACACCTAGTCTTATACTTTTTAAGATACTACGTCACAAGATGGCGATTTAAATGTGTGAATGTCAGAACAGTTCTTATCGTTTGATTGGATTGCATAATATCGTAGCTCATCAGTGGTTAAAGTATTGGGCTTCTGAAACGCAGATCATGAGTTCGAATCCGCCTGTAGGTTATGTTCATGTTTATGAATTATATTTTCGAAAAAGTTATTTTTCATCCAAAACTGCATATTTCTTTTGCCTATTGAACTGAAATACTTCTTATCCATCAACATATCTATCTTAATCAAGTAATTTCCTGCTGATTTAAGAACATATTTCAAGGTAGTGAGCCACCTTAATAGTGCTGTGAAAGTGAGTATCAGACAAAGTCTAAATAAAGCATCTCTCAAATACAAAGATCAGTGGTTGAGTAACAGGATAGTTCAATGTAGTTAACCACAAGTCAAAACTCCAACTATAATAGCCAGTTAATATAGCAGTTAATCGCAACTGGGGCCCAAATAACTATGTCCAGTATGGGGATTGTCTCCAAAATCAATTAATGTATTTATATTAAAACCATCTAAGGGTTTAGATATAGATTTATGGTTGGATATATGTTGTCAATTAATATGTATCATTTCTTTACTTGATGGTAAGCGATTTAATTAAAAAAAAATCATCAGACGGAATTAATTTTCAAGCACTATTGACATAATTTGAAGTAATTTTTTAATTAATTTCTACTGAGGAGAACTATGGAAACAAAAGTCATATTTTCTTCCTAACATTGTATTCAGTATTACATTTAATTGTGGGAAGATTTGGTGGTTTTTGTGAGATCTATAGACACTATCTATAGTCAAAAATAATTTTACGTGAAATACAAGGGCTGTGGTCTCATACCGACAAAACATGCTTCAACAGTAAAAGTCTTACACAAAATACATCTACTATTTAATAGTATTTATGCCTCCTCATTCTCCTACCTACACATCAAACAAACTCACAAATGTGTTGAAAATTTTATTGATAAGAATATGATTATATCCTGATCAAAACATATTAACATTGACGTATATCATCTATAGTACATACCAATAGTTCAAGTAGAACAGAAATCAAAATACTGTAACTGTAAGAAACATATGTTAAAACCAACTGCAACATATATAATATGTAGAGCAGAATATTATACAAGGTAAATTATGCATTCAAACACATTAGTAAATTATTTATAATACAAACTGATGGCAGAAGGTGGGGGAATAGGCAACCAGTTGGGAGGGTTGTAAAATTCTCCCAACTACCCCGCCATGGCCATTGCAGGCACATTACAACGCTCTTCTACATCACTTTAACAATAATTGACTAAAAGATATATGATGTAAATACAAGACTTAACAGTAAATCTAAACTGCATAATAAGTTAAAAGAAAATAGTTTTATGTAGTAAGCTTAGCAGCTATGATACAGATTAAATGTGAGTTACTGGCCCAAGCAAGTAACCATGACCTACAGCAACTAAAAACTAACTAAATCTACCTACTAAAACACACTAATGACATATCGCAAAGCCTTCTACAATACATATATTTAAGCAAACAACGCAATTAAATCAAAATTTCACTGAGATTGCAATGACATCATAAACCAGATGGCATGCAGTTTACAAAGTCTGGAATAATCAAATAAAATATTAGTAATGAGAAAGACAATGCTTTGCTACCAGCCCAAGCAGGTAACAAGATATGTAGTAGTAAATTACGAAGTACCAGTCCAAGCAGGTACCTTTGTTCATAAATTGAACGACAGATACTTAGAGTGCATTATGGGTGGGGTCTAATATATTTTTGGAAGGCATTTGAATTCCATCTCCCTTAAGTTATAATTTGAGCATCAGATAAACCCCTCTCAGCTGATGATGTTGCAGCCCCTATTCTGAAGCTGTGCCCCTTGTAACGCTTACTATCTAGTCGCATATGATCAAGCATCGGTGTATAGTTTTGTCAAAGCATGAACGCATTACCAGTGTCCCTGATTTTGTCAAAATGGACCTTGCTCAGAAGAGCGTGAACCTAAATACCCTAAAGTGACCTCAATTGCGGATTTACTGCAATCCAAAATTTTATTGTCCTCAACGGGATTCGAATTCATGACCTACAGGTTTGTAGTGAACCCGCTAACCCACTGCGCTATATTTCAGCCAATCAGATTGCTTCAAATTCAGCATTAAAACTAAGGGGCTCCCCATGGGGAAAGCTGTGCATGTTAAAATAATGTTGTTTATATCTACAGATTAAAAATACATTCGTCTGCATAAAACAATTTATAATTATAAATTGCATATGTAATGAAAAGATGAAAAAATATATATCTAATAAGAACAGATTGATATGTTTAGGTATCAAACATATGTACTTGATTATGTCTTACCGGAAATTAGCCGACAGATTTAAATGGAAGACACGGTTCGAAAAAAATATGTTATTGCTAACTTGGAAGGAAAAGTCTCGAGTTTTGATGTCACCCAAATCAATGTCAACCATAAATATATTTTGTTTTAAACACAAGATGAGTTAATACATTCATTACAAAGGTAATCGTTTGTTTATCATCAAATAAAATAGAATAATAATGTTGAGGCATTTAATAACAAAGGGATACTTCTGAACCGATATTAAAAAATATGATGTTTGCCTGATAAGGTCAAGAGCTTCAAACTGCACCAGAAACAACAGCTGACAAACACATGGTAAAGGACACTGTAAGAGGACATTGACATCCCAGACTGAAATTGTTATTGTTAAACCTATAGATGAGGGACAATGAGGACTGCAATGTTCCTAAAGAAATTAACAACTTTAGATATATGATGTTTTACACACAGTCTATGCATGTACACTGTGGATACGAAAGCTGCTCAGAATTAATATTTTAGAGCGCATGGCGCAGAAGTATCCTACGAGATCGGATCCCTTAAGGACGCAACATACAATGCAAATTAAGATAATCTCTGACTTACCACTGATTCATGCAGTCTGAGCACAAACAGTGAAGATTTCGCCGAACATAATGCCTGTGATTGGGAGGTTGGAGATAATTACATTATTTAATCAGGAAACAGACAAATATTGCCGACTGGCACGGACATCTTGGGTGGATTTAGGATTTTAACAAATATTGCCGGTAAACTAGAAACAAAGAGCTATTTTATACGACCTGAACATAAAATATCGCAGCTATTGTATTAAGAAGTGTAACATTTAAAGTTTTTTTTGTTTTTTTTATCAATGTAGTGAGGTGATTCTTCTTTGTGCCGTATGGCGGTTGAGAAATAAACAATGCAGATAGACATACATTATGCATAATTTTTTTTTAACTGTGAGTGACCCGTATCTCTGGAAAGTTGAAAATACCTGCTGCAGCAATGACTATGTTCTTGAATAAAATATAAAAATCAATAAGAAAACTTAAAACTTTCATTAAAGTAAAAATGACCGTCAAATTTCCGTTGAACATATTTGTAGATTTTTTATTTATTATTGTATCTTTTTTAATTGCACAAAAAGAATAAATTAATGTTGAAAGCGTTTGCACCAAGAACATATAAACTACGTGTTTATGTACAATTAGTCATTTTTTTAATAATTCAAGTTCTTGTTTTGGTTTGTTGAACATGTGTGCTAATTTTCACTACCTAATACTAGGCGATTATAATGGAGTATATATGCAATGTCGCAACAATTTTTGTGCATTTCCCGAACAATTCAAGATAATTCTCAATTTAAACCATTTTAAACATTATGAACACATAATGATGATATATATCTTAAAACATGATATATATCTAAAAACATGTACCTACTCAAAAAATAAAATACCTTCTGTTAAAATATCATTTTTATCTGGAATGTTATGTTTTGAATTTGTTCAGTTTCACCACTAACTAAAAACACAATATTGTGAGAAACACACTGTGTTCTGCTTAGAAACATGGAAGCATTATTACAATGTAAGCACACGATATTGTGTCAATATTGCCAACGCTTCAAGAAACGCATAAAAAATGCCAGGCATCAAATGTTGTCGTTGTTATCGCAGTGGTACTGTTTTATTATCGTTGATATCCTTTTGTTGTTATTGATGTCATCGTCTTTGTTATCGTAGTCTCTGATGCTGTAGTTGTTGTCGTCGTTGTTGTAAATTCTGTAAAGCAACACGTGCCGTTGTTGTCGTCGTGACGCCGTGTCGCCATCGTTATTATCGGCTACATCCTTGTTGCTGTTGTTGTTGTTGTTGTATTTGTCTGCGTCGTTGTTGTTGTCGTTGTCTCTGATGTTGTTATTGTTGTCTCTAATGTTGTTTTTGTTGTCTCTGATATTGTTATTTTTGTCTTAATGTTGTTTTCGTAGTAGAAGTTGGTGTTGTTGTGGCATCGAGTTAAAACAGTTCGTTTAATTATTTTCATGGGATTAGTTTCATAGTTCTTATTTAATCTTATTTCTCATAATATATAAATATACAACAATTTATAATAGTCATATAATTTGACAGTTTAAAAAAGACTTCTTAGTTACAACACAATGCAAAATTGATATAATTTGTTACTTAAAGCGACATATCTTCAGCTGACTGAAAATTTACCAATGTTTTCTTGTTCTTTTATAGCCACGTTTAAAATAACAGTGTATACTGAATACTTAATGTTTGTGAAATTTAGTGTAACAGTACATTGATAACACTGTATATTACCTCTGCAATAAATGGCCATGATAATCTGGCTCCAGGAAATGTTTTACTCTGCGTTCACTATCAACCATGTGATGACCCCTGAGTAGACCCTTTTATCACGGACAAACCTTCTATCCCACGACGTTAATTTTATTCCTAACAATCATAATTATTAAATTTAATATATACAAACACATATTGTTCACAAATGTCATTACATTGGAATAAGTGTCTATTCAATCCTTCAAAATGTTCAAACCATTTTTCTTTTAAAAATAACATCGGCTTTTTTATGTCAATATTACGGCACCTGTTCTGTGTCCGCCCTTACCGCATCTGAAGCCTTGCCTGCTTAAAAATCCCTTATGAATCAAATACTTTTTTTTACCAAAACGATTGCTTGACTTTAGGAGTGCGGAGGATATTTTGTCAGAAAGGATAAATTAGGCCAAATATGTAAGCTTAGGAATAGGTTCGTACGGTAGAAAATGAGCACCGGACCTGGAGAGAACAGGGAGAGGTAGTTCAATGAGAATTCCAAGGTCCGGAGGGCAAATGTTGCTCCTTATTCGTTCAGCGTATCTATGTCGAAGTGGATGATACGCCGGATAATAGCATTAGAACCGAAAGGGTATTGCTTCTAACCCAAGGCCTCTGGTTGATTTCAATATTGGCCTTTTTTCCAAATTTTAAACACTATTCTAAGAATCTACCAAAATCAGCTAATAGGAGAAGAAGGACTTGTGTCTCAAATAAATTGATAAATTAATGCTCTCAAAACAAATTGCAGAACGCGCTGCTCTTTACTTTATTTTCCCCAAGCATCAAGAGAGGCGAAATAGTTTGTAGTTAGATTTTAATGAATTGTTTCAGTTACAATTGACGTTAATTTTCCTTATATTTTATGCAAATTGAAATGCAAGTCGATAACCGATGCTATAATGTTTAAGTCAATTGGGTTTTATGTTTTTGCGTAGGCTCCACAGGGTGTAAAGAATGTTATTAGCCAGTGTGATACCTCACAACTGGATTCAATTGATTAAAGTATGTGTATCTCGAGACATGTATGGAAATCCACTCAGGTAACGGTATCAAGTTACAAACTTATATGGAAAAAAGTATTTTTCAGTCGGTCACTCAGCCACAGAAAGCCTGGGTAGGTGGTATAGTAGTGGGTGTGATAGTGGTGACTTAGTACCAAAGAAGTTTAAAGGTTATCGAGTTCATTACCGGGACTGGGCCTACCTTCTAAACAACCATTACTATTTAGACCTGGAACTGGGAGATGGCGCCAATCAATATTTAGGACGGATAGGCCACTTAAGGTCAACTGGCAAAACCTAATACATAACATGCCTGACAAAAAGGAATCAACCCTAAATAATGCACATAATATTCATTTTAACACGGAGGGTGATTAGTGTTTACTATGACCCCTTGGAGGTGAAGTGACCAGGACGACTGAAATTACCGATCACAAATATAAATTCATGATTTCCTGCACCAAGTAAATGCAGGAACACTATGGGAGCAAACGCTGCTCAGAATTATTCTAAAAGCACATAGAGCAATTATAGGAGATCGGATCCATTTATATCAAATAAATTGTAAAAAAAATAAATAAAATAAAAACAAATTCGAGCCAACCACTGACAAGCTGGTATTCATTTTATTTACACGGATCTAGCAGATCCCGTTGATAATGCATATAAAAATTAGCGTCCTCTTGGGAGAATATACAATAAGCTTTTAAAGTATCCAACTTGCATGGAAACATATCCTTGTATAAATACTAAAGCGTAAAGAAATGCAGATGTACATTGCACGATATGTACCAAAAAATTGCATTTATGTAATATTTGTTTAAAATGTGATAATATGAGAGACACCTCTTCTGCTTTATCAGTGCGGTAGAGTAATCCTTCTTTGTGCTACGTGGCAGGGGAGGAAGATCACTACTGAATTCAAAATCCACAGATTTTCCCGAAATCAAACTGACATTGTCTGACATCTATTGTACTTTGATAATACCTCACTGTACCTTTTACTGACTCAAACAGTACCCAACTGTACCCTACTGTACATTTCTATTAAACAGCACTGTACCTTATTGTACCCTACTCTAAGCTATTGTACTTGGCACTGAAATTACTGTAACCCACTGTACCATAAATTTGAAATATTAAAACTTTTTTGAATATTTTTAGTATTATATTTTCCTCCATATTCAGTTGTATACAACATTTACATAGAATAAAATTCAACAGGTTATTAAACATCGATTTATGTTTTATTAATCTTTACTTTGCATCTTTCAATCACAAAATAATGAGCAATTCTTTAAAGTAGATCCAGTGTTCTGTGATGTCATACTTTGAATTCTTTAAAATTTGTGCAAGATAGTTTTATATATTTTATGTGAATAGAATCACATGGATGTAACTAAAATTACTGTTAAGTTCAAGATATTGATTTTATCCTAAATGTCCATTTTTTTAAAATATATTTTATCTATGCTAAGGGGAAATAACTCTTTTTCTGACTTTTCTCTCATTGTATGTATAAATGCTACAATTTTTTTTATCCCAACAATTAATTTTACAATGTGTTTGTAGTTTTACTGTTCTGACACTGTTGACAATAAAATTAAAAAAAGATAAAGAAGTTTTTGACTACAAAATTTTAACTTTTAACAAAAAACGTACGATTTTCTGATGCTCAATTATGCTTTAGTTCATGTTTATCTACCATTTCAAAAAGTGTGCTGACATATATATTTTTTCTTATAATTGATGTTTAAGTCTATGAAATTGAAATCAGTTCTGTTTTTCAACTTTTATCAGAGAGTTTTACTAATATGGAGTTTTCTTAAGATAATTTCCTGAGAAGATTAAAATCCTAAATTCTATATTTTGAATCTGATATAAAAAACTGCATAAACCTTGTATATTTTATTTGTAAACTGTCGGTGATCGCTTTTAAATCATAAGAAAATACACCTTCCTAACTAACCAAGCTACAGAATTATTTCTTATAGATTATGACAAGCCCTCAATTAATACGACCGGGCTGTTGATTCATTTTTTTCTCGTAAATTGTGCTTCAGCCACTAAAAACCAGCTTATTAACACAAAATATATACATACGGGTTCTTTGTGTACACCTATCCAGGGAATACTGTGCTTGATAAACGGGTAAAGTTTGTAGACAGCATGCAAATGCCTTTATCACAGGTTGATTTCTATGGATGAAATATTTAATGTGGGGTTCAAATTTTACATACCGGTAATAACACCTACTGCATATACTATATAAATTATGAAATTGAACTTGAACATTTATCAGCAGCATATTAAACAGTATAATTAATTTTAGCCAGAAGTAAAAAGGATTCAAAAATCAATAAAGGTTGTATTAAGCTATGTCTTTTCCCTAATTGATATACCTGAATGGTCGTTTTGAAATGGGGGGTTGGAGCAGACTCCTCCAAAAATTCTTAAAAAAAAAGGAAATCCGCCAATCGTTATTTATATCCTCCCAAAAATGAAAGGGCGGAGGTGTAAGCCTTCCGTCTTACGGATCCAATTGAGGGTCAGCTCAAACTTAGTTATGACAAGTCCAGTATTTCTTTCTCAAGCGGTTTTATTAAGCGTGATCGTATAGTTACAATTACATCAGCTAATAGCAGCCCAAATCAGGAGTCTCCACAATCTCATTTCATATGGGTATATATAAGGTTTTACTTATGATGGACAGTTTTGACTAGTTCGGCCCATATACGACGATCATGAGTGAACATTTAGTGTTCAAAATTAAGATTAATATTTTATTTCTAAATAAAGTAACAAAACCGTCAAAACTGCCAATCAAAGAGTCTGGATGCAGGATGTGAGTCTCCGAGTCCTGGGTCTCGGAGTCCCCCACCTAGTATGAGGCATCACTTACTCACAATACGTTCATTCATACACGCCATAAAAGGTTACAAAGGTTAATATATAGAATACACAATACATGACTCAATATAGAGTACTAGAGCTATCGTTGCAGACACAGAATCGCCAAATATGTCACATGTTGTTAAACTCTCAATTTGGATATTATTATGCCCGTATTATGCACCTGGTTTCATAACATCATTTAGGAATACTACGCATTGCTACAAGAGTCACAGAGTTCATTCTGTCAATTATCATTAACACCATTCAGTGCGCAGCATCTAGGTACACATAAATATCACAGTGACCATTATGTAATACTAGCAATTCAAGGTCATAGCATGGCTATCTGTTTACATACGTCCCCCAAACAAAAGAAATATCCCGAAGGGAGATTTCTCATGCCTGGCGCCCGGAATAGGAAAGCGTCCTTGATCTACCCTTGATCAGACGAACTTCCTAGTGACATACCAGTCAGAACATCTATGTTAAGAGATAGTAACAAGTGACATGTTTCCACCTCCGGCTTGGAACATCATTCATCTACAAAAACAAATCTATAACCAGGATGTATACATAAAATCATATATAGTTGTTTGATTATATCGCATTACGACCATGAAAACAATAATGAATAAAGTATGACAATAATGATCAAGATGAAAATAATCGTAATTCATCATCAAAGTAATACTAAGTATGGTTAAGCTGGATGTCATATATATATACAAAGTGCATGCTTGTAAGTTCACAAAATATCTCTTCCTTCTTAGGGGTGAGGTTTGCGTCATAGGTTCGGAGTCCATCGGTTTCTTCCTGAAGTTCTCCAGAGTGAATCACCAAATACAAGATTTATATTAGCACAATATAACGCACATTTCTACTTTAACACATTTCACATTTTTTGATTTTCGCTAAATTTCACAATCCTTTCATAAGGAATACACAACTTCTTCGCGGCTGTAGCTTAATTATTCATCCATCATCGGCACCCGTGGATAGAGGGTCGGCGCGGATGGCGAGGCGACTTCTCGCGGAGCGTCTCCTGCGTTCCTCTGTTGCGTAGACATCGCGGCCTTCTCTTCCAGGTTTTTACGTGCCAACTCTGGGTCCGGTGGATAGTATTTGGTCCATGGATAGTCTTCATTTTCCTCCTCTCCAAGAAATTGTTGTGCTAGTTTAGTCGAAATTGTCCCCGTGTTACTGGTCAATTTGCGAGTTGCGATTCTTCCGCTTCGTCGGGGTTTCTCTTGGATCCTAGTGACTTTCGGGATTGGTTCAAGTTCAATAATGTCACTAGAGGTCCATTTCTCTAGATTCACACAACAAAATACATTGTCTTTGGAAGAACCTTTCTTATCTCCGTCACTACCCCTTTTTCGACAACCTGTCCAGCAACCACCACAGCATATACCACCCCACTTTTTAATAGTTTTGCGTTTCTTAATACAAAGTCCTATCGTTATTGTTACTGCCAAAGTTAAACACAATGTAAACCAGGGGCTTCCCACCCAAGATGAGAATTTTCATGGAATGCAAATTAGTTACTGGCAATTCCACCATAAGTGAATTCATAGGGAAAACTTTAATATCTTTGGTCTTATGATTGAACCATGAAAACCTGAGCAACCTTGTCCCATACTCAAGATGTCGGTCGCAATTTTTAATTGTTTTTACCAATAATCTTAAATCATTTACACAAATCAGTCTTATAGTTTCTTAATTAGTCGCTGTTTCATGTATTTCGAGAATATGATAAACTCTCTATAACTCGGCATATACATACAAATAACCGAGGTGCTGAGTCCGCGTTTACTAGTCGGCGTATCTCAATACATGTTTAATGTCACAGGGGGTCATCCTGTCATATCTTTTTAAAAGCGGACAATATATACAAAGCTAAGCTCATTCAAGATTATTTACATCTACATTATACAATAATATAACTTATTTAGTTTATTAATTTGGTTAGTTCCTTCATAATAGCCAACACATACTCTTGTTTGCTATTTTCTCTACAGGGCTTAGGGATTGATTTACGCGGTTTAGGGATTGGTTTGAAGCCTCGACCTACTTTAGGGACTATTTCATCTATTTCCATATTTTCATCTAAGGGTACATTTGGGTTATCTAAGGGTATTTCATAGTCTTGACCACCATTTTCATCACATTGTTTTGACTCATGAGTCTCATCCGATTCTGAATCTACGGTCTGATCATTCTCGTGTTTATACTGCTGATCATCCATGATCTTTTTAGCTCTTATACGTCTTTGAAGTTCTGCTAGGGGAATATCCTCTTCGTCTGAAGATCCTTCTCTTTCCCATTGTTTGGACTGTATAGCTCTTTCCAATGGTTCTGGTTGCATGTCTTCATTTTCTGACGACGATTCATCTTCTGGTGGCACCACATAGTTAGTTTTTCTTAGAGTTCTTCCACCATCTTCAGTAGTTGATGACAGGGGCCAGTGCGAAATGTCTGCCAGTCTTAATTGTCGTGCATGGCATTTGGTGGTTAATCCAGTCAATTGGTCTCTCACCACGAAACTAACTGGTCCTTTCTGTTCTATGATTCGATAATATGGTAGCCACTTTTTATCTAACTTATTTTGTCTTCTGTTGTTCTTAAGGTAGACAGGATCACCTACCTGAAAATTTTCATCTTTGCTTTTCTTATCTGCCTGAGCTTTCTGTTTTTTCTTGGCTTCCTTCATATTACGATGTACTAGCAGGAAAGCTTTATGTTGTTCTTGAAGGGCGATCTTGTGTTGATCTTCTCCCGCATATCTCCTTCGAGGTTTCATTAACGTATCAAGAGGTAATACGACATCTCTGTTGTACATAAGGTAATATGGAGAAAACGTTGACGAATCGTTAGGATGGAAACGAATGGCTGCCAACGTCTGATTAAGATGAATATCCCATGTTTGAGCGTTGTCTGTTGTTTTCTTAGCCATCACGTCATGTAGAGTTCTATGAAATCGTTCTACTTTACCATTACCTTGAGGGCTGTAATAAGATGTTTTGATATGGTTGATATTCAATTCTTTTAAAGTTTCTTCCACTTTCTTATTCACATTTTCTGTTCCATTGTCTGTGAGGATTTGAAGAGGACAGCCATATCTTGGATGTATTTCTTCTAAGATAAGATGTACTATGTTGTCAGCTGACTTATCAGGAACGGGAAAAGCTTCTGGCCAACCAGAGTAAATGTCAATAAAAGAAACTATGTACTTGTTTCCCGACAAGGATGTTGGATATGGTCCTGATAGATCAAGTCCTACTTTAGCCATTGGAAAAGGTGGTATATCTGTCTCTTGAAGTGGAGGTTGATTTTTCTTATTGCTCCTCGTTTGGCATACTACACATCCTTCTATATAAGAGTATAACCTTTTGTACAAATTTGGTATGTAGTACTTTTGTCTGATTACGTCATATGTTTTGTCCACTCCTATATGTCCAAGTCCGTCATGATATTGCTGCACTACTAAAAGTTCTAACTCACGTGGTACATACAGGCGAAGTTTTGGGCCTTCTGAGTCTCCATCTGAAAGATAGTACATTAAACCATCAATTTCCAAAAACTTCTTTTCTTCGGTTGCCGTTGCTGTTCCTTTATTTAACCGATTCTTCAGTTTCTTGATCTGCTCATCGTGTTGTTGACTTTCTTTGATGTTGATTTCTTCTGGTAGATCAATAAAGGGTTTGACCAATTCGTCGTGTTGTTTAACTTCACATCTGGCTAATCTCTTAGGCGAAAAGGCATTGGAGTTAAGTACGTTCACTTCAAAGAAATTGTCCTTAACATCTGGTTCATCATGCTCTGATTGTTCTTCCTCTTCACACTCGAGGTTGACTGTCGGTAATCGGGATAAGAGATCTGCACAGCAGTTAAACCTTCCTTCTATGTACTCTACCTTACAGTTATATCCTGCAATACTTAATGCCCATAGTTGAATTTTCTTATTTTGCATTGGAGATTCTAAGATATACTTGAGCGGCGTATGGTCTGTTCTTATTGTAAACTGAGCACCGTGTAAATAATGGTCTAACTTCTGAAGGGCGTAATGGATTGCAAATGCCTCCTTTTCTATGGTTGACCACTTTTCTTGAGTTTTACTCAGCTTGTGGGATAAGTAATATATTGGCTTATCTTCTCCCTCATCTGTCTTTTGAGTAAGGCACGCTCCAATACAATTGTCGCTGGCATCGGTGTACAGGATGTAAGGTTTATTAGTATCTGGATATGCTAGTAAAGGCACTACCGTTAAACTTTCTTTAATAAAGTCAAACGCTTTTTGGCAACATGGCGTCCATTTGAACCTTGCATATTTTCTGGTTAAGTCAATCAATGGTTCTGCAATCTTAGAGAAGTTCGGTATAAATCTCCTGTAATAACTACACATACCTATAAAGCCACGAACTTCTCGGACTGTAGTGGGCGCTGGTAACTTTCTTATAGCTTCGACTTTCTTTGGATCAGGTGTAACGCCATGTTCATCAATGATGAAACCAAGATATTCTGTCTGTTCCTTGAAGAAACTACATTTCTTTAGCTTCATTTTAAGTCCATGCTTCCTTAGGCGGTTGAAAACGTCTTGAATATGCCGAAGATGATCTTCCGGTGTCTCTGAGAATATAAGAATGTCATCCAGGTATGCGATGGCAAACTCCTCTTGTCCTTGAAGAACTATGTTCATCAGCTCTTGAAAGACTGCCGGTGCATTACTCAACCCAAATGGCATCCGGTTGAATTGGAATAGTCCTTTGTGACATGCAAAGGCCGTTTTTTCTTTACTTGAATCTTCTAATTTCACTTGCCAATATCCACTCTTTAAGTCTAGTGCAGTGAAATATTTTGCCTTACCTAGTAAACATAGGATGTCATCAATCAACGGTAGCGGGAATGATACTGGTTTCACTATCTTATTCAAGCTTCTAAAGTCAACGCACATCCGGTCTGATCCGTCCTTTTTCTTCACCACTACTAAGGGAAATGACCAAGGCGATTGTGATCTCTCAATTATCTTTGCGTCCATCATTTCCAGTATGGCCTTGTCAATTATCTGTCTTTTATTTAAGGGTACACGGTAGGGTCTGTTCTTTATTGGGTGGTGATCTCCAGTTTCTATCTTCATTTTAACAGTATCAGTCACTCCAAGATCACTGTCTTTCTTTGCAAATAAATCATTGTTTTTGCTCACGAGTCTTTTGATTGAGTGTTCAAATCTTTTAGGTACATCAATTTCTTCTTTTGTGTCTTGAGTAGTCTGTATTTCTGAGATTTCCTTCTGTTTTAATGCGGTAATTCGTCCTACTATGTAGCCTCTTGGAATTTTATAATTTTTGTTAGTTTGGTTAACGAAGATCATTGGAACTTTCTTATCTTTCCGAACTATACAAACGGCGTCTTTTAAATATAATCCTGGGTCTTCCATAATGCAGTTATTGTCTATGCTGTTCACTTCAACCAAGTCACTTTTTTCCAGAGGAAAATTGTTATTTATTTTTCCATAGAATACAGTCACCGTGTTTGGTCTCATAATAAGTTTCTTAGGAGTTCTTACAATAGCTGAGATGTGTAAATCTTCTTTAAGTTCCGCGTATACGTTGCCATCAATACGCATGAGTCCAAGATCAAAGTATAAACGAACATTGTTTTTCTTGAGCCAATCACGACCGAGAATCATGTTTCGGTTGAGTCCCTTTGTCACATAAAGTTTGTGGTCTAAAGTTAACCCTGAAATCTTAAAGGAAATATTTACATACCCTATCACAATTAAAGAATTGCCATTTGCTGCTTGTAAAGAAGGGATATCATTATTAAACAACTTGGGACTGGGAAATAGATTTTCATACATTTTCTTACTAATTAGAGATACGGCTGCACCTGTATCTACCAAAGCTCTAAATTTATGTTTACCTACTTTTAATAAACAGCTACTGGGGTTGTTAGTAAAATTAATTTCATATGTAGGTCTTTGTTTAAAGTTCTTTCTTCGGGCTTCAACGAAGGAAGAACATCTTAGTTTTCCTGTTTTTGATTGTCAAAATAAGAGCGAGGTTTGAAATTTTGAGACGATCCCCTATTTACTTGGTCGCTAGATTTATATGTTCGGCCTTGACGATTTGATGGTCTGCCCCGATTTTGCTGCGCTCTTTGATACATATGCGAGCCCCAACAATCTGCACGCACATGACCTACTTTACCACAATTCCAACATTCCACAGGTGAACGGGGTTTCTGCTCTATATTATGGACGGGTTTGTTTTGACTGAGTCGTTTATTCATTTGAGGCTGAGACCTGACTTGGGGTTTGTTTAGAGTACAAAATCGAGCCCTATGACCCGTCTGTTTGCATTTAAAACACCTACTATTACGCGCATGGTCAATTTCCATTGGTTCTACATGCCTTGTTTCTACTGAGGTAAGATTATCTGCTCTATCCTTTAATAAGGGAAGAGTAGTATCAACATTTGAAAGAGTTCGTCTGTTGTCATTACTTTGTACAATTTCTGTCATATTTGACCCTTTTATCGCTAGCCTCTGTCTCAGATTTTGTTCTCGCATTGCTATTTGAATTGCGGATTCTAAATCTTTAGGGTTTTCTCGCAAAATTTTCATTCTGAGGTAGTCGAATGCCAACCCGTCACAAAAGATATCTACTAACTGTTGTTGTATCAAAGGCTCTTTTAGTCTGTCATTACTGTAGGCGTCTTCCGCGATTTGTAATAGTCTCTCGGCGAACAACTGCACACTTTCATTTGAATTTTGTCGAGTCTTACGCATTACTGCTAACGCGTGTTGGGGATCTGTTATTTCTGCAAATCTATTTTTAAGGGATTCCTTAAGATCGTTCCAAGATGGGATTTCTTCAGACGCATCCGTTTCATCTAAATACCTTTTAATATAATCCCCAACTGAACCCTTACTCGTTATGTATGCAAGCATGGGGATCTCATGACCTTCTTTCCCAGACATAACACTGTACTTTTCAACTTCCTTTATCCACTGTTTAAATTTTTGAGCATCTCCCTCAAAAGGAGTTATCACAGAAGATAGGGGCACTGAGAGTGCGGCTGTTATAGCTTTAACTTGACCAATAAAAAATCTTTTTCATCATCCTGATCTGGGACTCGGTGTCGAGTTTCACGAGTTTCATACGGCCTAGCATCATGATATGTTTCAAAAGTATTTTGTTTAATCTGCTCTTTTTCTGGGGACTTTTGACCTGTTTCTTGCCCTTTATTTTCCTCGTTCTGACCCAACCCCGCGAATTGTTTTTCTAATTGCTCCATTTGATTTTTAAATTCTTTTTTATCAAACCCATCACCTGTCGTCATATTGGTTGCTTAGACAAAGTTGTTTACTTCGAGATAGCTATAAGAGACATATAGAAATGGTTCTTACCTTATTCGATATTGAACTTCGCTCAGTCCTGGTCACTGGCACCAAGAAAGTTCATGTAAGCCTTCCGTCTTACGGATCCAATTGAGGGTCAGCTCAAACTTAGTTATGACAAGTCCAGTATTTCTTTCTCAAGCGGTTTTATTAAGCGTGATCGTATAGTTACAATTACATCAGCTAATAGCAGCCCAAATCAGGAGTCTCCACAATCTTATTTCATATGGGTATATATAAGGTTTTACTTATGATGGACAGTTTTGACTAGTTCGGCCCATATACGACGATCATGAGTGAACATTTAGTGTTCAAAATTAAGATTAATATTTTATTTCTAAATAAAGTAACAAAACCGTCAAAACTGCCAATCAAAGAGTCTGGATGCAGGATGTGAGTCTCCGAGTCCTGGGTCTCGGAGTCCCCCACCTAGTATGAGGCATCACTTACTCACAATACGTTCATTCATACACGGCATAAAAGGTTACAAAGGTTAATATATAGAATACACAATACATGACTCAATATAGAGTACTAGAGCTATCGTTGCAGACACAGAATCGCCAAATATGTCACATGTTGTTAAACTCTCAATTTGGATATTATTATGCCCGTATTATGCACCTGGTTTCATAACATCATTTAGGAATACTACGCATTGCTACAAGAGTCACAGAGTTCATTCTGTCAATTATCATTAACACCATTCAGTGCGCAGCATCTAGGTACACATAAATATCACAGTGACCATTATGTAATACTAGCAATTCAAGGTCATAGCATGGCTATCTGTTTACAGAGGGTTATCTATAATGATAGGTAAATGTTAGAAAAAAAATGTTGATGCAAACAAAAAGGGGTGTGGGCATAGGTCTCCCTGATACCCCTGATTTCATTTCTCTTTGATATAGAGAAAGAGACTAAAGTACTTTTACTATATTGAGTCTGTCATTCGTAAGATAGAGAGAGAGAGAGAGAGAGAGAGAGAGAGAGAGAGAGAGAAAGAGAGATTGAAAGCAATACAATGTAACCAGATCATGACAATAAGTCGTGCAAGAGAAGATACAATCTGTATATATAAATAAAAAGAGAAATATTAAAATGTCAATTAATTAAACAACATACTTGTTTTAATAGAGAGAAAGAGAGGGGGCATGGGTTTATAAAATATGGTTTTTCCTCATTTATTTCACATTACAAACAGCCCATTAACAATATCCACCAACCCCGGCCAAAATGGTCAGTAATTAAATATTATTACATGTATTATAACAATTACAGCATATCTGCAAATTTTACAATTTTAATTCTAAACATTTATATTTTTGACATATTTACAAGCACATCAATATTGTATTTTATATTGTTTTTCAAATATAAAACTAATGCATTAATTGCCTCTGTTTTATTTTGAGATCTACAACACATTTTATATTTAAATATCTTGTAGGCTATGAAAGACAGAATGGTATTAAAAAAACATATTTTTGCATTTCTTTCAAAGAAAAAAACCCCAAAACATGTTTCCACCGTATAACAAACCCTATAACTTAGCTTAAAGTTGACCATATCATCTGAACATGTTTACACTCGAAAATTTAATGTTTTACATCTTTAATTTTGCTGCACATATTACAAGAAGCAGAAGACCTATCTTTGCATTTAAAAGAAAAATATATTACAACACACTGTATTGCTCAGCAATTTGTAATTAAACTCACATATTCGTTAGTCAAATATATCTTTTACTTTGTTTTGTATTTGTCATTCCAATATTAGTTTTACCACTGAAGACAGTCTTTAAAACAGTGCCTGGTGACAGGGAGGCTTAAATTTTTTCTACAACACATTTTCGTAGAAAGTGTACATTTTTTATCTTCAATACAATGTAAACCATTTTAAAAAGAAAATCACAAGTGGATACTTTTTGTATAGATTGACAACATTTTTTGGACAGGTCGATTTAAACTTGTATATAAGTTTTCTTAAAAGTGACACATTTCTTCTATATTTGACATTGTTTTTGGATTGTCTTGCGTAATTAATGAAATAATCACGAACTTTAATTTTAAAAGTTTCCCAATTGAAATTGGATCTATTGAGTCATCTATATATTTCGAATAATTCTAAGATTTCGCGTTTGTAGTCTTTGTTCTCTAGATGCGAGATATTTAATTTTCAGAATCCTTTACCTCTCTCCAAATTACTAAAATCTAAATTATATTTAATAACCCTGTGGTCACTTAACTGCGTTTTTTTAAGAGTGCCTGGTTATTTCCGAGCAGCAATATTTTTTACATAATCAATTGAGTTATTGCGCACAAAAATAAAACCTATTCTACTCTTTGGGGAATTTTCTGCATCACATTTTGTATAACCATTTTTGTTGGATTTTTATTCAGCCACGCATCGACTAAATCCAGGTACTTAACTTTTTACAGGATTTGTCATTTTCTTTATTTAAATTGCAATTATAGTCATCGCCGATGATTAGTTTACTATCTTGTGAAGTATGGAAAGAAATAAATGTATTTAGCAAGTTAAAAAAAAATATTCTTTCACTTTCTTTATTGTGAGCATATAAGTTAACGATTGTAAGTAAAGTGTCGTCTATTTAAGCATTTACCAGAAGTTTCCTTACATCATTTGACTTTTGCATATTAAGAATATCTATATTACATTTTTATTGAAAAAAACGGAAACGCCCCTTCTAAAGGTAAATTGTATTAAATGTATTGCTTTTCCGTTCAATTTTCTATCATACAATTCTGCACCTTTCTTTATAGAAAATGTGTTTCCTGTAAAAGTATAATATTAGTTTTAATTTGTGATAGCCATGAAAAAAAAAATTATCTCTCTTTTCTGACGAATTAAGACCTCTTACATTCACTGATACCAAAGCTAATTTGCCCTATTTCAAAATATTCGTTGACAAAAAAAAAAGAAATTAATAAAAATAAAAGAAGTAATATTCTTCGAATGCTATATGAAAAAAAATAGTAAGGGAAAGATATCAACATTGTTACTATTTGATGCGTATTGGTATACATAATATAAGTATTTCCTATAAACATGTTTTAATATTGTCGAACACAGTCTTTAGAAAGTGTAATCTGAATTATGATATTACTAAATGGAAAAAAATGAACATAGTTACTATACTACTTCTTATTGGTATGTAGATAATTATAATCTATGATTGTTTAGTCGATTATATTGAACGTATTAAACGTACACATACCACAGTTCTGAAAATTCTGAGGTCAGAGGCCAGATCCGAGTACAGTTACCGTTCATCATCAGAGCTCTCTGTGTCAATTACACCCCGACACGTAACTGTCTGGCATAGCTTTGAGTTGTTCCAGCATCTGTAGTATAGTACACTGATTTGGTTGATCTTTGTTTTGTTTTTGTTTCCAGTCAAATTTACCGGAGTAGCGTGTTTTCTTGTTCGGACTCTTATTATTTCATAAGTACGCCAAATACGTTTTTTCCAGGCCAGTGATCCGGTTTTGTATCGCGGATGCCGTCATGGTCAAGGCGGGTGCCCCACTCGTTGTTGTAGGTTGCTTCAACAAATGTCGTTGATTGTTTAGAGGTTAAAAGCTTAACTCAATTAAATGGTACTTGAACACACTTGTGTTCTAATATTTCCTCCATAAAGGAAAACTTTGTGGACCCCACTTGTCATTGGATATGACCTTCTTACCCAGAAAAAGGGCGGGAAGCGCGTCATCGGCTATTGCAATCGCGTTTGCAGAATCTAGATCTCCGCACCGAACTGCTTTGATATACTGAAAGGCATGTTCTGCCGATTTATGTTTAACACTCAAAATTTCTAGTTCACATGGGTAGAAGTTAAGTAGGAAACACTGGGCACCGCAAAACGTGGTGAGATATTTTGTAGTTGATAATGCGGGCAGGTCTCATCTCCAGGTGAATGGCCATGTGTCTTGCGCACCTTACAACAAGCATCATTTGTACACACATACCAATTATGATCGGTTAACCAGCAGTTTGTACATTTTAAATAAATATTGTGTTTTGGCGGACCATAGTGAAAGTTTGCACTGAATACGGCCGCAGTAATTAATTCTGGAAAAATGAATGAAGCGGCTCTATGTACATAGACCAGGTGATGTTTAGGATGCTAGTAATGCGCATCGAAACTGGGTGGTGGAATTTTTCGTATAAAGTCTTATTTGTTAATTTGACCTCTAATTTGCCAAAGAATTCATGTACAGCGGATTCAGTCAAGGAAGGATAGACCACAAATTTGTAATTTAAGGGTTTTCTGAGATGTTGATGTAGCGCCAGAAGTGTACGGGTTTGTGTCATATAACTGGTAGGACACATTACTGATGTCAATACCCTGTGTAAGTAGCTGAAGCCTACTTTCTAGATTTTACAGATAAATTCTCCACAGGTTTCTGTCCAGTTGACACACATATGATCATTACCAATAACCTGTTTGATTGGTTCTATTAGATCAAAATCAGTTATCTGTTTATCACTGGAGTTTTTAAAGTATTTCATATCCGACATAATTTTGATTTAAAAAAATCATCTAAAATGATGAATATAAATTTGTTTTGTTTTTTCATTCATGTATTGTCATTTTCACTAAATATTTTCAATATCAAACATGCCCCTAATAAGACACGACTTAACAACTTGCGCAAGGTGTCAAACAGACAAATGACAAAGTTGATTATTGCGACATTCACACCTTTTGATTTACTGTTGCATGTTTACTATATACAGGTACTGCCCTGCTGATCCTCTTGTGAAATAGGCTTCAAAGACATGTCATACCAGTTATCCTCAATCTATATTTTGAAGAATTATCATGTTGAGAACTATTTTTATCATGTTGAACATAAAATCCACCACAGATATATTGTTTTATAATTAAATTGAATTTATTATAAAAACAAAAAAGTCATTTAAGAATCAATTTTGAATTAGAAATAAATATATATTTTTTTCTTTTAACTTATTAAGCTGTTATATTATGTCTACTAAATGAAAAACAATTTTTATTACGTGCACGAGTCTAAGTGGGGAAATTCAAATTTCTAAAGTTTACATAGTTCTAATATCGAAATAGAAAACAGGTCTCCACCCTCCGGTGGAAAACATAGATTAACTTCGGACCCCATCCCCTGAAAACAGTTTCTGAATCTGCGCATGTAAAAATGATGTTAAAGAAATAGAAGCCTATTCTTTTTTCTTGTTAACAAGCAAAGATAATCAAAAATAATCCATACAAATTGTATCTTAAATATGTATTTTTTTAAAGTAATATTTTGAATATTGTTTTTGGGTGTTGATTTTGATCAACTCTCCTATGCAGTTACTCAGACTAACCGAAAGTGTAACAGTGTTTGGACCTCAGCACAAATCATTGCTGCTGACAAGACTTAGTTCTTGAAAATAATTGATAAATTCGATGTAATGTATGCTAAAGCATTGTTTTTCAATGAAACGTATTTATTAATACCTTGAAAATAGTCAGGTATTAAATGGTATTAACAATTTAAATATTTTTTGTAGTCGTATATATTCCTACGGCAGAGTTCAATATAGTCTCGTTCAACTCGACGCTCGGCTGTCTCCGTAAATCCTTTTTTTTTTTTTTTAGAAAAATTTTGAGAAATATTTCTATTACTGATACATAGTTTGATTGAATAAATTTTATCTTTAAATATTATTTTACATGATTCATATGGCGGTTTCTCGACACTACATGTACCTGTCATAAAAAATAACATCATTGATTTTAAAATAAATAAATATCGACAAAATCAACTCCCGTCAGTTCTTCAGTACTTTGATTAACATCACAAGTAATAAAAACTAGATATAGCAGGAAACAGTGCTGTGAGTACCCCTTAGGTACAGAGTTGTACAGTGGAGTACTGTGGAATACAGTGGCTCTGTCCAGTGGGATACAGCGAAATACAGCAGCTCTCTCCAATATGATAAAGTGGGATACAACAACTCTGTACAGTATATGTTCAATAGGTTTACAGAAGTGTAGAGTGATTGTACAGTATATATAAGACGATGTCAGTCGATTCTCGGGAATATCAGCAGATTTTGAATTAAGCAGTGGGGATGAATCATATGGACATAGCCTACCTCCTAGAAAATCTCCAGAGTAATGCTCCAGAAGTGTAAGGGGTAATGCATTGAGCCTTTCAGGAGAGTAAATTCGCAGTGAGTGTCGTAGATCTTTTGGAGATTCGGCCGTTTATTTTAATATGTTGACTGCAGGAAACTAGAAATAAAATAAAAAACCAGGAAACAAATAATCAACTAATAAACTCTGTTGTTTTTATAATACACATTCGATGACAGTCGTAATGTGATTTTGTTGTTCAAATTAATCTTAAGCACTGGTTGTTTACAACTACCAAGTTTTTGAAATGAATTTGAGTGATATGTCAATTTCTGTAGTTAATAAACAACGTCTGTGCACACAAGCAAATGTTTATTCCAAAAAAAAGTCGGATGCATAACATTTGAAATAAAATTCGTCATAAAATGAAACAACATTTTTTTTCCTGATAAGGATTTCAAAGGAAGAAAAAGTCGATTTAAATCTAAACTACCTTTTCCTCAGTGAACGTCAATGAGTGACTTCGAGGGTTTACTGGCAGCGAAAAAAAGGGATTGCATATATTTCCACATTTTTAAATTGTTTTTATGGTTTATTAGTTTTTGTTTTGCAATATATGAACCTGATATCGTGACACACTTTCATGTTACGTTTAAAATTCGTTATTTAATCCATTGACAAGAGTAATATCAGATATAAACTTATAGACAAAGAAAACAAATAAACAAGCAAGCAAACAATCAAACATTTTCAATAAAAGAATGCATATCAAACTATACTCTAAGCACACACAAGTCTCACAAAAATCGTAAGCATTTAATGAATATTAAAGCCTTCTTTATGAATATTAACGGTGTGATGAAATTCAATAAAGCCTGGAGGATTGTTTCAATGTATTTGCCTGTAATAACACTACATATCGATTTTGTATTATACATTCCAATAACTTAAAATGACATATCATTGGGGCGCCCTGGGGGAGGGGGCTTGACCTATTTATATTTAATTATTTAACCGTACTCCGGCTTTAAATTATATAAATATAAGTTATAAGGAATCATTCTTAAAATATTATGAGATGAACATTTCGCTCGGGCGTGAACAAATCTATAATAAGGTCCTTCGGGCTTTTTTGGATTTGATCACACTACAAGCAAAATTATCACCTCATAACCTTCTAAGAATGACTCCTTATTCTTTAATAATATAAGACAAATGATTTTTTGTTACTTATAACTATATAATTTTCAGCAACTGTACGAATTAATATTGAAATAGTCATTGATGAATTTTAATTCAAAATCGATTGGAAATGTTCTCATAGACAAATAGACATGGTTTTGTAAATATTCAGAAATGCAGAACAATTTTATGGAAAGGACATAACCTAAACCGAGTAGCATGTCATGCAAAAAACGTACCGTACCACGAGCGAGCGTCGTACAGTTTTATGTAAAAACCATACCGTAACATGTACAAAACCGTTCTGTACCGTGAAGAAACAAACTGTATAATACACAAACTTAAGGTTGTATGTCATCGTCGTTCAGGTTTTGCATAACGCAATGCTTTCAACTGCTTACTGAAATATCCAGACTGTTTCAATATTATCAGATGCTTGCCGATATTCATATCATTAATAATGTTAATTTGAACTTATATGGTACCTTCATAGATGGAAATCAAATTTACGTATATTCATTTAATGTGCTTAAAAAGTTCTTTATCGCCTCTTCGAAAATGCAGAGCACAACTTTAAAGAATAATAATGTTACTGTCCTTGAAAAATACATCAGCGACAGTAGAAAAAATATCCCTGTCTGTGTTCAAGGTTTTTGAAAAAAAAATAGATTAGTGCTAATACTTCTATACTAAAATAAATAAAAAAAATTAAACTTCACACGGTCATAATTTTTAAAAACGGTCAAATTCAAAATAATGGGCATTGTTAAATATCATTTATCAACAATACGAAAGTACACTAGTGTTTTTTAAATATTAAAATAAATCACTTGTTATTTAGGTAATAGCTAGGAACTGTCCGATAATGCTTAAAAAATCATGATCGGCTAAACAATTGAAAAAAAAACCCAAACAGATCCCTAAAAAGAGACCTCTGAGAATGTAGTGTACTTGAATGCGAAAAAATAAAAGGCAGCGATTTAATTTCTATTATGTTTATACTACGTGAACGATAACATACCTCGTTAAAGTAAAATAAAAAAGTCATTGCATTATAGCATCAACCATTAAACATCAAAATTGATTCCGTTTTTACTTAAAATCATATTTATATTATCAATGATTAATTCAACTTAATTTCTTAATAGTCTTTTGAATTAAAGAACTTAGTTTTAATATATCTATTCTATTTTAAATTTTAAATATTTATAATATAATTGATATAAACGTTTTGCTTTCATTCAGGTCCTTAGGGGGTAATCAGATATCAAGGATCAGCAACAACACCTTTAAAGGGCTACCACAGTTGGAGACTCTGTAAGTACTGTTACTACTGTTACCGTGCTATTCACATCATGACGAAACATCGACACCTATAAATGCAGACATTTTCAAATAAACTTCGAAATACATGCACAAGAGTTACAGATTTTAATATTTGATATTGAAATAATACGTGTGAGATGATTACCGTAAACTATCATTGAATATAATCTGATCAGTGATTATTGTGAAATTAATTGAATTTTTTTTTTCGATAAGCTGCCCTAAAATAACAACAATGAGGGTAAGGTGGTAGACACGCTTTTGCATATCTACGTCAGTTGGAGTTATACCAAAATATACTCTTACAGTGTTTTACTAAAGAATAACTATCTACAGAATAAATATATTTAGCAAAACTTTATTTAAAGTATACATAGGAATTAAGATTTAACAAAAGCGTAATAAATAATTAGCCTTATATTTGCTCCTTTTTTACACACTTTTAGTTTTGATAAAAATGAATATACATTTAAACTTTATGTATCAATCTGTGAACCGTAAACGGAATGTCGTCTTTGTCCATCCGAACTAAAACATCGACTACGTTTAAGAAATGACAAGTCGACAGAAACTAAACTTTTGCCATTATGCATTTTTAAACCATACGAAATTATGTTTGATAAAAAGCACAATTTATTATATAAGAACAATTTAAAAAAGAAATAAAATATGTAGAACTACAAGCTCATCTATGTTAAGGACGCCCATAAGAAAAAATCCATATTTTTCACATAAAATGTTATCCGTTGAATAATCTTGACATTCTAATCAAATTATTTGTTACGCAAAGTGATCACATTTCAAAATACAAATTGGATACATCGCTATTAGATGATACATTTTTAAAGTCTCATTGGAATACCTTGTAATGTCATTCCGCCAAACATACATGTAGATGAACGAGGCTTAATACTGAAAAAAAAAATACACAGTGCAAGGACTTAACATCAACAAACATTTTTTCTTTCTGTTTTCATCTTGTAAAATGAACATTTAAAATTTCAAAAAATGTTTGGAACCTCAAATATTCATCGAAGAAGAATTATTAAATTCAACGTCAACAGTGTATGCAAAGAAAAGTGCATGGTGTTTCAATAATTAACGCTAATTGATATCAAATGATGAGCGATTTTATACAGTTCACAACATTTCTGATATAGCGGGGATGTAATGTTGTAACATGTACAGTTTCAGTATATTTAATTAAGTGTATGCCCTTACACTACTTCATTTTATCTGATCCATTTCACAATCAGCTTCATTTTCGCAAAGTTCAAACTCAACACTGACTAAGCTCACAATTTATATTTTCATTCGGAAAATAAATGAACGCAGCGAACGCAGCGAATTTCACTAAACTGATGTTTGAATGGTTTTTTTTCTGTTAACACAAGTTATTGTTATCAAATTGTTTAAATTCGAAAAATTACATTATTTTAATATGCTTTAGTATGCTTTAATAAGGAGGGAAAATGGGAGTGGGTAAGTGTATACTTTGAGTTTGTAATTTACAATACAGTGATGTTTCAATATGTTTTATGTTACTTTGCTAAAAATAAAGGACAAAAACCTTTAATGTGTATAATAAGGTTGTTTTTTAATTGTGATTTTTACATTTAGTAATAATCAAATAAAGCCGGATATAAATATTTATCAATACTTATATAACATTATCAATTAAGAATTCCAAGAGATAATATTTCTTTGACCAACTTGTAAAAAATTGTTGAACAAGACTAGAGTTTTCTGATCTTCAATATTTTCAATCATGATCAGGAATTTATTGAAATCAATCAGTTTTCTTGCCCACAACTGTTCCTGTCTCTCTGTTGTACTAAAAGGCAGTACAATGAATAAAGAAAACCAATACCTGGAATGATAAATATTTTCAACTTCAAATTGAATTTCAATTGATTTTAATGAAAAATATTATGAGAGGGTACATAGTTAATATAATTAAAAACTAAGCCAAATATAGTTTGTGAAAGAAATACCTATAGTGTACTTTCTATTAAAATAAAAAAATCGATATAGTGTCTCGAATAAGCCATTTACTGCTAAAAAAAACATTCAATTCAACAATATGTCATGATTTCCCAACTATTGTGCTAAAGATAACATAAAAATGGAATTTATTTTTAATATTGTGCATATTGATGGAAGATACAATTACTTTAATACTACAACATACATAATCAAAGTGTTTAATCTTAAAAATGTGTGAAAATGCAATAAACTTTTTTTTGTCTTTTTATACATTTGATCGTCATATAAGAAGGCTAAAACCAGGCTTCGATTTACATAATAAACGATACAATATTTTCTAAATTTAATCCAGATCCTCAAAGTAAGCTAGGTAGGGCTAGCACTATGTTTTGAATTTCCATTGTTTACATTTTCATTGAACATGAATGACATGCAAGGTAATATTATTTATGTATTAGAGGCTAGTAGAAATGAAAAATAGGTGTCAATACTTTCTATGATCAAAATTAACGAAACACAGAACATTTACTTTGCCTGACTTGAGTCACCAAATTGATAACAATAAAAAAAATCAAAGCTGGGGGAGTTCGCTTCGTTTCCGTTGTATTCAACAATATTGAATAATATAAAACAATATCTAGGGAAAGTACAGACAAATCCTACGTTGTTCAGTTTTTTCCTCTACCGATTCCCGTCCATGCTGGTTGTAAATCAGTTAAATTTGCCGATACATCACTGAAGTCTACATGTTTATTCTGAACACAGCTGCAAGCACTGATATGATGTAGTCAACATCGACGTCATTTGATGACTTATACATTCGATAAGTTCGTGAGATATAGAGAATATTTAGTGTATTTACTTCAGTACACTTTACTTGATACGATCAAACCAAATACTTTATCATTTTTATTGTACTTATTTATTATTGTACTTTGATTGTACCTCACTGTACCTTTAACTGACTCACATTGTACCCAACTGTACCCTACTGTACATTTCTAATAAACAGCACTGTAACTAACTGTACCCCTCTGTAAGCCACTGTAGCTGGCAATGACAACAACTGTAACCCACTGTACCGCACTGTATCATACATTTGAAATATTAAATATTTTTTAATATTTTCAGTGTAATATTTTCCTCCATATTCAGTTGTATGCAGCATTTACAAAGAAAATAATTCAACATGTCATTAAAATTAATGTATGTTTTATTTTTTAATCTTATTTTGAATCTTACATTCACAAAAAATAAGTTATTCTTTTAGGTAATTTCCTGAAAAGATTAAATCCTGAATTTTATATTTTGAATCTGATTTTATAAATTTTGCAGATTTTCTTCTCTGCTAAAACACTTTTGGCGGTACTCTAATATTAAAAGTTAAGATTGTATTTCTTAGTCTATAGAACTTTGCATATTTTTTCTGTTAGTTTTACCTTACTTATTTATTAAAATAATTGTGTAACTAACTGTACCCCTCTGTAAGCCACTGTAGTTGGCAATGACAACCACTGTAACCACTGTACCATAAATTTGAAATATTAAATCTTTTTAAATATTTTCAGTGTGATATTTTCCTCCATATTCAGTTGTATGCAGCAATTGCAAAGAAAAGAATTCAACTTGTCATTAGAATTAATGTATTTAATCTTATTTTGAATCTTACAATCACAAAAAATAAGGTTTTATTTTTTAGATAATTTCCTGAAAAGGTTAAATCTTGAATTTTATATTTTGAATCTGATTTTATTAATTTTGCAGATTTTGTTCTCTGCTAAAACATTTTTGGCAGTACTCTAATATTAAAAGTTAAGATTTTACTGTTTAGTCTATAGAAATTTGCATATTTTTTGTTAGTTTTACATTACTTATTTATTAAAATAATTGTATTGCACAAATTTCAAAAATATTGAAAATGCTCAAAAACGATAAAAGATACCATATTTCAAAATTTTGATCATTGACCTTATATAAGTTTTATGCCAACAAAATAAGGTTAATATAAGTAGTTCAATACTATTAATGTTTTTGTATTATCATCATTCAATTTTTTTTGATAAAATTGGATCAATTTGGGTAAGAATTTGAAAACTAATAGAGGAAATTCGGACTGGAATATTTGTTTAAATTGTTGCTTTAAAACTAAGGCTTTATACCTTTTTAGTGCCACTCCCATTTATAAACTGTAATTCATTTTTCTAAAGTGTTTTATTATTTGTAATAGTTTTACAATTAAGAAAATTTCAATCGTAGTGTAAAATTTAATGGAATTTTTCTTGATTTTTCAAAAAACAAATTCAATGCCTATTGACTCAAAAAGTCGGTCATTGACCTTCTTTTTTGAAAGTGAAAACTAACTCTACAATCAAAGGACTATAAGTTACAATAGATGGCTTTTCATTGTCATCAGTAGATTTTTTTTCCATTCTGAGTAAGCACCATCCTTAAGCACAAGAAAACACACCTCTCTAACTTACCAGGTTACAGAGTTTTTTTCTTTAAGATTATGGCAAGCCCTCGATTTCTACGACCGGGCTGTTAATTTCCCTTTTCTCGTTAACTGTGCTACAGCCACTTAAAAAGCAGCCAACTAACACTAATTCAACAAAATATACCTATGCTTTTTCTTTGTGTATATATATGCAGGGATTACTTTGCGTTTGATAAAAGGATACATTTTGTAGATAACATGCAAATGTCTTGATCACGAATTAATTTCTTTTGATAATATATTTAGTGTCGGGTTCAAATTTTACATACTGGTAATTACACCTACTGCATTTACTATATGTATTATGAAATTATACATGAAAATTTATCAGCAACATATTAAACAGTATAAATAATTGGAGCAAAAAATAAAAAGGATTCGAATATCAAGTAAGGTTGTAATTAGCCTTTTTTCCTTATTGACAGGCATGAAGCGTCGTTATTAATACGGAAGGGTAGAGCAGACTCCTCTTAAAAAAATCTTACAAAAAAGAAATCTGCCAACCGCCCGCCAGTAATAAAATATCCAAATGTATGTGGGGGTGGGGGGTGGGGGTTGCGCCTATTACAACAAAAGCTTAAATTTTACTGTTAATTTCATGGTTTTCTTTTATTTCCACAAAAATGAAAAAGGTGGGGGGGGGTATTTATGAAATTAGGTAAATTTTGGAAGAAAAAATGTTTGATGCAAACTAAAACGGGGATGGGGAAGGGGGTTCTCTGATACCCTTATTCTCCATTAAGACAATGATTTGCACCACTAAACGGTCTCTAAAAAAGAAAAATTTTCATTCAAATTTAAACAAAATTTAACAGTATGATTGTGATGACTAATAAAAGTATAACAAAAAAAAAGAAGAAAATTTCATCATTGGTTCTAGATTAATTAAATTTAAGTATTTTTGACGGAAGTGAAAACTTGATAAAAATCCTAGATGACGTCATCATATTGAACTTTGACGTGATGATATGACCTTGAAATTAGTTGGACAAACATCCTTAACACTGTCGGGGGTTGTGTCTAAATTTCACGTCAATACTTTGAAAGGAACACAAGTTATGCAATTTTAAATGATATAAGGCTAAATTGCACCGAAGTCATTAAAAACACCATCCAGATGTATGTTTCAAAGTTATCAAAATATGTTGTGTCTCAAATGTTTCAGCCTTGAGTAATTGATGGGTATGATTTATATTTTGTTCTCAAAATAATGGATTAAAATTAATTTTTACATAATATTAAGTCAATGCTTTTGTATTTGAGAAAATATTTTAATTGTATAATTTAAGAGGTGTTTCTTACTACCTTAAGCCCCCCTTGTTCATAATTACCATGTTTTTAAAATGAATGGTTATTTGTTGCTCGAACTATTGCCCTTAAGATCTTATACCTAAAGCTTTCCCAGATAAGATAGCTTGCAACTGCCCCACAGGTTGCAGAACCTTTATGTGTGAATGTAAACGTGCCTACTTCCGGGGTAAAGACATTTGCAAATTTCAAATTACAATCTTATCATTCAAAAATGATTGTATAAATAACATAATTATATACCGTAGCTTAATAAGGGAAAACAGAAAAAGAATTCCAAATAGAAAGCTGGTGGAGTTTTTTCTATTAATACAAGTTTTCAAAGGACTGCGAACGATAGCATTGTCTAGCCGCCTAACTAAAAGTCATTTTTTGAAAGATGTCTAATCAAAGTTAAATTTTTTATTATAATGTAAACATTTATATATATTTTCATTAAATATAAATGGTTTTTTTAAACATCCCCCCCCCCCCCGGTGAAAAAAAACCTTTTAAGGGGATTTTATTATTGTTATTTAGCATATTTCTACCAAAGGGTTTGTTGTTTCACGAGGGGGGGGGGGGGGGCATATGTCTACAGACCGAAATACATTCCAAAAAGAAAATTTTGCTATGTAACTTTTGAAAAATTAACAGATATGAATTAAAACGAAATGTTAATTTAAAAGATATCGTAAATATGTTATTATTAAGGTTTTATGCACATATTGGCCGCTAAAAAATATTTTCCTCACTCATAGAGGCCGATTTCATTGAATAATTTTAAGACCCCGCTTTAGCAAAATTTTGTTTAAAGATAATTAATTTGATTACAAATGTTATTTTGATATAAATTGTGTAGGATTTGATAATACTTTTTAGTAGAAAACATAATTTTTGAATATCTGAAAGAAATTCAGAAATTTTTGGATGTAAAATGTAGGCGGGAAACGGGCGTTAGCGTTCGCAGTTCTTTTATCTCAAATATAAAAAAGTAATATTTTGATTCTTTTCTTTAACATAATAACTGAACAAAAAATAGATACAGTGGGAAACAGTGCTGGCCAGTACCCCGTATGTACAATGCTGTTCAGTGGGGCACATTTAAGTAGAGTGGTTCTGCCCAGTTTGAAATAGTGGAAAACAATAACTCTGTACAGTAGATGTACAATAGGTTTACAGAAGTGTAGAGTGATTGTACAGTAAATATCAGACGATGTCAGTCAATTTTTGGGAATATCAGTAGATGTTAAATTTAGCAGTGGATGTAAATCATATGGACATAGCCTAACTTCTGGAAACTCTCCAGAGTAATGCTCCAGAAGTGTGAGGGGTAATGCATTAAGCCTTGTGATGGAGTGAATTAGCATTGAGTCTCGTTGATCTTTGGGAGAGTCGGTTATGGTAATATGTTGACTGCAGGGAACTAGAATCCAAAAGGAAACAAGTTATCATTTGAATAACCCTGAACTTTTTAAAGTATAAATAGGACTTAACATCAATTCTCTGTAAAGACCAACATATTACTGTAGAGTCATGATGCACACAATCTCAGATTTTCATGAAACTTGCTCAGGTGATTGATACTCATAATGTATGATATTATCCACCATCAAAATAATGTCTATTACCTTGGTTGTCATGGTAACCAATTTCATTCATTTAGGGCACAAATACAGTTTTTAAAGTGGAAAATAAGCTAAACAAAAAGTCACAGCACAGGTTTAAGTTTTCAAAATATTTCACACATAATATACATACATGTAGTACAAATATAAATGTTCATGATGCAAGAAAAAAAATCTCAGTGCCCTTGTTTATTTTAAAGCTGGTGGCTTAACGATGGCCAACATTTCTAAATTTTGATATTTCAATTGTTACCCTGTATTTTTAAAAGTCTCTTGGCTTTTAGAATTGTTTCTCTATATTCTTTGGAAATCTGTTTTAGATATTTTCCATCAATGAAATAGGTTGACTGCTTCAAAAGATAACAACATATATGATTTTAATTTTATAACTGACTGTCTCGCTGGTCTGGATATTCACTGGACTGTTCTGATTATTTACCTCAACCTCTGCAATGTTGAAAAAGCAAACTATTACATTATTGATCATTAAATAACATCATATACATGTATGTTTTTTGCATAGAATACCAAAACAAGCATGTTTGAATGGGACTGAATATTTTGTTCGAATTAAAATCTCCAGTGATATTGATTAATGCTATTTTTAGTTGGAATCTTTGTCTATAGTTGTGTGCACTAATTAACAGCTGCGACTGAATTAGATATGGCATAACGGGGCTCAACATTAATTAAAAATAGTAACCTGTACTTCTGGCAAGTTGCTTACTTGTGTATATGCTATTATATAAATAGTGCCTGTTTGGGAGGGTAAGAGTTGAAATTGACACCCCGAGAAAACCATTGTCAACCGATGCGAAGCATTTTTTTTTATCTCATATTCACCAATTCATTAAATACTTACTCTTAATACACTAAAACTAAAATCACATGCTTTCTCTACTCCATGTGATCAATGTTTTTCCAACATGATGAACATCTGCCTTGGCCATGTTGTTGTGACGTCTTTTTGAACTTCAATACAGAAAAGTCAACAAAGAAAAGTAACTTTCAATTGATTTTTGTGGAAAAGCGTTAACTTCAATTTATTGTATATGAAAGGCAGTGAATATATCCAATCCAATTTTTGTTTTATTTTTTATACCACGGTCTCATTTTGTTAAAAAATGTTTATTCCAGCTTTCAATTACCTGCTTAAAATTAAATTGATCCTATTTAGTATGCCTTTTTTCACTTTTTTATAAGCTAAATCTATGAAACACAAACCGATGGTATTGTTATCTGTACATATCACTTAAATCAATTTATGTATACATGTACATTGATTTCCTGCTTATAAAATCAAACCAATGTCATGATCAAACCTTCAATTTAGGGAGCATACCAGTTATTTATATGATGGTACTCTTTATGTCATGTTGGCCATAAGCAAAATGTTTCAAGTTGTTGCTTTTGCGTGTACACGTATATTTGGTATTTACAGAGAATTGATGTTAAGATATATTATGTTATTCAACCAATCTATGCCGACACACAGAGCGCCAGGTGCAAAAGTCTTTAACGAGGTTGGATCAAGCAATGACAACAAAAAATGTTACGCAATTTCAGATTAATACTGACCTGTCAGTACTTCATACATTCAGTGCGGGTTCCGCCGCACATTATGCGTGTTATTAAGTCAGACGTTGGGGAAATCACATTATTATATATATGGACCAAACAGAATATTCCTGACTGACATGGGAATCATGCAGGTTAAATAAAATAAAAGAGCTACTTTGTATGCTCTGAACATAAAATATCGTAGCTATTATGTTTAGACAGGTAATACTTTAAGAGAGTTTCTTTGGTTTGTCGGTGCCACGGAGTGATTTGTATGTGCTCCTCACGGCAGTCAGGAAAAAAGCAATGTATATAAACAAAGTTCAACTTCTTAAAGCTCTACAACAAAAAGCACTTGTATGAGTGAGGAATGTCCAGTGACCTCTGATAGAGAGTATACAGATATACTAACTCTGAGTGACCTGGATCTAAAAAGAAATTACAGAAAAAGTGTAAGATTTTTCCGTGAATTTTAATTATTTCTTCTTATTTAAAATAATTACACACTATCTATATCTATCAAACTATTAATATCGATAAGATGTCGAATTTTTTATGCTAAAAATTATAAAAGGAAATAGCAAAAACATCATGTTGTTCACATTTTTTCAAACCTCCAACAAAACCTTCAAACAAGATATGTTGCATTTAGAAAAATAAGACAATATTTCATAACATAGCTATTAAGACAATTTAGCAGTGTATCTAATATAATTCATCATTGACTGAGGTGGTTGCTGGGAGTACAGGTGTACCTTTGACATCATGCGTAACACTGGGTAGATATTATGATGTAGTTAGCTTAAGAAGGCAGTGACAATCTAATTTAGTTTAAACACATTTTATTAATACTCTAATGGATTTGTAACAGGTAAAACCAATATACATATTTATTCTTAAAATTTCAAAGGGCTGAATTACAAAAAAATTTGATGGAGTATAGTATCAGTCAAGTATCTGGTTATAATAGCTATATAGCAGAATAGATAGTCGCAAATAGGGGTAGACTAATTTTGTCCAATATTGAAAGCCTCTTTAGCCCCCGCTGCAATAGGAATGTTCACTATTTTGTGAATTATGTTTTAGTTGTTGGATTGGTGTTGTCGAGTAACAGGTATCATATCCTTCTATAATAGAAATGATTCTGTAAAAAAAAAAAAGTTCATAAAATGGGGAAGTTAAAATTGTTTAGGTTAATCGATCGTAAACGTTTGGAATAAGTGTGCTGGTAGTATTGATATTACTTAAAATATTATATATATATATATATATATATATATATATATATATATATATATATATATATATATATATATATATATATATATATATATATATATCTATATATATATCTATATATATATATATATATATATATATATATATATATATATATATATCAATCATCAATTTGTATATGAAAATAAAAATACTGAAGCATATGCCATCTACACTTCCCAACAGTGTTCTCGCTATTACACATATATCGGAGAATAGTTTGTAAAGTCTGTGTACTTCATCAATGGTCAAAAACGTATTAGGTTAAATATTAACGCTGTGATTGATGTTAACTTCTTTCGCATTGGAAAAAAAACCCTCACGCATTTATTCACATCAGGTTTATAGACAAAAAATGGTTCTACTTTGTTAGCGTACGATTGAAGTAAGAGATTCATTATCGGTATGTAAATAATGAAAGACGTCCTATATCTTCGTTCACTTTTTTTATCATTATTATTTTTTCACATGTTATTAATAATTGAACAAAACATGAAGAGGCATAGACAGACATATATACACTCATTCACTCACACACATATTCAAAATGCACAAAGTCTAGAAAGTCATACACTAGTAGTTATCTTTTTTAAAAATATTTTCATTGTGTTTGGATGATAAATTAAGGAATAAAATTGAACAAAAATAAAGTAACTAAGTAAAGACAAATACATTATTCAAGTGATGTAATAAAGTTATCAAGCATACTCAATCTTATAGTGAATTTGTCTAACATCATTTGAGTAGCATATACTTTTTTCTCTATCAAATAATATAAATTTATTGTATTTTTGAGTTCACTGATAAAAAGGTTTGAGCCTGATGATTGGCATGTCATTGTGATATGAACTATTAGTATTATGAAATAAGTTAATGTTATGCCGAAATACAACACGCATCAAATAGCATAATTTGCAATGTTTTGTTGTTTTTCTGAATACAAATGTACTTGTAGCTTAACTTTATTTTTACAGTAGGTAAGGCTAGAGTACTTCCCGAATACATTTTTTAAGCATTTAAGTATGATTCAATAAGCAAAGTTAACAAATGTGTGCGCAAATAGTAGAATTCACCGAATGGCTGATAGTATACATGCAAACTTCATTCATATATACCGTACAACGGGTATTTTTTACGTGCTGGTAATTTTTACTAATTTTTACGAGTTATATAAATCCGTAAAAATTAAACGCATAAATTTTCACAGAAGTAAAAAAAAACCGCACGTAAATTTCTACATCGTACGTATGAGAGTAATGTTCATGACCTTCAGCTCAGTCCCTGACGGCTGTACATGTACATGTAGGTATATTTTGGCGTTTTTGGTCAGGTGGTGATTACAGTTTAGATCTTTCAGTCAGTCTTGAGTATTTTTTAAAACCACGTATAAATCCACGTTAGTAGCTAGATGTCTTTTTTGGTTGGGAGAGAAAGAAAGAGAGAGATAATTTTTTTTTGAAATGGAGTTGTCCTTCTTCTTTTCCCGGTAAATCGAACTGAGACGAGCACATTGTGTACATCAATGATGATACCCAGATAAATAGGAATAAGTAAAGTGTATATCACATATGAAATCAAGGTAAATGTATATAATTATATAGTAAGGATGTCAACAAGTACCCGGTTAACCGGGTACTCGATCGAACGTCAGAGTATTGAATACTAAAATCGGTACTCGGTTACTCTGATGTATATTTTTTAATATTTCTAAGTTTATTTAATAATGCATTAAAACATTAGTTTTAAAACTTAAAACGTCCATTGCACTTGTACATACAGTTATTAGGATTTCCTACGCCTCTAAATATGCTAAAAGACCGTTATCGCCTGTGGCAGTGTTTATATAGTAGTTATTGTGACCAAGCACCTGTTACCTAGCTTTTCTCACCTTTGGCTGTCTTCGACCCTTATTTTTTGGCTTACTTTAATGATTGGTTTTCACTGAACATCGTCGTTTATATAGTATATTATATAAATTAGATAGCACACAGTAGAGAAATTGAACAGACCTAAACCTCAAAGGTCTGGAAATATTTTAAAAGAACTGAAGATTCAAAAAACGTAAAATATCAGCTGTGCGAGAAAACTAGCTTATTCTATACGGGGGGAACGACAAACATGGTAAATCACATTTGTCTTAAACATAAGGAGGAATTCCTACAAAACTGACCAAGTTTTTACAGTTACCAACGTACTTGTTCATATTTATTTACACTCTTACCGAGTACCCGGGTACTCGATCGGAAAAACGTCCGAGTAACCGAGTACTAAAAATTGACCAATTTGACATCCCTAGCTATAAATATAAGGAATCGTTAACAGAAAAACGATTTTCTGATTTGTATATGTGTCAACTGTAACAAAGTCACGGTGAAATTTCCCCATTTTACCACAGATGGTTTTAATTTTTACGGATATGTCCAATTCGTAAAAAAATAACGCGTAAAAATTCAAATCACCCTATTTTATGACAAATTCGTAAAAAATTACAGCAGTTAAAATTACCCGTTATACGGTAGATCATAATTATTTTAGATGTATGAATCCTTTAAATTTCTGAGATAAAAACTCAGGGCTATACATACATGTATACGTAATACAACGTACAAATTTAGTGGTTAAAAGCAGAGAGCTAGAGTCGGTGGGATCTCTGATAGTCTTATGGCTTTCACGTTTTCGTTGGAAACACATGCAAATGTTCCACGTATTGTAGTCATTTTTAAAGGACAGCAACTTGTTTTTATTCCAAATAAATTGAAAAATTAGTTTTTCAAGTTTTGTTATCTACTGTTTAGAGGGTGTAGGCAAATTTATAAACAGATGAGGCAATTTAGGTAATAAAAGTGATTTAATGACAGTTATTTTTCCTAAAGGAGACAACTTTCTTTTATTCCAGTTATTTATTTATTGATAATTGATGCAAGTTTTGGTTCAAAGTTTATTTCTGTATTATTAGTAAAACTTGAGTTAAATTTAATTCCTAAAACATTGAAGTCTTTGTTTGTCCATTGAATTATAAAGTTTGAACATAAAATGTCACTGCTTCCAGAGTTTGATCCTATCCAAATTGCCTTTGTTTTTCCAAAGTTAGGTTTTAATCCTGAATACTTTGAAAATTGGAAGAGCAAATCTAATTACTTTTAAACTTTTCTCTGTTCTATCTAAAACAGGATTGTTAATCCGCATATTGAAACAAACAGTATTCTTTTTGTATATTGTATACCTCTAATATTTCTTTTTTGTCTTATCATGATACCCATTATTTTAACACATATATTAAATAAATAGGGTGAAATTGGACATCTTGTCGACACCCACGCCAAATATAAAACAATTCCGAAAAAATTCATTTTGAATTACACATAGTTTAGCATCTGTATAAATTTGTTTTACCCATCTTTGATATGGGGGCCAAAGTTAAATTGTTTTAATTATTTGTACATAAAGACCACGAGATATAGTCAAATGTTTTTTCGAAGTCTATAAGTAAAATCACTCCTGGTCTTTGCATTATATTTTGTTCTTGAATAATATCAGATACAAAACGAGTATTTTCCCTAATAAATCTGCCTTTTAAGAATCCTTTTTGGTTTTCATTTATGATATGATTTAATACTTGTTTTAATCTATTTGCAAAACATGCTCATATAAGTTTATATGATACATTTAAAAGTGATATTGGTCTCCAGTTTTTTAAGCATTCCCTGCATTGGTCTTCATTTGGTATACTTCCTAGTTTTTGGGTAGTAGACAACATATTTTTTTCAAAACCTTCATTGGCTGACATTAGGCAAAAATGAGAAATATCTTTCCAGAAAAATTTATAGAATTCTGCGGTAAAGCCATCTTGGTCTGATGATTTATCATTTTTCATATTTTGATAGCGTTTAATGCTTCTCTATAAGTAAGTTTTCCTTCAAGTTTTTCAACCTGTATAATGTCTGATTCAAGGTTTCAGTTTCTTGAAGTATTTCTTGTGGAGTTGTAACGGTAATCCCATTAATCACAGAGTTTGGATACTGTTTTATTTATGTAATTTCTTTTTTCGAGTGTAAGGAAATATTTCGTTGTTTTCTCACCTTCCTCAATTGATTTAGCATGTGTTCTCACTAGTACGTCCTTCATATATTCTTTTCTAATAGATTCTAATTCATTTTGCAAAAGAGTATATTTATTATCTTTATTACATTTTCATCCAAGCTCAAAATATTAATTCTTGTTTCCATTTCTTTTTGTCTATTTCTCTTATTTCCTTTTTTCTAGAGCTATATTTTATAGTATATCCTCTTATCTGTTGCAAAATCTGCTCAAAGTATGATTGATAATCAATATTTAGGTGGATATTTAAATCTGGTATGTGGTCTGTAGCTTCTTGTGAGTTTGGTGTTTCTGTGTACTGTTATTTTAAAGATGCTATTACTTTGTTTACCCCATCTATGTATTCCTTATCTTTTGAAAGAGGGTTATTGAATTTCCAGAATCCCTTCCCTTTTTCAAAGTTTGATAAAACAATATCAATAAGTATCCTATTTCTATGCTTGTGTTATGAACAAAATTTAGTTGTTGAGATGAAACTAAAACAAAATCTATTCTACCTTTTTTACTTAATAGACCGAACCATGTTCATCGTTTTAGAATCTCATGTTGATTTCTTCTTGGGTCGTTCAAATTTAATTTTTCGTTTAAGTTAAGTAACACTTTTTGGCTTTGGGGTTTCCTATGTGTTTGTAATTATTGTAATCTAAAGAAGTATCTTGAACCAAATTAAAATCGCCTTTTATCACCACTAAATCCCCATAAAATTGTTATACACTATGATGAACTTTTTCATAGAACTCTGGATCATCTCGATTAGGTCTATAAATATTTACTAGAAAAACATTATGTTTTTCTATTATTAATTCAAGTGCTAAGTGATTTCCCATTTCATCAGATGTTGTCTGTAATATTTCATAATCAAAATTATTATTGAATAAAATAGCTACCCCTCTGGAGTCAGTTCTGCCTGGGCTTATAACAATTTCAAATCCCCACATTGATCTAACTATATTTACATCATCTTCATTGAATGGCGCAGTAGTCTCCTACGAGATTGGATACCTTAAGGACACAAAATACAAAGCAAATTAAGATAATTAATGACCTGCCACTGCTTCATGCAGTCTGAGCACAAACAGTGAAGGTTTCGCTGAACATTATGCCCGTGATTGAGAGGTCGGAGAGAATTACATTATTTAACGAGGAACCAGACAACATATTGCCGACTGGCACGGAAATTCTAGGTAAATTTAGGATTTTAACAATTATTGCCGGTGAACTACAAAAACGAGCTATTTTATACGATCTGAACATAAAATATCGCAGCTATTATATTAAGAAGTGTAATATTTAAGGGGATTTCTGTGTTTTGTCAGTGAAGTGGAGTTATCTTTCTGTGTGTCTTATGGCGGTCGAAAAATAAACAATGCATATAGACATACATAAAGATCTACATAAAAGAGCCCTATTTGGAACGAGAATATCTTCAATGAACATCGTAAAGGAGTATACAGATATATTATTTTACTGTAAGTGACCCGTACCTCCGAAAAATTGAAAGTACCTGCTGCAGCAATGACTATGTTCTTGAATAAAATATAAAAATCAATAAGAAAACTAAAAATTTCCATTAAAGTAAAAAATGACCCTCAAATTCCCGTTGAACATAATTGTAGACTTTTTTATCAATGTATCTTTTTTAATTGCACAAAAAATATTAAAGTTTAATGCGTTTGCATCAAGAACATATAAACTACGTGTTTATGTACAACTAGTCATTTTTCAATAATTCAAGTTCTTGTTTTTGTTTGTTGAACATGTGTGCCAATGTTCACTACCTACTACTAGGCGATTATGATGGAGTACATGTATATATGCAATGTCGCAATAATGTTGGTGCATTTCCCGAACAATTCAAGATAAGTCTCAATTTAATTCAGTTTAAACATTATTAACACAGAATGCCGATATATATCTACATACATGTTCCTACTAAAAAAATGAAGTATTTTCTGTTAAAAAATCATTTTGATCTGGAATGTTATGTTTTGAATTTGTTGAGTGTCACCACTAACCAAAGACACAATATTGTGAGTAACACACTGTGCTCTGCTTAGAAATATGGAAGCATCATTACAATATAAGCACACATGTGTCAATATTGCCAACGCTTAAAGAAGCGTATAAAAATTGTCAGGCATCAAATGTTATCGTTGTTGTCGCGGTGGTAATGTTTTTATCATCGTCAATATCATTTTTGATGTTACTGATGTCATCGTCTTTGTTTTTGTTATCGTAGTCGTTGTTATTGTCGTCGTCGTTGTTGTTAATTCTGTAAAACAACACGTGTCGTTGTTGTCGTCGTGGCGCCGTGTCGCCATCATTATTATCGTCTACATCCTTGTTGCTGTTGTTTGTCGTTTTCTTTGTCTGTGTCGTTGTTATCGTTGTCTCTGATGTTGTTGTTATCGTTGTTGTTTTTGATGTTGTTGTTGATGTCTTAATGTTGTTTTTGTAGTGGTAGTTGTTGTTGTTGTTGTGGCATAGTGTTAAAACAGTTTGTTTAATATTTTCATAAGATTACCAGTTCTTATTTAATCTTATTTCGCATAGTGAAAAAAAAATACACAACAATTTAAAAAAGTTATATAATTTGACATTCTCAACAAGACTTCTTAGTTACTTCTTAGTTACAAACATAATGCAAAATTGATATAACTTGTTACTTACAGCGACATATCTTCGGCTGATTGGAAATCTACCAATGTTTTCTTTTAGTTTTATGGCCAAATTTAACAGTTAACTTTGAATATTTAATATTTAGCTCCAGAGAATGTTTTTACTCTCCGATCACTAACATTAACAATTATGACTTCTGAGGAGACCCTGTTATCAAGGACAAACCTCGACATTAATTTTTTATTCGTAGCAATCATAGTTATTGTCCCCCGCCGCAACGCGGAGCGGGGACATAGAAATGCCGGGCGTCCGTGTGTCCATGTGTCCGTGCGTCCGTGTTTCCGTCCGTCACACTTTTTTGTAAGCGCTCTCATGCCTACAAATTTTGATGGATTTTCATTAAATTTATTCCTAATGTTTATACTACTAATACTTTGGTCAAGTTCGAAAATTAGCATTGGTCGATACGTTTTGTTGGAGTTATGGGACTTTGACCACAATAATGACTCCGTTTTATCTTAAAAGTGACCTTGTAAGCGCTCTCATGCCTACAAATTTTGACGGATTTACATGAACTTTATACAAAATGTTCATACCACTAATACCTTGGTCCAGTTTCTAAATCAGCCTTGGTCGATACTTTTTGTTGGAGTTATGAAACTTTGACCACAATAATTACTTCATTATCATATCAAAAATTGACCTCGAAAGTGCTTTCACGCCTACAAATTTATATGCATTCATAAAATTTATACCAAATGTTTTATGCTCACACAAAAACGAGCTGGAGGGGGCATATTGTTTTACTTATATATGGTAATAGGTATTTGTTTGATTTTAGATTGTAGTATTTTGGATATATTTGCGACAGATAAAATAGAAAAAAATGATTGGTGGGGGTAAAAAAATGTTCCTCCCAACCTCTCTACACATTTAATTCTGGAACAGCCCTGAATGTTTGAAAAAATTACAATTTCATATACAGTATACTAGTATACTGCTTGACCGGCGGGGGACCCAGGAATTATATTCTTGTTAGATTAAATATATACAAACACATATTGTTCACGAATGTTATTGTATTGGAATAAGTGTTTATTCAATATATCTTTTTTTTTACACCAACAAATTGTTCAAACCACTTTTCCTTTTATATATAACATCGGCTTTGTTATGTTAATATTACGACACCTGTTCTTTGTTCGCCCTTGCTGCATCTGAAGCCTCACTTGCTTAAAATCGCTTATGAATCCAATACTTTTCTTTACAAAAAGATAGCTTGACTTTAAAAGTGCCCAGGTTATTTTGTCAGAAAGGATAAATTAGGCCAAATATGTAAGCTTAGGAATAGGCAAGTACGGTAGAAAATGGGCACCGGATCTGGAGAGTACAGGGAGAGGTAGTTCAATAGAGTTCCAAGGTCCGGAGGGCAAAGGTTGCTTTTTGATTCCCACAGCGTATCTATGTCGAAGTGGATAATACGCCAGACAATGTCATAGAACCGAAAGTGTATTGCTTTTAATCCAAGGCCTCTTGTTGAATTCAATATTGGCGGTTTTTTTTCAAAACACAGGGCGAAAAGCAAGTCCTTAAAGGTGGCTTAAAGGTTGCGTAAAGATAGCTTAAAGGATATACAATCTTTAGGCCACCTTTAAGTCACCTTTAAGCTAAGCTTATAGGTCCTTTATGTCCAAACTTCTTTTAGTCACCTTTAAGCCATCTTTAAGCCACCTTTAAGCATCTTTAAGTGGCATTTACGCTCCCCTTAAGTTGTCTTTAAACCATCTTTAAGTTCCCTTTAAGTCAAGTTTGATCAAGCTGAACAATACAAACATATATTAAATGCAAAAGCTCTTTTATAGGGATGGGGGGGGGGGGTCATCCGAGTGATAATATAATTTTCAAGGAAGGGGGGTGTTCCAGGCGGTTTTAATTGTCGCTCCATTAAACACAGATCGCTATCATCAACACCGCTCCGATGGACACAGATTGCCGTTATAAAATTCTTAATAATTTTTGGGGGGTTTCAAAATTATTGTAGGGGTGAGTGCAGTCTCTGTATCTTAATCTGTGCATGAAACTAATTAAAGTATACTTGTTTCCTATTATAAATTTATCAGTGAAATATCTCTCTCTCTCTCTCTCTCTCTCTCTCTCTCTCTCTCTCTCTCTCTCTCTCTCTCAGTTCATCCGGTTATTAAACAAAATAAAGATAATGAACCGAAAATGTATGATTTAATAATCTGTTTAAGGTTTTATTTTAATTTTCATTATTTCTAGGTCTAATTCTAGATCTGCTAGATACATGTTAAAGATGAAAAGACTCTCAACTGCCGTTGTTATATCGGGCAGGATAGTACTGCTTTGTTTGTCTAGACATAGTTTTGTTCGTTAGTGTATATCTAATTAGAGTCGATTATTTGTCAAACTTAACAAAACGCCTGGAACTAACACAGAATATACAAGATATACACAACAGTTGTGTCTATGCCCAGGTGCACGCTTGTGTATATCTAATTAAAGTCTATTGTTTGTCCAACTTGAAAAAAAAAACCCTGGAACTAACACAGAATTTACAAGATATACACAACAGATGTGTCGTGTGCCAAGGTGCACGTCAGGGTTTCTAAAGATGTTGAAATCTTAGTATGTGCGAGTATATGATAAGTCTAGTGAATAAAAGTTTATTTACATTTGTAATTCATTTTCAAAGTATTATTTCCTAGCTCTAGGTTTCAAAAATGTTACGTCTACAAATTAACGATACATGCATGTAAGAGTAAAATCTTGAGGCTAATTAATCAATGTACCGGTGATCATAAATAGGGGTTAATTTTTTAAATATATGTATAAGGGTAAATATGTCACATACCCGGCCTGGTACATCATACAATTGTATGTATAAGTATATGTATACATCATTTGCAATTGCCACATGCAGTAAATACGTCACAGGTAATTGGTAATATTGTTTGTTATAGAATTGATAGTTTAAAGATCATGTATACAATTAAATATTTATACATACTGGAAAGGCACTGCGATCATGAAAACGGGGAAATTGCGGAAAATTGAAAATACCCTAATAGTTTCAATGCATTTAATAAAAAAATGATTTCATTTTCTTTCTTAAATTTGTTTAGCTATAAATTAGATGAACGTATATCTACTCGATTTAAATTTATGAACTAAGAAGGCCTACTAGTGAGCTTAACGGTTTCCATTTAGGTATAATATATATTTTTTCACTAAAGACCAAGTTCCGTATTTCATTCTAAATACCTGCATGCATGTAATTTATAAATTAGACATAATTGATTGTTACAAACTGAATGGTTTGTCAATGGTTTGTCAAAATCTATTCAAGTTAACACATTCAATACATTGATTCAATATCCACTGATATATAGGATATAAAAACACCTGTAAATATGTAAGTTAACGTGGTGCAGAGGAAGTGTGGTTATGCTAGTAAACAAAAGGTCCTGGGTTCAATTCTCGCCATGGGCTTTTTTTTTTAAATTTTATTTTCTAGAACAAAAACCGTTTTTAATACCCTTTCTCTCACAAAGTTAATACATTTTTTTGGTAAATTAAGCACAATATTGAATTAAATTTTTTAATGGCTTAAAGGTAGCTTAAAGGTAGCTTTAAGGTGGCTTAAAGAAGTTTGGACATTAAGGACCTATAAGTTGTCCTTAAAGGTGGCTTAAAGATAGTCTTTAAGCTGCCTTTAAGCCATCTTTACGCTTTCTTTAAGTCACCTTTAAGCAACACATATAGCTTAAAGGTGGCTTAAAGATCGTCTTTAAGCTACCTTTAAACACCTTTAAGCTATCTTTAAGGAGAATTTAAAGATGGTCATGCATCTTGTGTACATGCTCTATATTCTGTGTTGAACCAAGTTAAATGTCTAAAGTGCAAAAGAATTACCAGGTCAGTTCAGCATTTTTGAGACCAGATGGCTTTGGAAGCAATTATTCGTTGTTAGATGGGATAGGCTGGGTTATTGGGAAGTAATACTAGGGGCGGTGTAACGAAGAATATTGACCCGGATTGAAAATTGACCCGGAAGTCATTTTTCAACGTTAAATATTGATCCGAGGGTCAGTTTTTAACGTTGAAAATTGAGACCAAAAATCGTGAAATTTATACCTGTGGTCTTTTCTCAACGGTATGAGAAGGATTTTTCTAAACTCTGACGACATCGACACATTGACAATTGATCCTGTTGAGAATTGACCCAAACTTCAAAGTTTTGATCTGACCTGGAACTTTCTTTACGCAGTTTTAATGTACAATCATGCACATACAAGGCTTGTATTTGAAAGTTTAACTTTAAAATTTTCATATTATCCGATACATAGGCGGACTTAGCTGATTTATTTTAGGTTGATGTGTCTAGATACAATTAATCATTTAATTTTGGGACTGAAAAAAATTAAAATATATTCATTTGCTTATTAATATAATACTGTGTAAAAAAAAAAACAACAACCAAGAAGACGACCTGTTGGTTAATTCTGAGTGGAACAGGCGAGTCGTGCTAGCAATTATTATTATTTTTTTATAGAGAATTAATTTTCATTTTTTTATAAGCCCCCCCCCCCCCTTCAAAAAACGATGCTACGTGTCTGTATCATGTTGTCATCATATTGTAAACTGTTATTTGGTGGATGGGTGTAAATACAATATTCAGATAATCACAAGTTTTACAAAATGACTTATTGCAAACACAAAACTCACACAATGACATAATTATTGTAAATTTTGTATTTACAACCACTCAGTGTTACAGTACCAAAGTTTCAATTTACTGGGAGAGTGCAAAACCAAAATTAAACGATATGACGTATTGTGATTTGTAAAAATTATTTATTTTTACACACGTCCAGCGAATTTTAAAAAAAAAGGAGTTTTACTGAAATAATAGTTTTATCGTGTAACCATGTATTCACATATTCCTATTAAAACACATGTTTTAAAACACAGATTTAAAATATCGATAAAAAGCCCACAAAATTATACTCAAAAAGTTTATTATGAATACAATAGTCAACATGTTTACAGAGATAACATATAAATTCGAAAAATAATCATTTAAATCTCTTTTTTTTTCGTCCGCCTGTTGAAACAGGTAAACATGTAAATCTAAAGAATAAGTATGTATAAACTGATAGTTTTTAGTTTAATAAGCCTAGGTTATGAATATTAATTCTTTAATTGCGCTTATTTGCTGGTGAATTTTGAACCGGTTTCATGATCAGAATTCTACGATGCGGGCCAATTATTTAACAGAAAGGGGTCTTTGTTCAACACAATTTCTCTCAATATTCAAAGTTAAAAAATTACCCACGGGTCAATTTTCAACCTGGGTCAAAATTCTTCATTGCAACGGCAGTTCGATGAACGTCTCAAGCATGGAGGGTGAAGGTTTGTCCAGGTTTAAATACGTGTCGATTCCCCGTGGTAGGGTTTTCAACCTGAAAAATGTGACCAGTTTTTAGGTGAAGATGTGTTTAACTCCGAATTATTTTGGAAAAAATCCCAAGAATTGCAGAATGTTCCTCAATCTTATACGTTGTTACGCAAATTACAATGTATTCTGGTGGCTGTGGATGATATGTTCTATGTGATCTGCTGTCGATCCAAAATGTACCAGATTGGGTTCTAGTTTCCGGCTCAAATTACCCGGTATATGATGGTTTATGTACACTGATAGTGTATCCTGATGCAGTTTACTTGAGTTTCAGGAGCATGTCTCTTATTGCATGCTGATAGGCAAACAACCTCACATTAGGGAGTAGAAATGGTTTCTGTCATGTATGGAAATGGTCTACTTGCAATGCTCAATTTTCTCATGATTTTTTTTAAAGAGCCTCTATTTCCTCAATTTTACCACTCAGAGGGGCAGAAATAATGTTAGCAAGAAAAAATTGAGGTTCCTTAAGTACAACGGACAAAGAAGTTTAGACTATTTAATCATCTTTACAAGAATGCAGTCTTTAGTAACTACAGTTGTCTATTTTTTCTGGGTAAAAAGAGTGGAAACGTCACTTATGATTTTTTATAATCCGGGGTAGGTGCAATAAGGGTGTTTTCAAAATGCCAAAGAATTCTGTGAAAACTTCCCTTAGAAAACTAACGCAGTTCGAGTTCAGCTCGAGATCAGATATAAATAGTGCTATAACCAAAGGCCAGGGAGACATAGACACTACACAGAAGCTTTTGAGTAGTAACCTCACCTTAAACGTGTTTCTAGAGCAGTTACAATACTAGCTTTCTATTGGTTGCACTAAAAGATAGACGGGAAAATGAACATATGAACTTATCATTAAGAGCTTTTCATCCAATCGATAGTAATGCCATAATGTATTGAGAAAGGATTTAAAAGTCATTGTGAAAATTGTGTCTGTGAGATAAAAAGAAACACACAATTATTTCAGTGAGGTGACTTTTAAATTGACATGTTCGAAACACCATTTCTTTTTATGCATAATAAAAATGACGACATAAATACACTGTGATGATATAGGTCTTGTAGAAAATCATAAAATTGCAACATTTATGAAAAACATTTTTGAAATTAAAGCAGTATCGTATGTTTATATTATATTAACTTATCTATATAGTTTTCTTCTTTATGCTTTAAATTCCAATTTTCCCAATTTTTTTTTAAAATTTGTTATGAAATATATCTTTAAATTTTTTGTCCGTTTTATTCTTACTTGATTTTTTCTTAATATTCAAGATAACTTTTAAAAATTGTGCTATTTTAGGTATCTATATTAAAATCAGATAACGAAGATTAAGAACAACACTTTTGTGTAGTTACCTTAGCCTAAAACACTTCGAGTGAAATTTCTACTGGTATCCTAGTATATTATTTTCGAATTGAAATAACCTTTAAATTTCTTCTATTTTAATACACGATTTTTATGACTCTGTATTCATTAATTGATATAATTCCGACTGTTCCGCTTTATAATAATTTAAACTGTAAACGAATTTGAAAAAAAATGTTTTTAACGCAAAAAATATTATCAATTATCAATGAAAAGCCATTTTACGCAGTAAATTTCAACATCAAAAAAGTTCCGTAAACAGTTTTTAACCCAAGACAGTTGTGATGTATATAGAAGAAAATATCTTAAGGTACACGTTATACAAGAACACCTTACCTGATTTTTCTCACTTTAAAACTTTGCTCATTTTTGAAGAATAGTCTCATTGTTTAAATCAAAATGTAGTAGATTTTAGCTAGAGCCGGTGTAAAGAATAATAACAACCCCTTCAGAAAAATAACCGGGGGACATATTTCGACGTAGAATAATGACCCCCCCCCCCCCAGCTGTATAATTATTGAATTATTCTGAAGAAAAAAAGACCCAGGGTCATGTCATAAACAAGAATACATATGGGTTACTTCACAGCAATTGTGTCTTAGGGTATCATTGACTCAAAACACAAATTAACCTTACATCGGAAATAGAGGGCAAGATCATTCACACTCAAGTTATAGTTATAAGTTATAGTAAATGGTCTAAGGTAATAAATAGAACGGACGCATGGTTTTTTTTTTTTTAATTTTTGAATGGATAGTTCATGCGTTGTGAACATTCAAACTATTAAGATGCTGTAATGCTATGCATAATCAGCTGACATTTGATGAGCATTTGATCTAAACAGTCCAGTCGTGTACTTACTAATCTCAGTTCTCATTCTATACGGAATTCTATACGGAAGAGACTTCAACAACAATATTTCTTTCCATTTTAATTTTATTAATTTTTTTTCATTAGGAATAAGACTGTATTCCACATCAAGTTGTTAGCGATCACTGTCAAGCATGCAAGTTTTCAATCGCTCAGCTGTATGTCGATCTCGTAAACATAATAAAGAATGCATATCAATTACAATACAACGTTCAAATGATGTTTCATACTTGTACCTTTAAGTCTTATATTATTGTTACATATTCTTACCAGCTAATGAAATAATTTTACCTTTATATTTAGTCTGCTGCTATAAAAACCGAAATCGGAACCGAAAAATTCGCCAATTGCACAACAACAATTTTGTTTTAAACAGTGACCGCATGGAAACCAAATTAAAAAAAAAAACCAGACAATAATTCTGTCGTTATTTTGATTAATCTGTTAAACTTTTACCGTGCTGCTTGCGAGTGGCCATATCTAATTCTTTTGGGGAATGTAAACGTTTCATAGAAAACACGCCATATCCGGAAACTTCTCCAATCAAAAGAGGGATAACTCGACTTAAAACATTGTTGACTTTAAAACATTGTTGTGTTTTTGCGATGATATACTAAAAAATAAACAACCCAAATAGAATAAAATTATATTGTGTTAAAGGTTGAACTTGGTTGAAAAAAAAAAAACCAAAACAAATATTGGACAAAAAAGGTAAGCTTGCTCCCCTTTGTTCATTAAAGGCTGTGCTTACTTTCTCGGTCTATAAAAGAGGCAATATAAACGTGAATCTTTATATGAGTAAAGTTAATGAGAACTTTTAGTCATATGACGATGTTGAGACCATTAACGGTTGTAAAGAACGTCATCGGCTAGCAGGACGCACACCTTGGTTCAATTGATAAAAGGATGTTAATATCAGGGTATTTATAAGAATGCAGTTGGGTTACATTTCAAATTTTGTTACTGAGCTGCTAAATAGGCGAACCTCAGTCTGTTAAACGGAATTGCTAATAGTAAGCCAAATGTGCCGAATTTTTATGAAAGGACTATATTTTGTAAGGTCAAATATCTGCCACCAATTTTAATTTTTAAATAGTATCGTATAAAAATCAAATCTTTATAAACCATTGTACAGAGGATGCTTATCGCTTTAATCCTGATTTTATTCACCAATGCTCATTTGCTTTTTATCTATGACGTCACCTTAATGATATAATTCCCGCAATTTTGCAAACAAGTGAAAATTTTCTCATTTTACTTTATATTTTGCAATGTTTCCTTCTTCATAACAAAGGTTAAGCCAATGTACAGAATAACAAAGGTCTTAATAAGTGGAATGTCTTTCCTGCTAATTGTAAGAAGACAAAGCTAACATACTTGACATTGTCGGAGAATGTTCATGGGAGAAGGAACAGTTTGAAAATTATGATTTTGCTAGAATGAAAAACAGATTATTAGACTAAGATATCTTCAATTCTTTCATGTCATTCTAATTAAAACAGATGACCAAAGTTCTAATGTCAGATAAACATTCCAAGCGTAATTATAAAATGTGATGAGTAAATAAAGATAGTAAAATATCTATTATTTTAGTTATCCTGAAAATAGAAAATGATAGTATATAATTCATTTAATATCAAGGGATTATTTCTAAACCACCTGTATTAAAAAAATAGGTAGGTCTGGAACTTTAAAATAGCAGCTTATAAACACCTTATAGCGAACAATTAGAGGCCAATGCCACACCACCTCAATATGTTAAATTTTAAGGCGAGGAAGCAAGACTGACTCCAAAGTTATTGATGATAAATTAACAACTTTGGATATACGATGTTGCGTACCAAGTCTGTTTAGTTACCATGTGGGTTAAATGATGCGCGGAATTAGTATTTTTAGAGTGCACAGTGCAACGGTGTCCTACTAAACAAGAACAAATAAACCCGTACCCATATTGAGCTTAGGATTGAGTGCTTAACGTTCAATGGTCTCTAATAGTGGTTTGTGCAGTCTGATCACGTATTATATGGACACTGTGAATGTGATAAAGTGAGTCTTTGGAGAGAGTTACATTATTATACAGGAAGCAGACCAAATACTTCCGACTGAAACGGAAATCCCTCATATTAAGAATATCGCGGGTTAAAAGGAAGAAAAGAGCTACTTTGTACTCTAATCATAAAAAATTGCATATACTATGTTAAGACCTATGAAACGTTTAGAGATTTTCCGTGCTTTGGAGCGATCCTTCTGAGCGCCTCATGGCGGTCGGGAAATATGTAATGCATATAGACATAATTCAACTCCAAAAAGATCTACATAAAAAGGTTATTACGAAAAAAGGGATATGTGATCAGCTCAATAACACACATCAAAGCATATAAGCAATTGTTAATAATCTTACCGATTATTTATGCAAAGAACAAATTGTGTAGAGCCAGATGGAAGAAAAGTATCATACAATGTAGAAACCGTTATTTAACATTATATCCACGTGTTTTCCAATAGCCAAACCTTTTTTACCTGATTATTGAATTATTGGTATTAATGCATTTAAATGGATAGAAGAAACACTTACATTGCAATTCAATTAGATTGAGACAATCGAGACACACTTTTATTCGACCTTCATTTTTGGGGACAGGAAGGACAAAATATGTCTTTTTTCCTCCATTTTTTGGGATAGGAAAGACAGGACAAAATATGTCTGTCATGTTATATACGTCTTTAGAAGAAAAAATTATGTTTTCAAAACTGAAGGGTTCAGAGAGAACGTCAGAGAGTAATAATTTAGTAAATGTCATTATGATAAAAACAATCAAATTACTCTTTTTATTACTGGCTCTAAAAACCCCTGTCCATATGAAAACCCTGTTTTTCCCTGCCATCCCCTGTACAACATGTTATCCCCTGTCAGTCAACTGTACACATCCCCTGTGTGCCACTGTAAGCCCCTGTCACCCCAAGTACGCCAATGTCATCCCCTGTAAGCCACTGCATTTCCCTGTACATGCCCCTGACAACTCATGTACGGTTTCTGACTGTTCATAACAGTATATTCTGTTATCTAATTTCGATATTATTTTCTTAATTCAATTATTTAACTCTGATTTGTTATAGTTTAAGTATTAAATCATTTTTTTGTACTCCACAGCGCCGAGTGACAGGACACACTGTTATCGTAATGTTTTCATCAATAAGTTATTGATACCTAAATAATAATGCTAACTAAAGGCCCGATATTCACCGGGTAGTAAATCTCAGGTGAAGGCAGGAATTTTTTTCGACAGGTGTGAAAACCTTTAAGGCCGTTCGTCCTTTCGCGGTCGGGAACAGCACTACTTCGTAATGTTAAAAAAATAGATATATATTAAGAAATACAGTGAATTGTTTCTACAAAGAACAAGCGCAGCAAAGGTGTTTTGCGCTTGATTTCATGAAATATGTGCAACTAAAACCCGTTAATCAGTCAGAATGTAGAGTGTACATGTACATTCAGCCATGTTACGATAGAGTACGCCATTTTTCATAACCAAGTTCCTGATTATACCTGTATTAATTTCTCGTGGATAGCAAAATAAAGCTACCATAGCTTGTAAGTTTGCCTCAGAAATAATTTTAGTGTGTTGTTTAATATGTATCTGAGCGGCTTATTGAACCCTTGAATTGAATAACTGTCATAATCAATTTCAATAATTTCTAAAATCTTACTTTTATTTCCCTTTTTAATGCAAAGTGGAAGATATCAAAGATAATGTTAAATATTGCCAGTGAACAGAAATCCGAGAAACGAGACTAATAACGATATATTTTTCTGCTAAACAGAAATCAGTTTAAATAACCTTATATACAAATGATTATGTACAAAGCTTTAAAAATAAGAGTATGCCTTCTAATCCACGATGGCAGGTTGATGTAAAAAGTCATTCAAATATGTCAGAGAAATCCTGTAAAATAGATTTAAAGATGATACAGCAATAGTAGAAATAGTTTGAACACGTTTTGAATACAACACATACATCTTACTGTATGCGTTAGGTTGTAGTAACAATATTAAATGGTTTTAAACTAGATGTTTGATGCATGTAACTCATTATTAAAGCATTGTAAAAAAAAACCATATTGTTGTTACAATTATGTTATACATAAATGTATTTACATCACTGTCATATCCTTATTTTTCAGCCTAAAGCTATATATAAGTAATCATATTTTGTGTTGTTTATACACTTTATATTTATACTATGATTTTGATTGAAATGTTTATTGTTATTTTTGGTTATGAAATCAAGGTTAAGATTTATCTGTTGATATCAACTATTTATTCTAATTTTACTTTTTACAATAAAAATTATTTTAACATTAAAACATTGTGTGTTGATTTAGGTACCTAACGTATAATCAGATAACAAGGATCGACAACGAGGCTTTTGCGGGGCTATCAGAGCTGAGAGAACTGTAAGTAACGTTTTTTCCGCTAATTATATCATTCTTGAAGATGCATATGACATTTAAATTTGATCAATTTTGAAATTGTATATGACTATGAAGAAGACGATTATTTACAAATCCCAATTCATTAAAAATACCAGGCAGTAATCAAATAATCAGAAAAGATATTGCTCACTTATTAAAATTGACAATTATATCTACTTCTCAATATTTTCGGAAAAATAAAAACAGCCATTTTTAAAACTGAGGATTCAGAGAAGAGATTTTATTTTATGTTTTTTGGGGTTTTTTTGTTCAAAAGAAAAATATAATAAAATTGACCACTGTTTGTACAGTTCTACATTGTTAGTGAGACAGTTAATTTGTGATGCTACAAATTACTCACTATCAAATGTAAAGAAAAAAAATATCCAGCAAGCTTAAGATAAAAAGATTGTATTATTTATTCTTAAACAAAACAAGTTAACAATTAAGCCAGTAAAATATCTCTTTCGATCACATTATTTATTATAAACTTCTAAATGGTATGGAAATACCTTAAACGCAAAAGATTTATTGAATAACTATTGAAACATTACAGCAGTATAAACCTATATTCTGTAATAGTAATTTATTAACTAGTCAGTATGTGTTCTTTCTAAAAATGTATATTTGTTCCGGTAAAATACATTTTTGATGACATCATACTGCCATGGAATTGCTATTTTTTTGCAAATTTTCCAAAAAAGGAAAATTTGTTACAAAATATGTCATTTTCACAGGCTCTATAGTTATGTGTCAATGTGAATTTTACATTTATATTTGATTAAGATGTAATACATGATTCAGCAAAAACTCCTTTTGGCACGACTTTGTGGAGGTAATACCAATTTAGTTTGAAGTTCATATATTTCCGTAAGAGAAGGCTCAAAAGTGTTACATTTCTGCACTTTAACAAGTGATTAGTGAACACACTCAATTTAACATAACGGTGAAAACAATATATTTAAATAAAGATATTTAAATATAATTATCGTTCTGTCATGTATCCGTTTCTAGGTTGCATGTGCCTAACCGCATAGCTAATGTTGTACTGGAAAACAAAACAAAACAAAAACTGCATAATCAATATCTATTACTGATAAGAATATTTAAGTAATAGTTTGTTAAATTAGATTAAATAAGCGTTTATTAACAACGTTAACTCGAAACGAGAGCGGGATGCATTTAACAAAGGGACGAATTTAGTTAACACCGTCATCGATTCTAGTGTTGTAAACAGTAGACCTAAAGATGTAGAAGCATTGTGTCATTACAGTGATTACTCACAAGACCCAATGGAAGAAAGGTAAGCAACATATTTACATTCTTTAAAACATTGATTGTTTCCATTGTAAACTTTTATAGATTAAAGACAATTTTGTTGTATCTGTATTTTTTCCATTCCGATCAATTCCCGTCAGATCAACAAAGAAAGTTTACGATATGTAGATATATTTTCTAAATGATTTTTTGTCCTATTCGTGAACATGGTTTACTACATTGTGTTAATTCTAAGATTGATTTATTTCGTTTCTTTTGAAAAATTAAAATGTTGCTGTACATTGTTAAATAAGACTTTATGACTTATAAATAACACGGTTTTGATTCTTGAAGTAATGTGCCATTGAATAATTTTGATAACTGGTTAAAGCTAAATGAATTTTAATCAAATATGTGTATATTTTGTAAATTCTTGGAATGGAATACTGTCATATGCTACCAGTGTCGTGCAACCACAATGTCTTTCTATTCTTAGTATGCATATTTATCGCAGGTTTTTCAGTGTACGATGTAGCGGAAGGGGGTTGTGACATTGGGATGACAACACCAGTGCCATTTTGGGGAAGGTTCGAATCCGCTGGGAGGTGATTTTTTTTTCTTGTTTTTTCATAAATCTTAAACATACACTTTTGTCAGTTCTTTTCAATGTTTAATGGCTTATTGTAAATAATTTATATGTCTTTTGTCTTTAAAGCCTAAGGGATAAATCACTAGAACAGTAATGTCATCTTCACCCTGTAATATACATGTACAATTGAAAAATATACGTTTCTAAGAAAGTCGAAAAAAAGAAATAAGGTATTTGATATTTTTCTATTCTCAGAATGTCAGCACAAAGATTCTACAGCTGTGTACTTTGTGTTTCAAGATCAAAGACAGACGGAAATTAGATGGACAGAAATTCTAAATTGAATCTGCAAATTTATTTCCCCCTGGAAGTGTTATTTGCAACAAATGTAGATTGCGATGTTCCCGGGAGATGGGTAAAGCTAAATCTAATAACACAGACCCAGATCGTTTCCTGTGTGTACCAAGGAAGGATCCTGACTAAGCACCACCTAACAAGGTAGCCAAAAATGCACCAAAGTCACCCCCAAGCATTAGCATACCACTACCATCAGTTGGTGGAAGCCACTCTCAGCGTGCTGTTTGCAAGAGACAGGGTCCAAAACTGGTGATTGTACCAGATTGTGTTAGGTATCAATTGTTTTTTAGACAAACTTACCATACTTCCTGTCGGAGCAAGATGCTGTCCAGGTCATTTGTCTGACAATTATTTTCATTATCATGCAGTCGAACTGATTTCCCAAACTCGAACAACATCAGATTTCAACCAGTCAGGTTTGATGGAATTATTAACAGAAATACACGACATTGCATCAAGAGGAAATCAGAGGCGCATAGATTTTGACAACATAAATTCTCTATCTGATGCAGATATTTTAAACTCGACCAGCCTAGACCGCAACAATTTTGATGACCTGTGTGGAATAATTCACATAGAAACCTTAAGAGATACTCGCACTTGAAGTGTACGCACATATCTGAGGTTTTTTCTTACGAAGTTAAAGTCTGGAATGCCAAAAGTCTATGTACTTTATTTAATTTGGGAAGTGTGCTGTCCAATCTGCTAGAAAATGCCTCTCAGAAAACTTTGTCCCATCATATCTTGGCTTCTATATTACAAGAAAAGAAGTAATTTCATCACATATAACAAAGTTGGCACAATCATTATTTGGACAAAGCATGTCCCCAGAAATTGGATGCAGATGGAACCTATCTTTATATACAAACAAGTTTCCAGTTAAAATTCCAATAAAAGTCTTATAACATGCATATACATCGTACTTTGGTAAGGCCAATGGTCTTTTTATCTGCAACTGGCAACATTATCAGTGTTGTTGGTCCGCACTTCAGTGATGGCAACAATAATGATGCTCAAATTCTGAATCACATTATTCGGAATGACATTAAAGAGGTCACACAATGGATGAGTGAATAATATGTCCTTATATTGGATCAAGGTTTTAGAGATTCTCTAGAACTTCTTCAGGAACTTGGTATACTACATTGTAGCTGAATTGCTGTTGTTTGTCAAAAAAGGGGAATCTTAACTACCAATGGAAGAAAGCAACATCACATAAAAATAAGTCTGTAATAACTCAGAGCATAAAGTGATTTTGCAAAACAGGATGCAGTCCTCTGGCGCAAGTGAAACATACTCTTAACATATTCTTGGCCTGCTGCAAAATTTAAGCTTGCTTCTGCAGTAAATATGTTTAACTTATGATGGGTTTGGTATTTTAAAGAATGGAACATATTTTGTGTCTTAATTTCTGTTAATACCTTCAGGTATATGTAGTGTAAACTGCACTATTGATATTTCAAATAGATATACCAAATTTAATTTTGAATGGAAAGTAATAATTGATAAATAAATGGTATGCAAAAAAATACAATTCGCTGCTATTCTGTGATTGACAAGATAGCATATTAATATGATTTATTTACATGATAGTGTTGATTATTGTTTTTGCATAATTTTATTATGTTTAACGCATTAAGCAATAAAGTTAATCTAAGTTATATATTTTTGTCCTATATTAAACAAAACATGTTTTTTATGAATTTGATCATATTGTTACAGGATAAAAGACCTAATAATGAAATTACAAACGGTTGCATTTCCTGTCTTTTTTCATTTGGCGTTTAATAATTTAAAACATAATTTGTACCAATGTACTTTTGTTATACACCACAAAAATAGCAAAAGTTGATGCATTTAGAATGATCCCTTTTAAAAACCAGATGGTAAAATTGAATGCATGCATTTGCAAATAAAGTTAGAAATGATGTGTCCCCTGTAAACCTTTATTCATTTATAATACGAGATCAAAAAGGAAAAAAAACTCCTACTTAGTACATAAAATAGCAAAGGCACGCTGTAGATTAACATATAAACATGTATATTATTAAATACTGACATGTAGCTACAAGCTGGATTCATAAACATTGTTTGAAAACAGAGTATTTCTATTCGTTTTAATGCAAAACTACTCAAGTTGGTCCCCTGTCTCCATTACTACTTCTGCATTCACTAACATATTCCTGAATTCAAATTCAAATTCAAATTGCAAATAAAATGTGTTTGTCTCGGATACATATGTCCTTAAGAAAAATATTATTCTTTTAAACTGGATGTGAAATGTTCAACATTATAAAATTACTAATTTGCAGTACAGCTATAATAATGAATAAATCACATTAACACTTCAACAAATCTTCCTTCTATGATTTGAATTTTAATGTTTAATTAAATTTTTTTTCAAAAGAAGTCAGTGATAAGATTTATCCGTCAATTTTAATAATTTATTTTAATGCGCAGTTCGTTATATAAAGGGTATCTTGAATCAAAAACCACAGTGTTTTAGGATCCTAAGTGGTAATCAGCTTATCAAAAAGTACACATTATCCTAAACACCTTAAATACAATTCATTACAATCAAGATCTAAAAAAAAACATGTCCAGCAATTGCAATTTTTTAAACCTATATATAAAGATATATATACTTCCAATAAAACGTTTAAAAATGTGTCGTAAAGAGAAAACAAAACAATATTTTATTTAATTTCTTTTTAACACAACATAGCATTATGTCTAATGTACTTCACCATTGGCTGGAGTGTTCCGGACGATGTTGCAGGGAGTACAGATATAACTGTCCCATCATGCGTAACACTGGGAAAATATTCTGACGTAGTTAGCTTAAGTAGGCCAGGATAATTTAATATATTTTCTTTTATGCAAATTTAATCGATGCTCTAAAAGATTGTGTAACAGAAAGAGCCCATAATACCCTCTTACAAATACAAATTTAAGTGGTGGATTATCGAGATATTTATGTCATTATATATTATTCAAGAATATGACTTTTATAAAGAGTTAGTTAGTAGTCAGTTGCAAATGAAGCCCGAATATATGTAAGGCTGTCTCGTATTGAAAGTGTCTTATTTATTCTATATATTGATATTTTACAAAAAAAAAAAAAAGAAAGGTTGTAGCAGCCAATTGCAATTGTAATTTTTACTAGCTTTTTGTATCATGCTTCTGTAGTTTGATTTGGCTGTGTAATTTAATGTTTCATAACGTTATATGTTAGAAATAATAATCTTATCTGTAGCACCAAGAGGATATCCTGATGTTGTAAGCTTTTTTGTGAAAACATTATTTATCTTTATATAATTTGAACTTGATTTGATTGATTTTCAGATAACGCTCGCTGCTAAAGTATACTATGCAATTGATATGCTATACTATGCTAAATTAAAATAATGTGCGGTTTTCGTCTGTACGAACCTAATAATCAATATCAAAAATTACGTTAGCATACAACTTTGAGGTTAAGTAAATCTAGGAACGATGAATAAAAACAACATACTGTTTGACATGCACTGGTCAATTTGACGTCATATTGCAAATTTTGCCAAATATTATGCGTAGGAATCAGCTGATCAATTATTTTTTTAATATAAAAATTCATTTCATAGATAAAGGACGTATAAACTACAAGCGATTTATTTACCATTATTTTTTTTTTACACTGATAGGCCAATCAAAATTCACTTTTTACAAAATCGTATACCTAACAAGTCTTTATCATCTTTTGAACATAAATTTAGAGGAATTTGCTTATTAAAAAAAATTACTTTAATGGAATCTGTAATCTGACTTTAAAAATACGTAAAATATTTAGCAAACGTTATATAAATTTCAACAGGAGATTATTTTTCTGATATTTATTCTAATAAAACACGAACTCTTAACGCAACATCACTTTGTAGCAACTACAAGATAGGATAATTTATTCATATTTATATAGTTTCAATCCAAATAAGAAAATGACGTTGCGCTACTTCAATTTGTTTATGACCATCATTCGGGAGAATTAGCAACACATGTCTCTTGACTGTCAATTTATGTAACTATAAGTGTACAAGTAGTTGCATCGATGTATTGACATTTAAATCCGTTCAATTTTGTTCGTAGTTCACCTTAATCTATTTAAAGCCCCTTCCAAATACAAAGATCATTTGTTGCATTATAGGATATTTCAATGTAGTCAACCATTAGTCAAAACTCCAACTATAATAGCCAGTTAGTAGAGCAGTAAGTCGCAACATGAACCCAAATAACTATGTCCAGTATGGGGATTGCCTACCTAATTAATAAACGTATTTATTTTAAAACCATTTAAGGGTATAAATATAGATCTATGGTTGGATATATGTTTTCAATTAATACGTATCATTTCCCTTACTTGATGTTTAGCGATGAAATTAAAAAAAAATCATGAAACGAAATAAAATTCAAGCAATATTGACATTATTTAAAGTAATTTTCTAATTAATTTCTATGAAGGAGAACTATGGAAACAAAAGTCATGTTTTAATCATGACATTGCGCTCACCATTAAATGTATATGTGTGAAGATTTGGTGCTTTTGTGAGATCTATAGACACTATCTATGGACAAAAATAATTTTCCGTGAAATATAAGGGCTGTGGTCTCATACCGACAAAACATGCTTCAACAGTAAAAGTTTTACGCAGAAAGCAACTACTATTCGATACTATATGTATGATGTTTTACACCAAGTCTATGCAGGTACACTGTGGATACGACACCTGCTCAGAATTAATATTTTAGAGCGCATGGCGCAGAAGTCTCCTACGAGATTGGATCCCTTAAGGGCACAAAATACAAAGCAAATTAACATAATTAATGACCTGCCACTGCTTCATGCAGTCTGAGCACAAACAGTGAAGGTTTTGCTGAACATTATGCCCGTGATTGCGAGGTCGGAGAGAATTATATTATTTAACGAGGAACCAGACAAAATATTGCCGTCTGGCACGGAAATTCTAGGTAAATTTAGGATTTTAACAATTATTGCCGGTGGACTACAAAAACGAGCTATTTTATACGATCTGAACATAAAATATCGCAGCTATTATATTAAGAAGTGTAATATTTAAGGGGATTTCTGTGTTTTGTCAGTGTAGTGGAGTTATCCTTCTGTGTGCCTTATGGCGGTCGAGAAATAAACTATGCATATACATACATAAAGATCTACATAAAAGAGACCTATTAGGAACGAGAATATCTTCAATGAACATCGTAAAGGAGTATACAGATATATTATTTTACTGTAAGCGACCCTTACCTCCGAAAGTTTAAAGTACCTGCTGCAGCAATGACTATATTCTTGAATAAAATATAAAAATCAATAAGAAAACTAAAAATTTCCATTAAAGTAAAAAATGACCCTCAAATTCCCGTTGAACATAATTGTAGACTTTTTTATCAATGTATCTTTTTTTATTGCACAAAAAAATATTAAAGTTTAATGCGTTTGCACCAAGAACATATAATCTACGTGTTTATGTACAATTTGTCATTTTTCAATAAATCAAGTTCTTGTTTTTGTTTGTTGAACATGTGTGCCAATGTTCACTACCTACTACAAGGCGATTATGATGGAGTATATACATGTATGCAATGTCGCAATAGTTTTGATGAATTTCCCGAACAATTCAAGATAAGTCTCAATTTAAGTCAGTTTAAACATTATTAACACAGAATGCCGATATATATCTACATACATGTTCCTACTTTAAAAAAAATGAAGCATTTTCTGTTAAAAAATCATTTTGATATGGAATGTTATGTTTTGAATTTGTTGAGTTTCTCCACCAACCAAAAACACAATACTGTGAGTAACACACTGTGTTCTGCTTAGAAATATGGAAGCATCATTACAATATAAGCACACATGTGTCAATATTGCCAACGCTTAAAGAAGCGTATAAAAATTGTCAGGCATCAAATGTTATCGTTGTTGTCGCGGTGGTAATGTTTTTTTTATCGTCGATATCATTTTTGTTGTTACTGATGTCATCGTCTTTGTTTTTGCTATCGTAGTCGTTGTTGTTGTCGTCGTCGTTGTTGTTATTTCTGTTAAACAACACGTGTCGTTGTTGTCGTCGTGGCGCTGTGTCGCCATCATTAGTATCGTCTACATCCTTGTTGCTGTTGTTTGTCGTTTTCTTTGTGTTTGTCGTTGTAATCGTTGTCTCTGATGTTGTTATCGTTGTTGTTGTTGTCGTTGTCTCTTATGTTGTTGTCTTAATGTTGTTTTTGTAGTGGTAGTTGTTGTTGTTGTGGCATCGTGTTAAAACAGTTTGTTTAATATTTTCATAAGATTACCAGTTCTTATTTACTCTTATTTCGCATAGTGAAAAAAAACACACAACAATCAATAAAAGTTTTATAATTTAACATTTTAAACAAGACTTCTTAGTTAGAAGCATAATGCAAAATTGATATAACTTGTGACTGGAAATTTAGCAATGTTTTCTTTTTGTTTTATAGCCAAACTTAAAATAACAGTTAACTTTGAATATTTAATGTTTTGAAATGAAGTGTAACAGTACATCGGTTACACTGTATATTACTTCTGCAATAAATGGCCATGATAATCTAGCTCCAGATAATGTTTTTACTCTGCGATCACTAACAATCACATGATGACTTCTGAGGAGACCCTGTTATCAAGGACAAACCTTCTATCCCACGACATTAGTTTTATTCGTAGCAAGCATAGTCAACGCGGAGCAGGGGCATAGAAATGCCGGGCGTCCGTGTGTCCGTGTGTCCGTGCGTCCGTGTTTCCGTCTGTCACACTTTTTTGTAAGCGCTCTCATGCCTAAAAATTTGACGGATTTTCATTAAATTTATACGAAATGTTTATACCACTAATACTTTGGTCAAATTCGAAAATCAGCATTGGTAAATACGTTTTGTTGGAGTTATGGGACTTTGACCACAATAATGACTCCGTTTTATTCAAAAATTGACATTGTAAGCGCTCTCAAGCGTACAAATATTGACCGATTTACATGATATTTGTACCAAATGTTTATACTACGAATACCTTGGTAAAGTTCCTAAATCAGCCTTGGTCAATACTTTTTGTTGGAGTTATGGGACTTTGACCACAATAATTACTTCATTAGTATATCAAAAATTGACCTTGAAAGTGCTTTCATACCTACAAATTTATATGCATTCATAAAATTTATACCAAATGTTTTATGCTCACACAAAGACGAGCTGGAGGGGGCCTATTGTTTTACTTATATATGTTAATAGGTATTTGTTTGATTTACGATTGTAGTATTTTGGATATATTTGCGACAGGAAAAATAGAAAAAAAATGGGTGGTGGGGGTAAAAAATGTTCCTCCCAACCTCCCCACACATTTAATTCTGGAAGAGCCCTGAAAGTTTGAAAATATTGCAATTTCATATACATAATACTAGTATACTGCTTGACCGGTGGGGGACCCAGGAATTCTATTCTTGTTAGATTTAATATATACAAACATCGTTATTATCGTCTACATCCTTGTTGCTGTTGTTGTTGTTGTTGTTGTCTTTGTCTTTGCTGTTGTTATCGTTGTCTCTGTTGTTATTATTGTCTTAATGTTGATATTCTAGTTGTTTTTGTCGTTGTCATTGTCTGTCTTATGGTTATAGTTGTCTTTGATGTTGTTATTGTTGTATTAATGATGTTATTCTATGTGTTGTTGTCGTTGTCTTTGTCTGTGCTGTTGTTAAAGCTGTCTCTGATGTTGTTATTGTTGTCTTAATGTTGTTATCGTAGTTGTTGTTGTTGTAACATCATGTTTAATTTATAGTATGTTTAATTATTTTCATAAGATTATTAGTTTTTATTTAATCTAAATTCTCATTATATATAAATATACAAGAATTAATAATAGTTAATATAATTTTACAGTTTGACATTTTAAACAAGACTTCTCAGTTACAAGCACAATGCCAAATTGATATACCGCGTAATTTACAGAAACATATATTCAACTGACTTTCAATCTACCAATGCTATGTTTTCGTTTCATAGCCACATTTAAAATAACAGTGTACTTTGAATACTTAATGTTTGAGAAATTAAGTATAATAGTACATCGATAACACTGTGTATTACTTCTGCAATAAATGTCCATGTTAATCTAGCTCCAGGAAATGTTCTTACCATTCGTTCACTAACACAAACGTGATGACCCCTGAGTAGACCCTTTTATCGTGGAAAAAACTTCTATCCCACGACGTTAATTTTATTCCTAGCAATCAAAATTATTAAATTTAATATATACAAACACGTATTGTTCACAAATGTCATTATATTGGAATAAGTGTCTGTTCAAAAGATCGTTTATACACCTTCAAAATGTTCAAACCGATTTTTCTTTTATATAAAGCATAGGCTTTTTTATGTAAATATTACGGCACCTGTTCTGTGTCCGCCTTTATCGCATCTGAAACCTCGCCTGCTTAAAAATCGCAAATGAATGCAATACTTATTTTTTTTTTTACAAAAAGATTACTCTATTTTACAAGTGCCGAGGATATTTTGTCAGAAAGGCTAAATCAGGCCAAATATGTAAGCTTAGGAATAGGTACGTACAGTACAAAATGAGCACCGGACCTGGAGAGTACATGGAGAGGTAGTTCAATGAGAATTCAAAGGTCTGGAGGGCAAATGTTGCTCTCAATTCGTACAGCGTACCTATGTTGAAGTGGATAATAGGCCAGATATTGTCATTAAAACCGGAAGGGTATTGCTTCGAACCCAAATAGGCCTCTGGTTGATTTCAATATTGGCCTTTTTTTCAAATTTTAAACACTATTCTAAGAATCTACCAAAATGGTATCAGCTAATAGGAGAAGGACATGTGTCTCAAATAAATTAATAAATTAATGCTCGCAAAACAAACCCAGAACGCGCTGATCTTTACTTTATTTTCCCCAAGCATCAAGAGAGGCGAAATATTATGTAGTTAGATTTTGATGGATTGTTTCAGTTACAATTGACGTTAATTCTCGTTACATTTTATGCACATTGAAATGCAAAGTCGATAACCGATGCTATACTGTTTAAGTCAATTGGGTTTTATGTTTTTGCGTAGGCTCCACAGGGTGTAAAGAATGTTATTAGCCAGTGTGAGACCTCACAACTAGATTCAATTGATTAAAGTATGTGTATCTCGAGATATGTATGGAAATCCACTCAGGTAACAGTACCGAGTTACAAACTTATATGGAAAGAAGTATTTTTCAGTCGGTCACTCAGCCACAGAAAGCCTGGGTAGGTGGTATAGTAGTGATTGTGATAGTGGTGACTTAGTACCAAAGAAGTTTAAAGGTTATCAAGTTCATTACCGGGACTGGGCCTACCTTCTAAACAACCATTAATATTTAGACCTGGAATTGGGAGATGGCGCCAATCAATATTTAGGACAGATAGGCCACTTAAGGTCAACTGGCAATACCTAATACATAACATGCCTGACAAAAAGTAATCAACCCTGAATAATGCACCTGATATTCATCTTAACACGGAGGGTGATTACTGTTTACTGTTACCCCCTTGGAGGTGAAGTGACCAGGACGACTGAAATTACCATTCCCAAATATAAATTCATGATTTCCTGCACCAAGTAAATGAAGGAACACTATGGGAGCAAACGCTGCTCAGATTTATTCTAAAAGCACATAGAGCAATTATAGGAGATCGGATCCATTTATATCAAATAAAATGTAAAAATAAATAAAAAAAAACAAATTCGAGCCAACCACTGACAAGCTGGTATTCATTTTATTTACACGGATCTAGCAGATCCCGTTGATAATGCATATAAAAATTAGTGTCCTCTTGGGAGAATATACAATAAGCTTTTAAAGTATCCAACTTGCATGGAAACATATCCTTGTATAAATACTAAAGCGTAAAGACAATGCAGATGTACATTGCACGATATGTACCAAAAAATTGCATTTATATAATATTTGTTTAAAATGTGATAATATGAGAGACACCTCTCCTGCTATATCAGTGCGGTAGAGTAATCCTTCTTTGTGCTACGTGGCATGGGAGGAAGATCACTACTGAATTCAAAATCCACAGATTTTCCCGAAATCAAACTGACATTGTCTGACATCTATTGTACTTTGATAATTCCTCACTGTACCTTTACTGACTCAAACAGTACCCAACTGTACCCTACTGTACATTTCTATTAAACAGCACTGTACCTTATTGTACCCCACTGTAAGCTACTGTACTTGGCAATGAAATTACTATAACCTACTATACCATAAATTTGAAATATTAAAACTTTTTAAATATTTTTAGTATTATATTTTCCTCCATATTCAGTTGTATACAACATTTACATAGAATAGAATTCAACAGGTTATTAAACATCGATTTATGTTTTATTAATCTTTACTTTGCATCTTTCAATCACAAAATAATGAGAAATTCTTTAAAGTAGATCCAGTGTTCTGTGATGTCATTCTTTATTGTAAAACTTTGAATTCTTTAAAATTTGTACAAAATAGTTTTATATATTTTATGTGAATAGAATCACATGAATGTAACTAAAATTACTGTTAAGTTCGAGATATTTTCGCAGCTTGATTTTATCCTAAATGTCCATTTTTTAAAAATATATTTTATCTATGCTAAGGGGAAATAACTCTTTTTCTGACTTTTCTCTCATTGTATGTATAAATGCTACAATTTTTTTTTTATCCCAACAAATGATTTTACAATGTGTTTGTAGTTTTACTGTTCTGACACTGTTGACAATAAAATTAAAAAAAGATAAACAAGTTTTTGACTACAAAATTTTAACTTTTAACAAAAAACGTACGATTTTCTGATGCTCAATTATGCTTTAGTTCATGTTTATCTGCCATTTCAAAAAGTGTGATGACATATCTATTTTTTCTTATAATTGATGTTTTAGTCTATGAAATTGAAATCAGTTCTGTTTTTCAACTTTTATCAGGGAGTTTTACTAATATGGAGTTTTCTTGAGATAATTTCCTAAGAAGATTAAAATCCTAAATTCTATATTTTGAATCTGATTTAAAAAACTGCATAAACCTTGTATATTTTATTTGTAAACTGTCGGTGATCGCTTTTAAATCAAAAGAAGATTACACCTCCCTAACTAACCAGGCTACAGAATTATTTCTTATAGATTATGGCAAGCCCTCAATTAATACGACCGGGCTGTTGATTCATTTTTGTCTCGTAAATTGTGCTTCAGCCACTAAAAACCAGCTTATTAACACAAAATCAACTAAATATATACATACTGGTTCTTTGTGTACACCTATCCAGGGAATACTGTGCTTGATAAACGGGTAAATTTTGTAGACTGCATGCAAATGCCTTGATCACAGGTTGATTTCTATGGATGAAATATTTAATGTGGGGTTCAAATTTTACCTACCGGTAAAAACACCTATTGCATTTACTATATAAATTATGAAATTGAACATGAACATTTATCAGCAGCATATTAAACAGTATAACTAATTTTAGCAAAAAGTAAAAAGGATTCAAAAATCAAGAAAGGTTGTAATAAGCTATGTCTTATCCCTAATTGATATACCTGAATGGTCGTTTTGAAATGGGGGGTTGGAGCAGACTCCTCCAAAAAATCTTTAAAAAAAAGGAAATCCGCCAATCGTTATTTATATCCTCCCAAAAATGAAAGGGCGGAGGGTTATCTATAATGATAGGTAAATGTTAGAAAAAAAATGTTGATGCAAACAAAAAGGGGTGTGGGTATAGGTCTCCCTAATACCCCTGATTTCACTTCTCTTTGATATAGAGAAAGAGACTAGAGTACTTTTACTATATTGAGTCTGTCATTCGTAAGAGAGAGAGAGAGAGAGAGAGAGAGAGAGAGAGAGAGAGAGAGAGAGAGATTGATTGAAAGCAATACAATGTAACCAGATCATAACAATAGGTCGTGCAAGAGAAGATACAACCTGTATATATAAATAAGAAGAGAAATATTAAAATGTCAATTAATTAAACAACATACTTGTTTTAATTTAGGCGATTGGTGTAGAGAGAAAGAGAGGGGGCATGGGTTTATAAAATATGGTGCTTTCCCATTTATTTCACATTACAAACAGCCCATTAACAATATCCACCAACCCCGGCCAAAATAGTCAGTAATTAAATATTATTACATGTAATATACCAATTAAAGCATATCTACAAATTTTACAATTTTAATTCTAAACATTTACATTTTTGACATATTTACAAAAACATCAATATTGTATTTTATATTGTTTTTCAAATATAAAACTAATGCATTAATTGCCTCTGTTTTATTTTGAGATCTACAACACATTTTATATTTAATATCTTGTAGGCTATGAAAGACAGAATGGTATTAAAAAACATATTTTTGCATTTCTTTCAAAGTAAAAACTCCCAAAACATGTTTCTACCGTATAACAAACCCTATAACTAAGCTTAAAGTTGACAATATCATCTGAACATGTTTACACTCGAAAATTTAATGTTTTACATCTTTAATTTTGCTGCACGTATTACAAGAAGCAGAAGACCTATCTTTGCATTTAAAAGAAAAAGATATTACAACACACTGTATTGCTCAGCAATTTGTAACTAAACTCACATATTCGTTTGTCAAATATATCTTTTACTTTGTTTTGTATTTGTCATTCCAATATTAATTTTACCACTGAAGACAGTCTTTTAAACAGTGCCTGGTGACAGGGAGGCTTACATTTTTTGTACAACACATTTTCGTAGAAAGTCTACATTTTTTATCTTCAATACAATGTAAACCATTTTAAAAAGAAAATCACAAGTGGATACTTTTTGTATAGATTGACAACATTTTTTGGACAGGTCGATTTAAACTTGTATATAAGTTTTCTTAAAAGTGACACATTTCTTCTATATTTGACATTGTTTTTGGATCGTCTTGCGTAATTAATGAAATAATCACGAACTTTAATTTTAAAAGTTTCCCATTTGAAATTGGATCTATTGAGTCATCTATATTTTTGAATAATTCTAAGATTTCGCGTTTGTAGTCTTCGTTCTCTAGATGCGAGATATCTAATTTTCAGAATCCTTTACCTCTCTCCAAATTACTAAAATTTAAATTATATTTTATAATCCTGTGGTCACTTAACTGCGTTTTTTTTATGAGTACCTGGTTATTTCCGAGCAACACTATCTTTTACATAATCAATTGAGTTATTGCGCACAAAAATGAAACCTATTCTACTCTTTGGGGAATTTTCTGCATCACATTGTGTAGAACCATTTTTGTTGGATTTTTATTCAGGCACGCATCGACTAAATCCAGGTACTTAACTTTTTACAGGATTTGTCATTTTCTTTATTTAAATTGCAATTATAGTCATCGCCGATGATTAGTTTACTATCTTGTGAAGTATGGAAAGAAATAAATGTATTTAGCAAGTTAAAAAAAATATTCTTTCACTTTCTTTATTGTGAGCATATACGTTAACGATTGTAAGTAAAGTGTCGTCTATTTAAGCATTTACCAGAAGTTTCCTTACATCATTTGACTTATGCATATTAAGAATATCTATATTACATCTTTATTGAAAAAAACGGAAACGCCTCTTCTAAAGGTAAATTGGAGAAAGCATGTATTGCTTTTCCGTTCCATTTTCTATCATACAATTCTGCACCTTTCCCTATAGAAAATGTGTTTCCTGTAAAAGTATAATATTAGTTATACCCGCACTTTCTAAAGAAAGTTCGGGTATATTGTTGTTACCCTGTTCCGTCCGTCCGTCCGTCTGTCCGTCCGTCCGTCCGTCCGTCCGTCCGTCCGTCCGTCTGTCACGTTTTACTTTCTCAAACTGCTCTTACATCTTATAAACCAGCAAACTGAACTCTTGGAGTTTGATTTGGGGTATCATGTTGTTTTGTAAAAAGGTTTCAAAAATTCTCTGTTAGACCTGGGGGTCAAATAATTGGTGAAAAATGACGTTTTTCCACAAAAAACCTTCTTCCTCGAACTCCTCCTACATTTTCAACAGAAGACAAATCATCTTTTGGAATATGTTTTAGGGTATCCTATAGATGCGCACTAAGGTTTCAGAATTTTCAATTTTGTCCTGGGGGGCATTTAATGGCTGAAAAATGACCTTTTTTTTTTTTTTTTACAAAACACTGGTTTCAAAAACGTCATTTTTTTTTGGCAGTAGCCAAATGATCTTCTAGAATATGATTGGGGGTGTCATATTGAGGCGTGATCAGGTTCCAGAATTTTTTTTTTATTAAGGGGATCAGTGGGCAACAAAAAATGACGTTTTTTGGCCAAAAAAATATGGTTCCCAGAACTCCTCTTACAACTTTTGGAGTAGCTACGTCATCTCTTAGGATATAATTGGGGCTGTCTTATAGATGTGCAATAAGGTTTTAAAAATTTAAATTTCAACCAGGGAGTCAAATAGTAGCAGAAAATTGACGTTTATTACTAAAAAACAAAACATTGATCCAAGAGCTCCTCTTATGATTTAATGGATAGACAATCATATCTTGGGATATGATAGGGACTGTTATATAGATGTGCAGTAAGATTTTAAAAATTTAAATTTCATCCAGGGAGTCAAAAAGTAGCAGAAAATTGACGTTTATCACTTCAAAAAAACATAGATCCTAGAAATCCTTTTATGATTTAATGGATAGACACATCATATCTTGGGATATGATAGGAACTGTTCCATAGATGTGCATTACGGTTTTGAAAAATTAAATTTAACCCTGAGGCCCATTACCTACCGGTACATACCGTTTGATGCCCTTTAAGGATCAAGAATATATATGGTTTAGCGGTTGGGATCTCAACCGTTTTCGAGATATTCGTGCACTTCCTGTTCAAGGGGGGTCATGAACACCCCCAGGGCCCATGACCTACATACCGTTTGATGCCCCTTGACACAAGGAACAAGAATATATATGGTTTAAGGGTGGGGATCTCAACTGTTTTGAAGATATTAAGGGACTTGCTGTTTGAGGGGGTCAGGACCACCCACAGGGCCCATGACCTACATAACATTTGATGCCCCTTGACATCAGAAACATGAATATATATGGTTTAGGGGTCATGATTATAACAGTTTCTGAGATATATAGTAATTTCAAATTCCTGGGGGGTGGGGATGACCCCAGGGGTCAGATTTAATTAACCCTATATATTGCCAGTAACAGCCAATATATGATTATGAAAACCCTATATTATTATCTTTGTCCGTTTTCAAGTTACCATTTACAATAGAGTCTACGATTCTTCCTACAAGGTTCAATGTTAGACCCCACACCCTTTTGACATCCCCCTCCCCCGAAAAGTGGTTGTCTAACCCAAAATGAGAAAAATCAAACCAGGGTGCACAACTAGATATGCAGGCCTATCATATCCTAGAGTTTTGTACAATTCTGTTCAGCCATCTCTAAGAAACAAGTTCAGAGCAGGAAAGAAGAAAAAGAAGATGAAGAATAATAATACATGTATTAAGAACCGTACAAAAACAATAAGTCTTCAAATTTCATTCGGGAGACTTAATAATAAAGATTAAATAGAGATAGGATCATCAAACATCAATAATTTAAAGATAATTGACAATTTCTGATTCTAAGGGGGTCAGGATGACCCCTTAGGGTCATGACTTACATGCCATAATGATCTGATGCGCCTGCATGACCTAAGGAGGAATAATATCTTTGGATTAAGGTGGGGATGGTTTTTATGATATTTAATAATTTCAGGAAGAGCACTTGGGATCATGACCTACATACCATCTTAAATGCCTTGAACAAAGAAACAATAATATAATATGTACATGATATATGATCGATCAATTTAAGAACACAGATATAGATCAATCATCTGTTTTGTAATACTTCCTATGTATATATACATGTATATGTATTAGTTTTTTTCTATACTATTCATGTTCATGACTGTAGTATGGCTTAGTCTTATTTTAAATAACATTAAAAAATTGTCAAATATATGACTTGGAACCCCCACTCCCAAACAAACTCAAATATAAACTGTTCTCCCCCCCCCCCCCTCCCTTGTCGAATGATCTATTAAAATCGAAATATAATTTGGGTGTCTAAAAACTTACATAAACTGGTAAAAAATGTTATTCTTAAAAAAATTATATTACACCTTGCATAATTGACAAATGATCTATTGAGATATGATAAGAGGTCATATTTCTACCTTGGGATCAATAAGTAGTATTCATTGACAAGTTAAAATTAATAACAATAAATTATTCAAATTATAAATGTTTATATCCACATTCACCCCCCCCCCCAAATCTAATCTGGTTAAAAAGATTCAGTCTTCATAATACATTGTTACATGTGTACAGTAGCACATTTTAAATCATTTCTTGATTGCTTTTTCTCTTGTGATTATCATTTTGGAAATTGCTTAATTCAATTTTTAAGATTTATAAACAAAATGGGGCAATTGTAAAGTCTCCTAAACAAAGCAGTGACATATCATTAGGCTAGGAATTACCCACATGGATCAAACACTACTGTATAACATATGAATAAGATAAAATACATTATTATTGGGGTTGGGGGTTAAAGACAACACATGGGGGTCATTAATGTACTTTACACCATTTGATGCATCATGCATGCATAATGACATTAGAAGATATTTTGTATTTTCCTGTTTCGTGGGGTCAGAACAGTCCCATAAGGTCATGACCTACATTGTATTTGATGCATTATAATACATTAGGAAAGAAATACTCCTTCCTTCCTATTATAACTCATATAAAAATGATAAGTGTCTACACCTACTTACATGTAATACACAAATTTAATAAGAAATTGTTTATACATGGTCAAAATGGGGTCAACTCAATAGTGCATGATCATGCAGTCTGACAAATGAAAATAATAACTTTTGCAACTAAAATGACAGAAACTTTACAAATGCGATAGGATAGGTAACGATGATAAGCTTATTTAAATATTAAAAGATGATGATACAGTATGCTGTCAAAGGGAGATCACATTTAGAAAGTGAAAGTAGAACTTATATATGCATGCTGGCATCTCATTATATTGCGCTACTGCTACTACATGTATTATGCTTACCTAAATTGGTCAACATCATAATGATAATCCAATTAAAACACAATAATGAATTCCTTAAGCTGATCTTAACTAGGGGCCTAATCCTTTTCTGCATACGGAAAACACAGACATGTATGTATGGGTGTTGCTAAAACGCGGAACGAAAAACGGAACGGAAAGCGGAACGGAATGGAAAATAGCATCACGTTTATCGCTTAAAAAGGGTATAGACTGGCCAGAAACGATTTACTTTGTATCTTTTATTTATATCTAATGAATGATTATCAACATGTTGTTATCTTATCAATATTCATATGAATGTCTATCAATTATAGCATTGTATTCATTCGGCTTTAGTTGAGTACGAAACGGAAAAATCAAATGTATACGAATTGTGAAACATTTACATGATTAAACGAGTAAATTAGCTATAACTTTTTACATATTTTTCTTATTTGGTATTGCTGGCATATCAGCGTAACGTACGCAGATAGTGAAAGCGTTTTATGCGTGTTTTGAGTATTTTTATATTTCAAATATGATGATGTACATGTATATACTTACATCAAAATTGAATTGCCGGTGTTCTAGACGATCTTTTATCATACAGACGATACAGTATCATTGAGATGGAAGAAAAAAACCCCTTTGGACTGACGACATTAAAAATTAAAATACAGAAAACATTAAAATATACTCGGTAATTTGTGAAACTAGCAATTTGTGAAACTAGTATTTTTAGCAATGCAATTGTGTTTACGTTTGCATTACTAAGCAGTTGTTTATTCCAGCAGCTATATACATATGATCCGAATAGAGAGCTCTAGACGTTGCCTAATTTGATTTTACGATTATATATTGGGACTATAGTATGTCGATCCCAAAATATTCATGCAGCACATTTGGACGATTTATAATGGAAAATGTTGACATCTTTTCTCCATTTGGAAGTAAGTCAGAAGACCTTGCACAATTTTTCAACACTATAATCCGGGTCTGTTGAAATGCAAAACCCCGTAGACTTCTTTGTTTTTAGCCGTGTATTTATACCAGCTGATAAGCTAGAGAGGACGTTTTAAAGGAAGAATAATGAGAATGTGTAATGCTTTTAAAAGAGAATCGCTTGAACCCTGAGGTATATATAAATATACACCAAAAAGTGAATCGAGGATATTTTGGGACAGAATATAGTGGTCAATGCATGTACTGTTTATTTTGAGGAAATAAATATTCTTGAATAAATAATCTAATATTGCTAATCTTTCAAAAAAAAAAAAAAAAAAAAAAGGTACATAAAGTATATCGTTTTAGCATGATTAACAAATCTATGAGGTAAATAACATTAGATAAGATTTTCCGTTTTCCCTTCCGTTCCGCTTTCCGTTCCGTTTTCCGTGCCGCGTTTTAGCAACACCCATGTATGTATACACGTGAACCCATCTAATCGAAGAGCTGGGTAAAACTAGTACCCGCTAATGAGACATGCAGACCTGTGTTGTGTACGTAACTTCAGACAAAGATCATTCATTTGTAACATGCATGTATTTTTATGACATATTCTTCAAATCCACTTGCACTATTTTATTAGGTAAATAACAGCTTTAAGGTGGTGCAGGACAGCTGCATAGTGTGATGTACATGTATACTTACTATTGAGATAAACAATAAAGTATATCAAATATTGATTAAATATTTACCCCCCCAAATAATGTTACCTAACATTGAAGCGCAATGGGTTTGAGCGTTTAATGTCTGTAAGAGCATTGGGGTCCAAGGTGTATTTTTGGTACTTTTACAATTGATATAAATGAATTTTCATGGGAAGGGGGGGGGTGGGTCTGGACCCCTCACTCCCACCCCTTCTCTAAATCTGTGCACACGATGATGTTCATGTAGGCACACAGAAGCAAATCTAAAACCGGCAACCGCCACGGGGAGGGGGCATAATTTAATTTTTAATTTTGTTTGTAATAATTATATAGACCATTATACTTTCTATGACATAAAATGTTAAGATTATTGATTAACTGAAAATTCAATGCAAACAGTTCTACCCCAAATTGCACATAAAGTGCTGCTCATGTCACGATGTGTATTATCATATGTGAAGGGATCTCATCCTTTAGTTATGAAAATTATAAATTTTAATTGTATTACCGGAGCTTGCATATAGCCTTCATTTTTAATTAAACTGGTACAAAACAGTGTTATTTAGGGGCAAACACGTGGTGCGGGTATTACTGTCTAATGACAGCATCTAGTTTTAATTTGTTATAGCCATGAAAAAAAATTATCTCTCTTTTCCGACGAATTAAGACCTCTTACATTCACTGATACCAAAGCTAAATTTGCCATATTTCAAAATCTTCGTTGACAACAAAAAGAAATTAATAAAAATAAAAGAAGTAATATTATTCAAATGCTATATGAAAAAAAAATAGTAAGGGAAAGATAACAACATTGTTACTATTTGATGCGTATTGGTATACATAATATAAGTATTTCCTATAAACATGTTTTAATATTGTCGAACACAGTCTTTAGAAAGTTTAATCTGAATTATGATATTACTAAATAGAAAAAAATGAACATAGTTACTATACTACTTCTTATTGGTAAGTAGATAATTATAATCTATGATTGTTTACTCGATTATATTGAACGTATTAAACGTACACATACCACAGCTCTGAAAATTCGGAGGTCAGAAGCCAGATCCGAGTACAGTTACCGTTCATCATCAGAGCTCTCTGTGTCAATTACACCCCGACACGTAACTGTCTGGCATAGCATAGAGTTGTTCCAGCATCTGTAGTATGGTACACTGATTTGGTTGATCTTTGTTTTGTTTTTGTTTCCAGTCAATTTTACCGGAGTAGCGTGTTTTCTTGTTCAGACTCTTATTATTTCATAAGTACGCCAAATACGTTTTTTCCAGGCCAGTGATCCGGTTTTGCATCGCGGATGCCGTCACGGTCAAGGCGGGTGCCCCACTCGTTGTTGTAGGTTGCTTCAACAAATGTCGTTGATTGTTAAGAGGTTAAAAGCTTAACTCAATAAACTGGTACTTGAACACACCTGTGTTCTAATACTTCCTCCATAAAGGAAACCTTTGTAGACACCCACTTGTCATTGGATATGACCTTCTTACCCAGAAAAAGGGCGGGAAGCGCGTCATCGGCTATTGAAATCGCGTAAGCAGAATCTAGATCTCCGCACTGAACTGCTTTGATATAAGGAAAGGCATGTTCTGCCGATTTATGTTTAACACCCAAAATTTCTAGTTCACATGGGTAGAAGTTAATAGGCACCGCAAAACGTGGTGAGATATTTTGTGGTTGATAATGCGGGCAGGTCTCATCTCCAGGTGAATGGCCATGTGTCTTGCACACCTTACAACAAGCATCATTTGTACACGCATACCGATTATGATCGGTTAACCAGCAGTTTGCACATTATAAATTTATAATTTGACTTCTAATTTGCCAAATAATTCATGTTCAGCGGATTCAGTCAAGGAAGGACAGACCACAAATTTGTAATTTAAGGTTTTCTGAGATGTTGATGTAGCGCCAGAAGTGTACGGGTTTGTGTCATAGAACTGGTGAGACACATTACTGATGTCAATACCCTGTGTAAGTAGCTGAAGCCTACTTTCTAGATTTTACAGATAAATTCTCCACATGTTTCTGTCCAGTTGACACACATATGATCATTACCAATAACCTGTTTGATTGGTTCTATTAGATCAAAATCAGTTATCTGTTTATCACTGGAGTTTTTAAAATATTTCATATCCGACATAATTTTGATTTAAAAAATCATCTAAAATAATGAATATAAATTTGTTTTGTTTTTTCATTCATGTATTGTCATTTTCACTAAATATTCTCAATATCAAACATACCCCTAATAAGACATGACTTAACAACTTGAGCAAGGTGTCAAACAGACAAATGACAAAGTTGATTATTGCGACATTCACACCTTTTGATTTACTGTTGCATGTTTACTATATACAGGTACTGCCCTGCTGATCCTCTTGTGAAGTAGGCTTCAAAGACATGTCATACCAGTTATTCTTAATCTATATTTTGAAAAATTATCATGTTGAGAACTATTTTATTCATGTTGAACATAAAATCCACCACAGATATATTGTGTTATAATTAGATTGAATTTATTATAAAAAAAAAAAAGTCATTTAGAATCAATTTTGAATTAGAAATAAATATATATTTTTTTCTTTTAACTTATAAGCTGTTATATTATGTCTGCTAAATGAAAAACAATTTTTAATACGTGCACGAGTCTAAGTGGGGAGATTCAAATTTCTAAAGTTTACATAGTTCTAATACCGAAATAGAAAACAGGTCTCCACCCTCCGGTGGAAAACATAGATTAACTTCGGACCCCATCCCCTGAAAAAAGGTTTATGAATCTGCGCATGTAAAAATGATGTAAAAGAAATAGAAACCTATTCTTTTTTCTTGTTAACAAGCAAAGATAATCAAAAATAATCCATACAAATTGTATCTTAAATATGTATTTTTTTTAAAGTAATATTTTGAATATTGTTTTTGGGAGTTGATTTTAATCAACTCTCCTATGCAGTTACTCAGACAAACCGAAAGTGTAACAGTGTTTGGACCTCAGCACAAATCATTGCTGCTGACAAGACTTAGCTCTTGAAAATAATTGATAAATTCGATGTAATGTATGCTAAAGCATTGTTTTTCAATGAAACGTATTTAGGAATACCTTGAAAATAGTCAGATATTAATGGTATTAACAATTTCAATATTTGTTTGTAGTCGTATATATTCCTACGCCAGAGTTCAATATAATCTCGTTCAACTCGACGATCGACTGTCTCTGTAAATCCTTGTCGGAGATTTACGGTGTAAGCCGATCGTTTGGCTGAACGAGACTAGAGTTAAATATTGCTTGGATCCATACAATTTTTGAGAAATATTTCTATTACTGATACATAGTGTGATTGAATAAATCTTATCTTTAAATATTCTTTTACATGATTCATATGGCGGTTTCTCGACATTCTTGTCGAAAAAGTAAAAAAATTCATATTATAAAAATGAGCGTATTTCAAATAAGAAACTACAAGTACCTGTCATAGAAAATAACATCATTGATTTTAAAATAACTTAATATCGACAAAATCAACTCCCGTCAGTTCTTCAGTACTTTGATTAACATCACAACTAATAAAAACTAGATATAGCAGGAAACAGTGCTGTGAGTACCCCTTAGGTACAGAGTTGTACAGTGGAGTACTGTGGAATACAGTGACTCTGTCCTGTGGGATACAGTGGAATACAGCAGCTCTTTCCAATAGGATAAAGTGGGATACACAACTCTGTACAGTAGATGTACAATAGGTTTACAGTAGTGTAGAGTGATTGCACAGTAGATATCAGACGATGTCGGTCAATCCTTGGGAATATCAGTAGATTTTGAATTAAGCAGTGGAAATAAATCATATGGACGTACCCTAACTCCTAGAAAATCTCCAGAGAATGCTCCAGAAGTGTAAGGGGTAATGCGTTGAGCCTTGCGAGAGAGTAAATTCGCCGTGAGTGTCGTAGATCTCTTGGAGATTCGGTCGTTTATGTTCATATGTTGACTGCAGAAACTAGAAACAAAAACAAAAACCAGGAAACAAATAAGCTTCTAATAAACTCTGTTGTTTTATCATACACCATTGATGGCAGTCGTAATGTGATTTTGTTGTTCAAATTTAATCTTAATCACTAGTTGTTCATAATTACCAAGTTATTAAAATGAATTTGAGTGATATGTCAATTTCTGAAGTTAATAAACAACGTTTGTGCTCAAAATCAAATGTTTATTAAAAAAAAGTCGGATGCATAAATTTTTAAATAAAATTCGTCATAAAATGAAACAACAATTTTTTTTTCTGATAAAGATTTCAAAGGATGAAAAAGTCGATATAAATCTAAACTACCTTTTCCTCAGTGAACGTCAATGGGTGACTTTGGGTGTTTACTGGCAGCGGAAAAGGGGGATTGCATATATTTCCACATTCTTTAATTGTTTTTCTGGTTTATTAGTTGTTTAATTTTTTTTTTTACAATATATGAACCTGATATCGTAACGCACTTTCATGTTACGTTTAAAATTCGTTACTTAATACGTTGAATATAGCAAGAGTAATATCAGATATAAACTTATAGAAAAAAATACAAACAAAGCAAACAAACAAACAAGCAAACAATCAAACATTTTCAATTAAAAAATGCATATCAAACTATACTTTAAGCACACACAAGTCTCACAAAAATCGTAAGCATTTAATGAATATTAAAGCCTTCTTTACAAATATTAATGGTGTGATGAAATTCAATAAAGCCTGAAGGATTTTTTCAATGTATTTGCCTGTAATAACACTACGTATCGATTTTGTATTATACATTCCAATAACTTAAAATGGCATATCATTGGGGCGCCCGGGGAGAGGGGGTTTGACCTATTTATATTTAATTATTTAACCTTACTCTGGCTTAAAATTATATAAATATAAGTTAGAAGGAATCATTCTTAAAATATTAAGAGATGAACATTTCGCTCAGGCGTGAACAAATCTATAATAAGGTCCTTCGGGCTTTTTTGGATTTGATCACACTACAAGCAAAATTATCACCTCATAACATTCTAAGAATGACTCCTTATTCTTTAATAATATAAGACTAATGATTTTTTGTTACTTATAACTATATAATTTTCAGCAACTGTACGAATTAATATTGAAATAGTCATTGATGATTCATTCAATATTATCAGATGATTGCCGATATTCATATCATTAATAATGTTAATTTGAACATATATGGTACCTTCATAGATGGAAATCAAGTTTACGTATATTCATTTAATGTGCTTAAAAAGTTCTTTATCGCCTCTTCGAAAATGCAGAGCGCAACTTTAAAGAATAATAATGTTACTGTCCTTGAAAAATACATCAGCGACAGTAGAAAAAAATGTCCCTGTCTGTGTTCAAGGTTTTTGAAAAAAAATAGATTAGTGCTAATACTTCTATACTAAAATAAATTAAAAATACTTAAACTTCACACGGTCATAATTTTTAAAAACGGTCAAATTCAAAATAATGAGCATTGTTAAATATCATTTATCAACAATACTAAAGTGCACCAGTGTTTTTTTTAATATTAATATAAATCACTTGTCATTTAGGTAATAGCTAGGAACTGTCGGATAATGCTTAAAAAATCATGATCGGCTAAACAATTGAAAAAAGAAAACAAACAGGTCCCTAAAAAGAGACCTCTGAAAATGTAGTGTACTTGAATGCGAAAATTAAAATGCAGAGATTTAATTTCTATTATGTTTATACCACGTGAACGATTACATACCTCGTTAAAGTATAATAAAAAGTCATTGGATTATAGCATTAACCATTACACATCAAAATTGATTCCGTTTTTACTTACAATCATATTTATATTATAAATGCTTAATTGGACTTCATTTCTTAACATTCGTTTGAATTAAAGAACTTAGTTTAACTATATTTATTTTATTTTCCAATTTTGAATATTTAAAATATCATTGATATAAACGTTTTGCTTTTCATTCAGGAGCTTAAGTGGTAATCAGATATCAAGGATCGACAACAACACCTTTAAAGGGCTACCACAGTTGGAGATTCTGTAAGTATTGTTACTACTGTTACCGTGCTCTTCATATCTTGACGAAACATCGACACCTATAAATGCAGACATTTTCAAATAAACTTCGAAATACATTCACAAGTGTTACAGATTTTAATATTTGATATTGATATAATACGTTTGGGATGATTACCGTAAACTATCATTGAATATAATCTGATCAGTAATTATTGTGAAATTAATAAAAAAAAAAATTTCGATAAGCTGCCCTAAAATAACAACAATGAGGGTAAGGTGGTAGACACGCTTTTGCAGATCTACGTAAGTTGGAGTTATACCAAAATATACTCTTACAGAGTTTTACTCAAGAATAACAATCTAAAGAATAAATATATTTAGCAAAACTTTATTTAAAGTATACATAGGAATTCAGATTTATTAAAAGCGTAATAAATAATTAGCCTTATATTTGCTTCTTTTTTCCACACTTTTAGTTTTGAAAAAAAATGAATATACATTTAAACCTTATGTATCAATCTGTGAACCGTAAACGAAATGTCGTCTTTGTCTATCCGAACTAAAACATCGACTACGTTTAAGAAATGACAAGGCGACAGAAACTAAACTTCAAATTTTGGACGTAGATAGCAAGTGTTATAGATCTTATTGATCTATGGTCATACAAGTATAATACAAGTATTAGTACAATGTTTTGTGAAATATAAATTTTGCCATTCTGCATTTTTAAACCATACGAAATTATGTTTAATAAAAAGCACAATTTATTATATAAAATTAATTTAAAAAGAAATAAAATATGTAGAACTACAAGCTCATCTATGTTAAGGACGCCCATAAGTAGACATCCATATATTTCACATGAAATGTTATCCGTTGAATAATCTTGACATTCTTATCAAATTATTTGTCACGCAAAGTGATCACATATCAAAATACAAATTGGATACATCGCTATTAGATGATGAATTTTTAAAGTCTCTTTGGAATACCTTGTAACGTTATACCACCAAACATAGATGAACGAGGGTTAATACTAAAAATAAAATACACAGTGCAAGGACTTAACATAAACAAACATATTTTTTTCTGTTTTTATCTTGTAAAATGAACATTTAAAATTTCAAAAAATGTTTGGAACCTCAAATATTCAGTAAGAAGAATGATTAAATTCAACGTCAACAGTGTATGCAAACAAATGTGCATGGTGTTTCAATATTTAACGTTAATTGATATCAAATGATGAGGATTTTATACAGTTCACACCATTTCTGATATAGTGGGGATGTAATGTTGTACCATGTAAAATTTCAGTATATTTAATTAAGTGTATGCCCTTACACTACTTCATTTTATCTGATCCTTTCCAGATTCAGCGTCATTTTCGCAAAGTTCAAACTGAACACTGTCTAATCTCACAATTTATATTTTCATTCAGAAAATAGATGAACGCAGCAAATTTCACTAAACTGATGTTTGAATGTTTCTTTCTGTTACCACAAGTTATTATTATCAAATTGTTTAAATTCGAAAAATTAAATTATTTAATGCCTTAACCTAAAGCGTATTAGTATAAGGGGTGGGTGGGGTAAGTGTGTACTTTGACTTTGTAATTTACTAAACAGTGGTGCTTTAGTATGCTATTATAAGGAGGTAAAATGGGGTTGGGTAAGTGTATACTTTCAGTTTGTAATTTACGATACAGTGATGCTTCAATGTTTTATGTTACTTTGCTAAAATATAAAGGACAAAAACCTTTAATGTGTATAATTAGGTTGTTTTGTAATTGTGATTAATACATTATGTAATAATTAAATAAAGCCAAAAATATAAATATTTATCAATACTTATATAACATTATCAATTTAGAATTCAAAGAGATTGTATTTCTGTGACCAAGTTGTAAAAACTTGTTCAACAAGACTAGAGTATTTTGATTTTCAATATTTTCAATCATGATCAGGAATTTATTGAAATCAATCAGTTTTTTTGTCCACAACTGCTCCTGTCTTTTTCTTGTAAAAAGGCAGTACAATTGATAAGAAAACCAATACCTGAAATGATAAATATTTTTCAACTTCAAAATTAATTTCAATAGATTTTAATGAAAAATATTATAAGAGGTTACATAGTTGATATAATTAAAAAGTAAGCCAAGTATAGTTTGTGAAAGAAATACCTACAGGGTACTTTTTATCAATATACAAAATTCGATGTAGTTTCTCCAATAAACCATTTACTGCTATAAAAAAAAACCCTTTAATTAAACAATGTGTCATGATTAGCCAACTATTGTGCTAATGATAACATGAAAATGGAATTTATTTTTAATATTGTGCATATTGATGGAAGATACAATTACTTTAATACTACAACAGACATAATCAAAGTGTTTAATCTTAAAAATGTGTGAAAATGCAATCCACTTTTTTGTCTTTTTATACATTTTTTCGTCATATAAGAATGCTAATAACACGCTTCGATTTACACAATAAACAAAAAATGTTTGTGTAAATTTAATCCAGATCCTCTAAGTAAGCCAAGTAGGGCTAGCACAATGTTTTGAATTCCCATTGTTTACATGTTCATTGAACATGAATGACATGCAAGGTAATATTATTTCTATATTAGAGGCTAGTAGAAATATAAAGTAGGTCTCAACACTCTTTATGATCAAAATTAACAAAACACAGAACATTTACTTTGCCTGACTTGAGTCACCAATCTGATGTTTACACATAAAATTAGAGGATGAACAATTGTTAATAATTAAAAAAAAAATCAAAGCTTGGGGAGTTCGCTCCGTTTCTGATGTATTCTACAATTTTGAATAATATAAAACAATATCTATGGAAAGTACAGATAAATCCTACGTTGTTCAGTTTTTTCCTCTACCGATTCCCGTCTATGCTGGTTGTAAATGGGTTAAATTTGCAGATACATTACTGAAGTCTACATATTTATTCTGATCACAGCTGCAAGCACCGATATGGCGTAGTCAACATCGACGTCATTAGATGACCTATACATTTGATAATTTCGTAAGACATACAGACTGTTTAGTGTATTTATTTCAGTACACTTTTCGTGATTCGATCAAACCCAGTACTTTATCATATCAATTATTGTAGATGTTTGTTATTTATCGGAATACAATATCTCATTATCATCTGATGAATAATTGTCGTGGCTTATGCACATTTCCAACATACACACGTTCGAAACCATCAAAAATAATTCCTACACCTTTTTTCAATTTAATATCATTGTAAAGAAGAGGGACACAACATTTCATTTGCGTTGTTTGTTTGTTTTTTTTAAAAGACTGTAGATTGGTAAAATGTATTTTGTATTTTAATTTGTCAACACCAGAAAAAAGCCCTCTGATATTTGTAGCCAGATTACTTCATATTTCATTGAATAAAAAATTCCAGATTAAAACAATTCTTTTCAGTGCGTATATCTGAAAAAAAGGCCATAGCCACCAAATCAATATATTATAATAAATCATCATTTATATTTCAAATTTAAGAAATCTGTAGTCTAGTTTCATTAACTTGATCTTGACCTTTGCGCGCAATGTCATTACTTATGTCGTATACATACATGTAGCAATACGCTTCATACGTAGATTTTTAATGACACCGTCTGTGTGTGGCATTACGAACCAGTTTACTTTAGATTGAAGACCGTACAAATGTAAACAATTGTAATTTGGCAAAACTAGCCACCATACGTTGGGGTGACGCGTCAATAGGAGACGTCTATTAGAATTGTGGGTAAAGCTCCGACTTGTGGGTAACACACGGCTTTCGGCATAACAGTCAGACTCAAGAGTGTTATATATGTTTAAATCGAATGTAAAAGAAAGTAAACCTACGTCAAAGCTATGTAAAAAAAATTGTTTACAGTCTAATAATCAAAATACATATATCTAGTAAGAACAGTGTATTTAAATAATAAAAATACGTTTTGAGAGAAACTTCGATTACAACTATTTGTGCTGATAGCAAGTTTCTATCTTGTCGGAAGCAATATTCCTTTTGGACAGACAGGTGTTTGTTGACTAGCATAATTACCGCTACATCTACATGCTCTATATTCTGTGTTGAACCAAGTTAAATGTCTAAAGTGCAAAAGGATTACCTCGTCAGTTCAACATTTTCGAGACCAGATGGCTTCGGAAGCAATTATTCCCTGTTAGATGGGATAGGCCGGGTTATTGGGGAGTTATACTAGGGACGGTATAACGAAGAATTTTGACCCGGATAGAAAATAAACCCGGAAGTCATTTTTCACCGTTAAATATTGATCCAAGGGTCAGTTTTTGACGTTGAAAATTCAGACCAAAAATCGTAAAATTTATACCCGTGGTCATTTTTAAACGGTATGAGAGGGGTTGTTCTAAACTCTGATGACTTCGACACGTGGAAAATTGATCCTGTTGAGAATTGACCCCAACTTCAGAGTTTTGATCTGACCTGGAACTTTCTTTACGTGCTTTTAGTGTACAATAATGCACATTCGAGGCTTGTATTTGAAAGTTTCACTTTTAAAATTTTCATATCATCCGATACATAGGCGGACTTAGCTGATTTATTTTAGGTTGATCTGTCTAGATACAATTAATCATTTAATTTTGAAACTGAAAAAAATTGAGATATTCATTTTCTTATTAATATAATACTGTGTAAAAAAAAAAAAAAAAAAAGACGACCGTTTGCCTAATTCTGAGTGGAACAGGCGAGTCGTGCTAGCAATTATTTTATATATATATATATATATATATATATATATATATATATATATATATATATATATATATATATATATATATATATATATAATTGATTTTCATTTTTTATAACCCCCCCTCCTTTAAAAAAATCGATACCACGTGTCTGTATCGTGCTGTCATCATACTTTAAACTGTAATATGGTGGATAGGTGTAAATACAATATTCAGATAATCACAGGTTTTACAAAATGTATTTACACCCACCCAGTGTTACAATGAATAGTACCAAAAGTTTCAATTTACTTGGGGAGGGCAAAACCAAAATTAAACGATATAAGGTACTGTGATTTGTAAAAGTTATTTATTTTTACACACGTCCAGCAAATTTAAAAAAAAAGAGTTTTACTGAAATAAATAGTTAATCGTGTAACCATGTTAAGGAAGCTCAATTTTGTCTTGCTTACATTGTTTCTGCCACTCTGAGTGGTAAAATTGAGGAAATAGATGCTCTTTAAAAAAAATCATGAGAAAATTGAGCATTGCAAGTCGACCGTTTCCCTACTTGACAGAAATCGTTTCTACTCCCTAATGTGAGGTTGTTTGCCTATCAGCACGAAATAAGAGACATGTTCCTGAAACTTTACATTTTGGATCGACAGCAGATCACATAGAACATATCATCCACAGCCACCAGAATACATTGTAATTTGCGTAACAACGTATAATATTGAGGAAAACTCTGCAATTCTCGGGATTTATTCCAAAAGAATTCGGAGTTAAACACTTCTTCACCTAAAAACTGGACACATTCTTCTTTTTTTCTAGAGCAGTTAATATACTGGCTTGCTATCGGTTGCACTAATAGATAGACGGGGCAAAAGCTGATTACCCCAGAACGCGCGCTAAAATCTGCCAAAGTGAAGGTTAAGATTTACCAGGTCCGTCAAGTAGAACAACAACAACAAACCCTAAATTGAGTTTCCAGATTTCCAGATTTTTATTATTTCAACGCCAATAAATAAAAGACAACCACAACACGTGTTGTTTGAAAGGAGGAAGTTTACTGAATGGAAATCAAGGTAATACTAATGACAGGGAAAAAGGGGTCGCACTAATAAACGAAGCTGCCTGGCGCTACCACTTTTCTTTTTTTTTCTTTTTTTTTTTATATATATATCCACACATATGTGAAACCTTCATTGGGTATACTACCCTTAGGTTTAAGGGATTATTCTGCCCTTCACAACGCAAATTAAGACATACTTTGTGACAAAAATGTTTCTAACACAAACTTAGTGTCAATAAGTAAACAATAGTTATAAAATATTTCACAAGAAAGAGTAGGTTATTAAAACATTACGAACTCGTCAAATTTCTTAGGCAGTGTGCGGCGTCGTGATGGCCGGGTCACAACGGTGTCTCTGTCGGGTAAATCACTTGGAATGGGCTCCTCTGTGTTGAACTCGGAGTCTACCGGTAATGCTGCTGGTTCCGTGCCACAGTTATCAGGAGTCTCGGTTAAGTCTACTGCCGGGTTAGGGGCGATTATCGGTGTATGTTGTTGAGGAGAAGGCACTTCAGATATTGCAGAAGAAACTGCTGGTAATGAAGGTGAGTGGGGAACGTCATCGCTTTACAGATCTTCTAAATTCTGATCATCCTCATCAGTGTGGGAGTGTGTTGGTTTGGTTGTCACCTCTGGATAATCACTTGTGACTTTATAACAGTCTGTATACTTTACACGATACGAGGTCTGGCGTAGTTGGTTGCTGGCAAATTTTCTGATGTTACACCAGGGTGGGTCGACTTCAGCAACAAGATATCGGTCACGTGACTTACTCTTGTTAAGGTCACATCGGAGATAAACTACGTCACCCACGCACAAATTAGGGAGCGCAGGAAATCTGCCAGATGGGCATTTTGCTCGTTCACTATAAATATGGTTCTTCTGTCGGAGCTCTTGCTGTGAAAGAATAAGCTCATGGTCAGCAACAGGTAGTTGGTTGTTAGAGAACTGATCTCTTTGAGTCCACATTTCCCTGGATGATAAACCGCGGCTTCTGATGCGGGTGTTTAAACGGGCTGTGATGAGGGACAAAAACAAAGGTGTCAAGGCAGAGTTAGACAAATTAGATCGCAGAGCTTCATCCTCAAGTTCTTGTATCGCTCTCTCAGCAACTGGATTCTTGTTTGGGTTTTTGACTCGGCCGAGCTCGATTGATAAGCGATGACGAGCTAAGAGTTGGTCACTAACCAGTGCTTTAAATCCAGATGCTGGGTCCGTTCTGATGACTGCGAATGGACCATCCAATGGATGCACCTCAGCAAGGAGTTATATGATAGCATCTCTAAGGTCCAGGTGGCGTTCACTTTCTATGAGCTTTGTAAATGGGAAGGATGTGACGCATTCACGAATAACGAGAATCAGCTGCCGTTCACGTTTTAGTACATCAGCGGCAAAAGTAGAACCTACTGTCTCTGGTGGATCGGATGAACCCTGTTCAACGCAGACTTTTGGAGTTTTCAACAGAGATGCACACTGATGACAAGTGTTTGTAGTTAATTCGACGGCCTTTTCCAGATCCAGAGCATAGAAATACCGGCTAACAACATTCTTCAGCTGATGACAAGAAGGGTGATCTAGCTTTATGTGTAGTGAAGTTAGCAATCCGTCCAGTATCTGTCTTGGGATGACTATACATTCCTGATAGGGGGTGAAGGGCAACTGTTTCTTGACAACCAATAGGCCATCCCGAGCAAGTGATGCGACATTTAAGTATCTCTTTACATCTCGTATGTTAGTGATTTTCTTAGATGGACGCGTACCTTGCCGTAGGTGTGCTATTGTACGTCGTATATTGGGGCATTCATTTTGTTTGGATAGCCATGCAGCTCTGCTTGTAAACGGCAACTTTATTTTACCCCTAAGGACATCTTGTGTGGTTATATGACGCACTACCAAGTCCTCTTAATGGTGGATGAAATTGCAGATTTGGCAGGACGGGGTGCTGCAGTCTGGGGCATTGCGGCTGGCAAAATCAGAAGGCAGGATAGCCTGACCTGAAACATGCCGAATGGATACTTGGAAGCGGCTAGCTGTTGCTAAGAATGTAGACACTCTAGGACTTGTGGAGAATTCACCTCTACAGAGTTTCTCGTACGCTTGGACGCAAGGCTTGCTGTCTGTGAGTACACAGGTTGACAGTTTAGATTGAATGATGAATGGGCTAAAGTGTTTAATTGCAGCGGCAATAGCAAGTGCCCGATCTCACAAGGTAACCATTGACGCTGGTTCGGTCTGAGTTTAGCGCTGAAAAAGCCGGCTAAGAGTGGTTTCCCCTCGCGCCCTACATACAAAGTAGCTCCAAGTCCCAATTTTCTCAAAGCTCCATCAGTCACTATCCAGAGTTGATCACTAGGTCTGGGTAGGGTAATGGCTTTGTGTGTAGATAGAGCTTTTTGGGCCCTGTCGAATGCTGCATGTAACTCGTCGTTCCAAGCTATGGTATCCTTGGCGTTTCCGCCTGCGATTATATCCTCAAGTGGAGCAATAAGGTCAGATGAGTTTTTAATGACTCTGGATAGCACCTTGTATGAGCCAATAAAGGATCTTAGTGCCGTTACAGTCTTTGGAGGTTGGCAGCTAGCTAAAGTGGCTATCCGATGTGGGTTTGCTTGGATCGTTCCAAGGTGCCAGTGCCATCCAAGGATTGTTGCGTCTTTAGGAGCTATGATAGTCTTCGAAGCCGACAGGTTGAGGCTGCATTTGTGTAATGCGATAAGGACTCTTTCCCAGTTATTTAAGAGCTCTTCAGGTGTATGACCGCCGCAATACAAGTCGTTTGCAATCTTGGCTACCACCCCTTCCTGTACCAGGTGACCTAATACACGACAGGTAAGTTCCCCGAGAGCCGTTTCCGAGCCGGGCATTCCAATGGCGCTTCGGACGTAGACCCGTACTCCTTGGAATGGAGTAACTACGCCGCAGTATTTCATCGAATCTCGTGATAGCGGAATTTGATAGAATGACTTTGTGAGGTCCGAAATAATGATGTACTGCCATTGTGCAATCTGTCTAAGAGTGGAGTCTACATCGGGCATAAGAGAGGGCTGAGGCTTGCTATAAAGACCCACATCAGCAAACGCAGTAACTAGACGAAAAACACCACTGGGTTTCTTCACAAGGAAAGAAGGGTTGATATACTCCACGGAAATGCCCAAATCTTCCGGACGTCTGAAAACTCCTATGTTTTCTAGTTCATTAAACATTCCCTGTAGATCGCAAAGTTGATCCTTTGAATACTGTGGGACTCTGCCTTTCCTTTGGGGAGGTTGTACGGGGCCCATATTGACCTTGGCTTCAAGGGGCCCAACGGCTCCATTATAACCACTGAAGAGGGGATTGAATACATTGTCGTATCTGTGTAGCAACTCTTCAAATTTTCTCTTTGTTCTGACTGGGAGCAAGGGGTCGGGATCAACTCTCACAGCATCTGAATGGAACACACTAGAACTACCGGACCTGGTGGGTGTCAGTTTTAAACAAGTGGTCGGTTCAGGCACAAATGTTGTCCTAACTTGGCATAAGTGTTCATTTCGTCGCAGGACCAAGGGACTGGCGGTAGTGTTAGGGATTCGGATTTTCCCTGAGACGTCTGAGACAATACACGGTTCAGGCCACATTACTGACTTGTCAGTAAGACTATGAGGTTCTACAGAGAATGTGTTGTCAGAACCTAGCATATCTTCAGGTAAGTCAACTTCTATAAAATCCCCTGGCCACAATGTAACTGACTGAGGTGGAGCTCGAGCAATGTGTGCTCTACGTACAGTATGTTTACGAGTTTGGGAGGCAGATGATCCGTACGTATACACATACTTGTTGCCTATACACACTTCACGGCTGGAGGGACGAATATATATGTCGTTCATCTCCATAAATGGTATGCCCGCCAGAACTTCCGTGTCCAGGTTTTCTACGACAAGGCCTTCAAAGTAGAGTTTATGTCCGCCACGGGTGAAGTGAAGTCTTGTTTCACCTAGAACTGTAAGAGGCGATGAACCGTCTGCCTGGTGAGCAAACTGGGAGCTTCCAGTAATCTTGGCATTCAGTTTGGTTGCAGTAGACGCTCTCATCATGTTTCCTGTGGCGCCGCTGTCAATTGTAAGTCTAACAGGAATATGGCCATGAAAAGTGTCCACATACGGTGACTGTCTGACCTGGATACGACTGGAAGAGACTGGTTGGATACTGTCTGCAGTGGAGTCCTCAAGGTCCTCAACATCATGAATTTCTGAGATAGCGCGTGCTTTGGCCATGAATTGGCGGTCCTGTAATGGTAGGAAGGTACACTTGCTGAGAAAATGATTATCAGGCCGACCGGCTGTTTTACAAAGGGTACAGGATCTAGAACGATAGGGTGTAGTGTGTTGTTTATTGGTAGGCTTAGAAAACTTATTTACAGCAGTTCTCATGGCCTTAGCATCTTCAGATGTCCTGAGCTCCTCCAACAATGAATCAAGTGCCTGTGAAATCTCTGGCTTGATAGATGCCAGCGTCCTTGCTCGAAGTTCTGTACCGTATCTCTGTTTGACGAGTTTTGGAAGCTCAGGGTGGAGCAATCGTAACCACGTTAATACCACGAAATTTTCCATTAACGGGCTCAGTTCCTCATCGTCCTCAGGTGTTTCGCCATGGTGAGTTATACCAATATCCTTACGCAATAGATTGTCCTCAACAAAAGCTGTTAAACGCTAGAAGAGGTCCTCAGGGCGCTCGCTCGGGTCGTATCGTATGGAGTCAAAATCGATGAAGTGGGCGCCAGTGGTTTGAAAACCATAATGGAGTCGAATTGTCTGCCAAATTTGATCAACTGACGTAGAATTTTTAACAATTGTGTTCCTAGAAATAACAGGGCAGTAGTTTGCAATCAGGCCCAACATAAGCTCAAGCATGTTAACTTTCTGCATCCGAGTGAGGCGGCTGCCTTCGGGTATCGATTCGTCGTCGTCGGCGAATCCGCGGAATGGAGTATTTTTGGTCTTTTTCTCCCACCATGTTCCGGTAATGAGGAATGGTGCGTAGTTTTTATCAAGGGACAGTGTATATAACAAGTTCTGTCTCCAATTTTCAAACGTGTTGACAGTCTCAATCTTTGTAAGGCACCATTGTTTTGGCGCGCGAGACGTACTAGCCATGTTTTGTAGTAAAGCCAACACAATATCCAATACACACACGTGTCCACGGTAATAGATAATTACGGTGTGATTAAAGTACCTTATGTTCACTGAACGGGGGGTCGAATACCGTTGCCACTACGCCAATAAATAAAAGACAACCACAACACGTGTTGTTTGGAAGGAGGAAGTTTACTGAATCGGAGTCAAGGTAATACTAATGACAGGGAAAAAGGGGTCGCACTAATTAACGAAGCTGCCTGGCGCAATAATTGTTTTTGTACTTACCGAAACGGGAAATAACGGAAAATAATGTAGTCTGTGTAGTAATTCTATGCAGAGCATGGAAAACAGGTTTGTTCAAGAGTGTCAATGTTATTGGTATGCTAGGAGCTGCAGGAACCATAAGCACGATGAGAAAATATCCACAGCAAGCTCAGAAACAACTTTTGATATCTTCACCCATGCTTTATGAATGACAATAATTATACCACGTTTAACTGTCATACTTCAGATTGCAAGAGTCATGTGCCTTTATCAGAGAAAGGACTGACATCTCATGACGTTTGTTAATGGCAGTTCTAAACAAACCTGATAAAAAAACCTACTTGTTGAGGCAGTTATAACCCCCCCCCCCCACCATCTTAAAAAAATTACTTAAGGCATTTAAACCACCCATATCTAAAAATAACTGATCCTGTTTGAGTAGTTTTTAACAACCCATACGTAGAGAATGATAAAACGTAACTGAGAGGGTCAGGAACAAACATTTGTTAACGGGAAAAAGATGTAGGCGATTGAAAACTCAGGAATGTGAACCCTTTAACGAGTTTATTTTTTGTCGGTGCAGGTGCACTATTGGTTTACACCATACGCCATGCTGACGATTCTTACTAGGTAGGACACTCAAAGACAAATGAAATTATATGCAATTTCAGCTAAGTACAGTCCTGTCAGTGCTTCATTAAGTCTCAACACGTAAAGTGCGGATTCCAATGCATATGTTGTCTTTGTTTTATGTGATTGTTAGCAGCAAAGTTATGATTGCTGTAATCGGTAGGTTTAAACGTAGATACATTTTGAATTAAATCGTAAAATCAATTCATTCATTAAATAAACACAGTTTTTAATTAGATTTACTATAAAGTAATTTTCAAAACAAGGTTCAGTTTCTTTCAAAATATACCCTAAAATTTAAAAGTTGCCGAGTGCACATGAAAATGCAATATGCCAGCTTAAGAGCACTTGAGTAAAAAATACCAGATTATGCAGTTTTATTCCTTTCAAAAAAGGAAATACTGCCTTCGAAAATCTGGCAGATTACTAAGATGTAGGTGAACTAAAAAAAATTAAATGGCACATTTCTCAAAAGTAAGTGTTTCGCAGCCATCGTCTTTAACGAAATTAATATAGGACTGTTTTTTTGTGATACTGCATGATAAATTTCATTGTGGGTGACGAATGCAGACATTTTATCCTATATTGATATTCTTATGTAAATAAAAGCTACAATTGTAATTTTTGTAACAAATCTTAACCATTTGAAAAGACGGCACAAATCTCTAATTAGAAAATTCGATAACCAAGCCTTCTCATCTATTTAAAAACATTGCATAGCACTCATACAAACCTTAAAATCAAAGTCTGGAAGTGATCCTATAGTTATAGTAAATGAATTTAAAAAAAAAGAAAAAGCTTTGCAACTTTATAGTATACTATGCAACAAACGTAATAATTTCTTAAATTTTAAATTTTTTTTAGTAGAAAAATAGAACGCAGTAAAATTGTTTATCTTATATATTGTGTATCTGGATTATGCTGCAGTATTTACAGTTGAAAAGAGATATTTTTCTATTCATTTTCTAGGCAAAAACAAACAATACCCAAAACAGCCCCTCCAAACCCTATCCCCCCCCCCCCCCTTAAAAAGAAACCAAAACAAAAAAAAAATCAACGTAACCGATAACAGTTCGAGTAGGCGTGGCTTTGTGAAGATATTTTTTTTTTGAATTGAGAGAGGTAACTGGAGAATTAAAACTTTCTGATTCGTCGTTCTTATTTCAAATTTACATCATAACGTCTAGGGTTTGGAATAAAGTGACTTAAGGACCATGTGTTGGTAAAATGCTAAATGGTGCTTTCGACAACATTTTTTTCGGTATCAAGATTAATGCATGAAGAAGGGGGAGGGATATGGTTCGCTCATTTATTCACAGAGGTCATGGATTATATGATAATTTTTGACAGAGCATCAAAAGAAACATAGATTTAAATAGATTTAGCTTTTACAAAATAATTTTTTTAAGCCATTACATACCGAAAAATCTTAAAATAAGAAACGTGAAATTAAAAAAAAAATAACTTTGACATATTATCTAGACTAAATAGGGAAGACAAGATTTTAAAAATTCACAGTTGGTATATCCGTATGGAAATTGACAACATATGAGCTAATCATTAAAAGTATGTCATCTAATCGATAGTAACGCAATAAAGGTGTAAGAAAGGATTTAACAGTCACCGTGAAAATTGTGATAAATGAAAGACACAATTATTTCAGTAAGGCGATTTCTAAAATAAATACGTTAGGAACACCTTGTTTTTTTATGCATCATAAAATAGTGACTAAAAAAATACACCGTACGCGTGGTGATAAATATTTAGTTCCTTAGAATAAAAGTACTGTAGAAAATCATAAGATTGCAACAATTATGGAAATATTGATGAATTTTAAGCACTACCATATCATGTTTATATTATGTTGATAATTTACTTATATACAAGTACTTTTCTTCTTTATCGTTTAAATTTCAATTTTCCCTGATTTTTTTTTCGTTAGGAAATATACGTTTAAATTTTCATCATTTTTCTTAATATTCAAGATAACTTTAAAAAGTGTGCTAATTTAGGTACCACTTTTGAAATAAAATAACAAAAAACAAAAACAACGCTTTTGTGGAATTATCTTCACTACAAATAAAAAAGTTTCTATTATCGCAGAATATTTTTCTCGAAGTGAAATAACCTTTTATTTTAATACACGATTTCTATAACTTCATTCACTTAACCCCGAATGTGCAGCTTTACGATAATAAACTATTAAGAAATTTGACAAAATGTGTGTATTATGTTTTTAACGGAAAAATGTTAAAAATATTATTGAAAAGTCCTTTTATGGAGTAAATGTCAACAGAAAAAAGTTTTCCCTGCTTCTTGGCGCCTCATGGCGGTCGGAAAAGGAGTACATGTAAGCTATCAAATGTAGCATATTTCTTGTGCAGACACAAGAAACTCATTTTTAAATTATTTCACTCTAATGTGTTATAGTTTGAGTAATAAATCATTTTTTTGCACTCCACAGCGCCGACTCACAGGACACACTATTATTGTAATTTTTTCATTAATAAGTTTTTGATACCTAAATAATGATGATAACTTCAAGCTTGAGATTCAACGGGTAGTAAATCTCAGGTGAGGGCAGGGTTTTATTTACGGTTGGTGTGAAAACCTAAAAGGCACTTCGTCCTTTAGCGCTACTTCGTATTGTTCAAAAAAAAAAATAATATATATATATATAGAGAGAGAGAGAGAGAGAGAGAGAGAGAGAGAGAGAGAGAGAGAGAGAGAGAGAGAGAGAGAGAGAGAGAAATACAGTGAATTGTTTCTACAAAGAACAAGCGCAGCAAAGGTGTTTAGCGCTTGATTTATATAACATGTGCAACTAAAACCCGTAAATCAGTCAGAATGTAGAATTTACATGTATATTCAGCCATGTTACGATAGAGCACGTCCTTTTTTCATAACAAAGTTCCTGTTTATACCTGTATTAATTTCTCGTGAATAGCAAAATAAAGCTTCAATAGCTTATACGTTTGCCTCAGAAATAATTTTAGTGTGTTGTTTAATATGTATCTGAGCGGCTTATTAGACCCTTGAATTGAATTTTAACTGATGATTAACTGTCAAAATCAATTTCAATAATGTATAAAATCTAACTTTTATTTCCCTTTTTACTGCGAAGTGGAGGATATCAAAGACCATGTTAATTATTGCCAGTGAACAGAAATCCGAGAAACGAGACTAACAACGATATATTTTTCTGTTAAACCTTATATTTAAATGATTATGTACGAAGCCTTTAAAAATAAGAACCTGCCTTCTAATCCATGATGACAGGTTGATGTTAAAGGTCATTAGAAATATTTCAGAGAAATCCTGTAAAATAGATTTTAAAATGATACAGCAATAGTACGAATAATTTGAACTCGTTTGGAATACCAAACATACATATTACTGTATGCGTAAGGTTGTAGTAACAACATCAAATGGTTTTAAACAAGATAATTGATACTTTTAAGTCATTATTAAAGCATTGTAAAAAATCATATTATTGTAACAATTTATGTAATAAATTAATGTAATTACATCACTGTCATATGATTATTTTTTCAGCCTAAAGCTATATATAAATAGTAAAATTTGTGTTGTTTATACACTTTATATTTATACTATGATTTTGATTGAAATGTTTATTGTTATTTTTGGTTATGAAATCAAGGTTAAGATTTATCTGTTGATATCAACTATTTATTCTAATTTTAGTTTTTACAAATAAAGTTATTTTAACATTAAAACATTGTGTGTTGATTTAGGTACCTATCGAATAATCAGATAACAAGGATCGACAACGATGCTTTTGCGGGGCTATCAGAGCTGAGAGAACTGTAAGTAACTTTTTTCCGTTAATTATATCATTCTTGAAGATGCATATGACATTTAAATTTGATCAATTTTGAAATTATATATGACTATGAAAAAAATATTATTTACAAAGCCCAATTCATTAAAGGTACTAGGCAGTAATCAAATAATCAGAAAATATATCGCTCCTTTATTAAAATTGACAATTATATCTACTTCTCAATATTTTCGGAAAAATAAAAACAGCCATTGTTAAGACTGCGGATTAATAGAAGAGTTTTGGTTGTTAACTTAAACTGAAACGCTGCATCAAGATTTTATTTGATGTTTTAGGGTCTTTTTGTTCAAAAGAAAATTATAATAAAATTGACCACTGTTTGTACAGTTTTACACTGTTAGTGAGACAATTAATTTGTGCTGCTACAAATTACTCGCTATCAATATCTAAAGAAAAAATATCCAGCAAGATAAAAAGATTGTATTATTTATTCTTAAACAAAACAAGTCTATTTAAGATACCTTGCAAAAGATCATGAACCGTGTATAATGCACCTGATATTTACCTTTTTACGAAGTGTGATTAAAGGTCACTGTGACGCCTAATGTAGATACCAGCGATGAATAAAAATACCATTCATAAACTTTGATTCATGATCTTCTCCATCCAGTCTATGCATTAACACTTTGAGAACAAAAGCTACTCAGGATTATTTTGAAAGCAAATAAACATATGAACTAGTGAGCTCTTGGTAGAAAAAAAACCCGCTAAAGTATCAAGTCGGATATATTCGCTTTGCACAGAAACATCTCCTTCTAAAAATACTAAAGAATGGAAATAATTAGAGATACATTGCACGATATGGACAAAAATCGCATCTATATAAACATTTGTTTAAACCTTGATAATAAGAGAGGTACTTTTCCTTCTTAATCAGTACGGTGGATTAATTCCTTTTAACGCTTCGTGGCGGAAGATAAAAAGGTAAATCATATGGAAATAGACTAACTCCCTGAAAATATCCAGAGTAATGCACCGTTAGTGTAAGGGATGACTTATTGAGCCTTGTGAGGGAGTAAATTCGCCATAAGTGTCGTAGATCTGTGGAAGAGTCGGTCGTTTATCTTAATGTGTTGACTGCGGGGAACAAGAATAAAACAATATAAGTTTGGAACTCTTCTGTATACGGAGGCGTTTTGTTCAAATCTCATAGCATACCATACCATAGCATAGCATATCATATAATTAAACTCTACATTTCAATTACTCATAGTATACCATACAAATCTCATAGCATCGTCTTTAAATCTCATAGCATATCAGTAAAATTGCATACCATAGCATAGCATAAAATTGTAAAAAAAAAATGCATACATGTAAAATGACAGTAGTCATTTTTTAATAATTCAAATTCTTGCTTTTGTTTGTTAACATGCCTGCCAATATTTACAATATATGCGATAAGGAAGGTGTGAAAATGCAATGTCGCTATAATTTTGGTGCATTTACCGATAAAGATAAGTTTCACTTTATATCATTTTAAACATTATTAACACAGAATGCCGATATATATCTACATACATGTACCTACTAACAAAATAAAGTATTTTCTGTTAAAACATCATTTTTATCTGGAATGTTCTGTTTTGAATTTGTTCATTTTCACCACTAACCAAAGACACAATATTGTGAGTAACACACTGTGTTGTGTTTAGAATTATGGATGCATCATTACAATGTAAGCACGCATGTGTCAATATTCCCAACGCTTCAAGAAACGTATAAAATATTTGTCAGGCATCAAATGTCGTCGTTGTTGTCGCGGCTGTAAAGTTGTTATTATTATCGATATCCTTTTTGGTGTTACTGATGTCATCGTTGTTATTGTAGTTGTTGTTGTCGTTGTCTTTGTCTGTGTTATTGTTATAGTTGTTTTTGATGTTATTGTTGTTATCGTAGCTGTCGATGTTGTAACATCATGGTTAAACTGTTTGTTTAATTATTTTCATAAAATTACCAGTTCTTATTTAATCTAAATATGCATTATATATAAATATACAAGAATTGATCATATATGTAGTTAAATAATTTGAAAGTTTAAATAAGATTTCTTAGTTACAAGCACAATGCTAAATTGATATAACGTGTAACTTACAGAAACATATCTACAACTGACTTTCAATCTACCAATATTATGTTTTTGTTTTATAGCCATATTTAAAATAACAGTGTACTTTGAATACTTAATGTTTGTGAAAATAAGTGTAACAGTGCATCGATAACACTGTATATCACTTCTGCAATAAATGGCCATGATAATCTGGCTCCAGGAAATGTCCTTACCCTTCGTTCACTATCAACTGCGTGATGACTCCTGAGTAGACCCTTTTATCACGGACATACCTTCTATCCCAGGACGTTAATTTTATACCTAGCAATCATAACTATTAAATTTAATATATACAAATATATATATATATATTGTTCACAAATGTCATTATATTGGAATAAGTGTCTATTCCATAGATTTTTTTACACCTTCAAAATGTTCAAACAACTTTTCCTTTTATATATAACATCGGCTTTTTTATGTAAATATTACGGCTTCTGTTCTAAATCCGCCTTACTGTATCTGAAGCCTCGCATTCTTAAAAATCGCTTATAAATCAAATACTTAATTTTTTTTTACAAAAAGATTGCTTGACTTTAGAAGTGCCGAGGTTATTTTGTCAGAAAGGCTAAATCAAGCCAAATATGTAAGCTTAGGAATAGGAACGTACAGTAGAAAATGAGCACCTGACCTGGAGAGTACAGAGATAGGTAGTTCAATAGAATTACAAGGTCCCGAGGGCAAATGTTGCTCTTAATATGTACAGTGTATCTATGTCAAAGTGAATAATACGCCGGATAATGTCATTAGAACTGAAAGGGTATTGCTTCTAAACCGAGGCCTCTGGTTGATTTCAATATTGGCCTTTTTTCCAAATTTCAAACATTATTCTAAGAATCTACCAAAATGGTATCAGCTAATAGGAGAAGAAGGACATGTGTCATAAACATAAAAGGCGCTCTCAAAACGAATTCCAGAACGAGCTGATCTTTTCTTTATTTTCCCCAAGCATCAAGAGAGGCGAAATATTATGTTGTTAGATTTTGATGGACTTTTTCAGTTACACTTTACGTTAATTCTCGTTAAATTTGATGCACATTGAAATGCAAAGTCGATAACCGATGCTATAATGTTTAAGTCAATTGGGTTTATGTATTTGCGTAGACTCCACAGGGTTTAAAGAATGTGATTGGTCAGTGACTTCACAATTGGATTCAATTGATTAAAGTATGTGTATCTCGAGACATGTATGGAAATCCACTCAGGTAACAGTACCGAGTTACAAACTTATATGGAAAGAAGTATTTTTAAGTCGGTCACTCAGCCACAGAAAGCCTGGTTAGGTGGTATAGTAGTGGTTGTGATGGTGGTGACTTAGTACTGAAGAAGTTTAAAGGTTATCGAGTTCATTACCGGGACTGGGCCTACCTTCTAAACAACCATTAATATTTAGACCTGGAACTGGGAGATGGCGCCAATCAATATTTAGGACATATAGACCACTTAAAGTCAACTGACAATACCTAATACATAACATGCCTGACAAAAAAAATCAACCTTGAATAATGCACCTGATATTCATCTTAACACGGAGGGTGATTACTGTTTACTGTGACCCCTTGGAGGTGAAGTGACCAGGACGACTGAAATTACCATTCCCAAATATAAATTCATGATTTCCTGCACCAAGTAAATGCAGGAACACTATGGGAGCAAAAGCTGTTCAGAATTATTTTAAAAGCACATAGAGCAATTATAGGAGATCGGATCCATTTATATCAAATAAAATGTAAAAAAAAAAAAAATTAAAAAAAACTGAGCCAATTACTGACAAGCTGGTATTCATTTTATTTACACGGATCTAGCAGATCCCATTGATTATGCGCATAAAAATGAGTGTCCTCTTGGGAGAATGTACAGTATGCTTTTTAAGTATCCAACTTGCATGGAAACATATCCTTGTATAAATACAAAAGCGTAAAGACAATGCAGATGTACATTGCACGATATGGACAAAAAATTGCATTTATATGATATTTGTTTAAAATGTGATAATATGAGAGACACCTCTTCTGTTTTATCAGTGCGGTAGAGTAATCATTCTTTGTGCTACGTGGCAGGGGAGGAAGATAACTACTGAATTCAAAATCCACAGATTTTCCCGAAATCAAACTGACATTGTCTGACATCTATTGTACTTTGATAATACCTCACTGTACCTTTACTGACTCAAACAGTACCCAACTGTACCCTACTGCACATTTCTATTAAACAGCACTGTACCTTATTGTACCCCACTGTAAGCTACTGTACTTGGCACTGAAATTACTGTAACCCACTGTACCATAAATTTGAAATATTAAAACTTTTTAAATATTTTTAGTATGATATTTTCCTCCATATTCAGTTGTATACAACATTTACATAAAATAAAATTCAACAGGTTATTAAACATCGATTTATGTTTTATTAATCTTTACTTTGCATCTTTCAATCACAAAATAATGAGCAATTCTTTAAAGTAGATCCAAGGTTCTGTGATGTCATACTTTGAATTCTTTAAAATTTGTGCAAGATAGTTTTATATATTTTATGTGAATAGAATCACATGGATGTAACTAGAATTACTGTTAAGTTCAAAGTATTTTCGCACCTTGATTTATTCCTAAATTTCAAATTTTTTATACATTTTATTTATGCTAAGGGGAAATAACTCTTTTTCTGACTTTTCTCTCATTGTATATCTAAATGCCACAATTTTTCTTATCCCAACAAATAATTTTACAATGTGTTTGTAGTTTTACTTTTCTGACACAGTTGACAATAATATTAAAAAAGATAAACAAGTTTTTGACTACAAATATTTAACCTTTAACAAAAAAACCGTACGATTTTCTGATGCTTAATTATGCTTTAGTTCATGCTTATCTGCCATCTCAAAAAGTGTGATGTCATATATATTTTTTCTTATAATTGATGTTTAAGTCTATGAAATTGAAATCAGTTCTGTTTTTCAACTTTTATCAAAGAGTTTTACGAGTATGGAGTTACCTAAAGATAAATTCCTGAGAAGATTAAAATCCTGAATTCTATATTTTGAATCTGATTTTAAAAAGAATGCATAAACTTTGCAGTTTTGTATTTGTAAGCTGTCCGTGATCGCCTTTTAATCATAAGAAAATACACCTCCCTAACCCACCAGGTTACAGAATTATTTCTTATAGATTATGGCAAGCCTCGATTAATACGACCGGGCTGTTGATTCCCGTTTTCTCCTTTATTGTGCTTCAGCCACTAAAAACACCAGCTTATTGACACAGAATCAACAAAATGTAACCATGCTGGTTCTTTGTGTATACATATCCAGGGATTACTATGCGTTTGATAAAATGGTAAATTTTGTAGACAGCATGCAAATACCTTGATCACAGGTTGACTTCTTTTGATACTATATTTATTGTCGGTTAAAATTTTACATACCGGTTATAACACCTACTGCATTTTTTATATGTATTATGAAATTAAACATGAAAATTTATCAGCAACATATTGAACAGTATAATTAGTTTGATCAAGAAATAAAAAGGATTCGAATAGCAAGTAGGGTTGTAATAAACTAAGCCTTTTTTTCCTTATTGACAGGCAAAAAGCGTCGTTTTTTAATGCGGAATGATAGAGCAGACTCCTTTGAAAAAAAAAATCTTTAAAAAAAGAAGTCTGCCATCCGCCTGCCAGTAATAAAAAATCCTAATGTATGGGGGAGGGGGAGGAGGGGGTTGCGCGTAGTACAACAAAAACTTCAATTTTACTGTTAATTTGTGGGGGGGGGGGTTTATTTCCCCAAAAATGAATGACTGGAGGGATATTTATGATAATAGGTAAATTTTAATAGAAAAAAAAATGTTTGATGCAAACCGAAAAGGGGGTGGAGAAGAGGGCTCCCTAATACCACTGATCTCTCCCTGAGAGAGAGAAAGAAAGAGAGAGAGAGAGAGAGAGAGAGAGAGAGAGAGAGAGAGAGAGAGAGAGAGAGAGAGAGAGAGAGAGAGAGAGAGACTTGATCACTTTTACATGTACTATATTGAGTTTGTGTCATTTGTAGTCGTCGAGAAATTTACAATAAATCGAGTGGGAAGCACTGCTGGTCAGTACTCCGTACATATAATGCTGTCCAGTGGAGTACTGTGGAATACAGTGAGATACAGTAGCTCTGTACAGTAGATGTACAATAGGTTTACAGTGGAGTGATTGAACCGACGATCAGACGATGTCAGTCAATGTTTTAAGGAATAACAGTAAATTTTAAATTTAGCAGTGGAGGTAAATCATATGGACATAGCCTAACTCCTGGAAAATATCCAGAGTAATGCTCCAGAAATGTAAGGGGTAATGCATTGAGCCTTGTGAGGAAGTAAATTCGCCGTGAGTGTCGTTGATTTCTTGGAGATTCTGTCGTTTATGTTAATATGTTGACTGCAGGAAACTAAAATCAAAAATCAAAAGCCAGGAACAAATGATCATCTAATGTACCCTGTTGTATTTATAATACACTATTGATGACAGTCGTAATGTGATTTGTTGTTTAAATTTGAACTGAAGGTACTACAAAACAGATAAGCTTAAATTTTCCGATAATTCAATTTTTCTGAAATGTTTATATTTTGTTTGTGGGAATGAAATTTTTAAATATGTTAAATTTGAAAAAAAAAATCCGACCTCACAATTCTTGCCCACATTGCCACAAACAGGCCATTTGAATCTCCTTTCGATGGAGTGTAAAATGAAATAGTCATGGTTATAATTTTCTATGCCACTAAGTTATTTTTTTAAAATATTACAAATATGTGTGCTCCTATTTATACTGGAGACATTGTTACTTAAAGACACCGAAATAAATTGTAAATGGTAACGTAAGTTAATTTCTGATGCAATATAATGCAAAACTAGCACTTGTGAATTTAATTATTCTCCTTTAATACAATGATTTGCAGCATTTAATGGTCTCTAAAAAGAAAATTTTTCATTCAAATTTAAATAAAAATATATCAAAATAAAGAAAATTTTACCATTGGTTCTAGATTAATTAAGGTTTAAGTATTTTTGACGGAAGTGAAAATTGATAAAAATCCTAGATGACGTCATCATATTTGAACTTTGATCTGATAATATGACCTTAAAATTATCATTAAAATTATAAGAAAGGACATACATCCTAAACACTATTTGTGGTTGTGTCCAAATTTCAGGTCTTTACTTTGAAATGAACACAAGAAGTTATGCATTTTTAAATGATATAAGGCTAAATTGCACAGAAGTCATAATAACACCTTCCAGATGTATGCCTCAAAATTATCAAAATATGTTGTATCTCAAATTTTTTCAGGATTGAGAAATTGATCGGTATGATTTATAGTTTTTCTCAAGATAACGGATTAAAATTAATTTTTACATACCAGTAGGTCATTACTTTTGTATTTGAGAAAATATTTCAATTAAATTGTTTCGTACTACCTTAAGCAGTGGTTGTTCATCATTACTAAGTTTTTAAGTGAATTTGAGTAATATGTCAAGTTCTGTAGGGAATGTACAAAGTTTGTGTACCTATTGAAATGTTTATTTTTATAAAAAAGTCTGATGCATAATTTTTAATAAGATTCGTCATAAAATGAAACAAGTAATTTTTTTTATGAGAAAGATTTCAAAGGATGAAAAAGTCAATAATATTCTAAAGTAGCTTTTCTTCGGTGAACATCAATGAGTGAGTTCGGGTGTTTACCGGCAGCAAAAAAGGGGGTTTCATATATTTCCACATTTTTAAATTGTTTTAATGATTCTTAAGAATAAATATATTTAACGGAACTTTTTAAAGTATACATAGGAATTAACATCAATTCTCTGTAAAGACCAAAATATTACTGTAGAGTTATGATGCACACAATCTCAGATTTTCATGAAACTTGCTCAGGTGATTGATACTTATAATGTATGATATTACCCACCATCAAAAAATGTCTATTACCTTGGTTGTCATGGTAACCAATTTCATTCATTTAGGGCACAAATACAATTTTTAAAGTGGAAAAAAGCTAATTAAAAAGTCACAGCACAAGTTTAAGTTTTCAAGATATTCCACACATAATATACATAGTACAAATATAGATGTTCATAATGCAAGAAAGAAAACCTCAATGTCCTTGTTTATTTTAAAGCTGGTGGCTTAAAGATGGCCACCATTTCTAAATTTTGATATTTCAATTTTCACCCTGTATCTTTAAAAGTCTCTCAAAAATTGCAGACAAAGAAAAAATAAATCGATTGCAATTTTAAAACATCATACTTATATAAAATATTATTTATTTAAACCAGAGCGTGTACCTTTTTATTTTGGTTTATTTCACTTCCAAAATTTGGTAATTTGACCTCTTGCCATTGCCCTAAGAACATTTATGAAATATCTTTAACAATAATTTGATCATAGAACTCCTTTCAAAATTCTTTTTCTGCTTAAGTAAATGAGAAACTGATTTAATATTTCAAAATATGTTAAATTAAATATATCAGGATAATTTAATTTGGCTTTAAGAATTGTTTCTCTATATTTTTTGCAAAGGGCAGATAACTCCAAGTAAGGAAACCCTAGCTATCAAATGGGTCTTAACAAATACTGATACCATGGAGTTCTGTTTTAGATATTTCCATCAATGAAATAGGTTGACTGCTTCAAAAGATAACAACATATATGATTTTAATTTCATAACTGACTGTCTCGCTGGTCTGGATATTCACTGGACTGTTCTGATCATTTACCTCAACCTCTACAATGTTGAAAAAGCAAACTATTACATTATTGATCATTAAATAAAATCATATACATGTATGTTTTTGCATAGAATACCAAAACAAGCACGTTTGAAATGGACTGAATATTTTTTTCGAATTAAAATCTCAAGTGATATTGATTAATGCTATTTTCAGTTGGAATCTTAGTCTATAGTTGTTTGCACTAATTAACAGCTGCAGCTGAATAAGATATGGCTTAACAGGGCTCAATATTAGTTAAAAATATTAACCTGTACTTCGGGCAAGTTGCTTACTTGTGTATATGCTATTAGATAAATAGTGCCTGTTTGGGAGGGTAAGAGTTGAAATTGACACCCCGAGAAAACCATTGTCAACCGACGCGAAGCATCGTTTATTTCATATTCACCAATTCATTAGATACTTACTCTTAATACAATAAAGCTTAAATCACATGCTTTCTCCACCCCATGTGATCAATGTTTTTCCAACATGATGAACATCTGCTTTGGTCGTGTTGTTGTGACGTCTTTCTGTACTTCAATACAGAAAAGTCAAAGAAAGGTAACTTTCAATTGATTTTTTGTGGAAAAGCGATAACTTCAATTTATTGTATATGAAAGGCAGTGAATATATCCAATCCAATTTTGGTTTTATTTTTTCAACCAAGGTCTCATTTTGTTAAAAAAAATGTTTATTCCAGCTTTCAATTACCTGCTTCAAATTAAATTGATACTATTTAGTGTGCCTGTTTCACTTTTTTATAAGCTAAATCTATAAAACACAAACCGATGGTATTGTTATCTGCACATTTCACTTAAATCAATTTATGTGTACATGTACATTGATTCCCTGCTTATAAAATCAAACCAACGTCATGATCAAACCTTCAATTTAGGGAGCCAACCAGTTATTTACATGATGGTACTCTTTATTTCATGTTGGCCATAAGCAAAAGGTTTCAAGATGTTGTTTTTGAAACTGAGTATATATTGTCAAAAATGTACCCACATAGAGTCTTTATATGGAACACTCTTTCAAGTCAGAGAGATAAAATCCAATTCCATGATAGTGCGTGTCCACTTATTTTTTTGTATTTACAGAGAATTGATGTTAAGATATGTTATTCAACCAATCTATGCCGACACACAGAGCGCCAGGTAAAAAAAGTCTTTAACGTCTTAAACGAGGTTGGATCAAACAATGACAACAAAAAAATGTTACGCAATTTCAGATAAATACTGACCTGTCGGTACTTCATGCAGTCAGTGCGGGTTCTGCCGCACATTATGCGTGTCATTTAGTCAGACGTTGGGGAAATCACATTATTATATATAGGAACCAAAAAGAATATTCCTGACTGACATGGGAGTCCCGCATGTTAAATAAAATGATAAAGCTACTTTGTAAGCTCTGAACATAAAATATCGTAGCTATTATGTTAAGACAGGTGATTCTTTAATGGAGTTTCTTTGTTGGTGCAACGGAGTGATTCTTATATGCTTTTCACGGCAGTCAGGAAAAAAGCGATTTATATAAACAAAGTTCAACTTCTTAAAGCTCTACAAAAAAGAGCACTATTAGGAGTGCGGAATGTCAATGACCTCTGATAGATAGAGTATACAGATATACTAACTCTGAGTGACCTAGATCTAAAAAAGAAATTACAGAAAAAATGTAAGATGTTTCCATGAATTTTCATTATTTCTCCTTTTTTAAAATAATTACACACTATCTATATCTATCAAACCATTAATATCGATAAGATGCCTACTTTTTTTATGCTAAAAAGTATAAAAGGAAATAGCAAAACATCATGTTGTTTTGATTTTTTCAAACCTCCAACAAAACCTTCAAACCAGATGTGTTGTATTGAGAAAAATAAGACAATATTTCATTACATAGCTATTAAGACAATTTAGCAGTGTATCTAATATAATTCATCATTGACTGAGGTGGTTGCTGGGAGTACAGGTGTACCTTTGACATCATACGTAACGCTGGGAAGATATTATGATGTAGTTAGCTTAAGAAGGCAGGGACAATCTAATTTAGTTTAAAAATATTTTATCAATACTATAATGGATTTGTAACCGGCAAAATCAAAATACCTATATATTCTTACATTACAATTTCAAAGGGTTGAATTACAAGCAATCTTAATGGAGTATAATATCAGTCAAGTATCTGGTTATAATAGCTATTTAGCAGAATAGATAGTCGCAAATAGGGGCAGACTAATTATGTCCAATATTGAAAGTCATTACCTTTTTTAGCACCTGCTGCAATAGGAATGTTCGCTACTTTGTGAATTATGTTTTAATTGTTGGATTGGTGTTGCCGAGTAACACGAATTATATCGTTCTATACTGTGGATTCATTTATATTCAAGGGTATCAATTTTCGTGGATAAAGTGAAAATCATAGTTTCAAAGATACGTACATTCGTGGCCAATGACCTTATCAATACAAAATGATAATAGCAATTGCACTTCAATGAACATTTAATTTCGAGGATCAACTTAACAACGAAATCCACGTAAATCGGTATTCAACGAAAATTGATGAAACCGCAGTAATAGAAAACGATACTGTAAAATGAAAAGAAAAAGGTTCATAAATAGGAAAGTTAAAATTGTTTAATTTAATCGATCATGAACGTTTTAGAATAAATGTGCTGGTAGTATTGATATTACTTAAAATAATTATTTTATATATACTCTATCAATGGTCAAAAACGTATTATGTTAAATATTAACGCTGTGATTGATGTTAACTGCTTTCGCATTGGAAAAAAAATGCGCATTTATTCACATCAGGTTTATAGACCAAAAATGGTTCTACAATCATATTGTTTTATCTGTTAATCATGTATTTGCTAATAGGGAGTTCCCTATATCGAAAAGACTTGGAATCATTACATGTCTTCCGAAAGGTGACAAACCTAGACAATTTTTTAAAAAACTGGCGCCCAATTACTCTTTTGAATGTTCTCTATAAACTTATTACAGGGTGCCTTAGTTATAGAATAGAATCCTTCTTAGATTTGTTAATATCAGAAACCCAATCTGGCTTCATTAAGGGTCGATATATTGGTGAAAATACTAGGTTTGTCTATGAGTTATTATCCTACACGGAGTCCAAAAATATACCTGGTTTACTTTGAAAATGCTTTTGATTCTATCTCCTGGAATATTTACAAAGTTTTAAAATATTTTTTGGTTTTGGTGAAAACATAATCACTTGGATAAAAATCCTTAACACCAAGATTACAGCTTCTGTTTTACAGTGTCGTGTGCTATCTAAACAATTTCCTATATATCGAGGTTGAAGACAAGGCGAATCGATTGCCCCATATCTTTTTATTGTCTGTGCAGAAATTTTAGCTATCCTCATTAAACAAAATGTAAATATTAGAGGTATTGTAGCCAATGGAAAAGAACATAAAATATCCCAATATGCTTATGACACAACCTTGGTGCTTGATGGTTCTTCAGAATCCCTTTTTGCTGCTCTTGATACCATAGCTCTTTTCTCAACTTTTTCAGGACTGCAGATAAACAATTCGAAAACAAAAATTGTTCATAGGTTCAAAAAAGTTCTCTAAACAAGTATACCATCATACAAGATGGAAACTGGAGTGGGGATGTACACATTTCAATCTACTGGGAATAGAATTCTCTGTTGAGTTAGGAAAAATTGTTAGTCTAAATTATAGTGTTCAAATACCTAAAATCAAAGCTTTTATACAACAGTGGAAAAAGGAGAGTTCTTACTCCTTTTGGTCGAGTTACTGCAGTTAAAACATTACAAAACTCAATCATCTTTTTTTTCCTTACCAAGTCCAGATAAAGATATCATTTCTTCCCTAAACAATCTTTTTTATGAATTTATATGGAATTCAAAAATAGATGAAGTCAAAAGACAACTAAAAGATTACTCAAGACTACTTAAAAGGTGGTATTAAAATGTTGGATATTAACGATTTTTTAGTGTCATTAAAATGTTCTTGGATCAAGAGGTTAACAAAAGATAACAAACTATTGATAGATATTTTTTTAGATAGTCATGGTAACAAGTGGTAAAACATTTGTTAGACTTTTGTCACAAATATGTACAAAACATAATAATTCATTGCAACAATTTTTGGAAAGATGTTCTACACTCATGGTTAAAAGTTTTAAGAACAATTGACAATTCAGTATCTACAACAAATGTATGTGCTTTTCCAGTATGAAACAATACAAATATATGTGTTGGTAATAAACCTATCATTGTCTATAACTGGTATAAACATGGTATTAAAACTATAGGTGATTTTCAAGATGAAGATGGTCAGTTTTTGAAACAGAGTAATTTTGTACAAAATTATAAACTGTCTAATATATGTACAGTGCTCTACAATAGTGTCATTAATGCAATATCTAGTTTCCTTAGATCTCATTCTATAAAAAGATATGATGTTTAAAAGATCACTATCCATTCATTCCATTTTACTTTGGTTATGTTTTATTGTTTGAAAAATGTTCAAAAACAATCATATTAATAGTAAAGACATTATACAAAATGCCATTCAGAAATGGAACACTTAATTATCCATGCAACTGAAAATTAATATTTCAGTTAAAGAGTTCTTTAAAGTATGTTTTTAAACAAGTGCTGATTCCTCAGTACAGTGGCTTCAGTACAGAATTCTTTTCAGAATGTTGCCTACAAAATACCATCTTAAAAAATAATGTAAGCACTGATGATTGTTGCTCTTTTAGCAAAGAAGATGTAGAATCAATTCCACATGTATTTATGAAATGTTTAGAAATACTGCCCTTATGGAATAAACTCAGCATGCATATCTATTGTAAAACTACAAATAGAATTAGAATATTTATGAAGAAATTGTATAGAATTATATAGAAATTGTAAAATTTGACAAACAATGGCCAAACTGGAAAAATATTTTTGAACTGTAATTTTCATGTAAACAGTTAAAATGTTTCTGATAGTTATGTGTGCAAGTGTATGAAAGAGTGTGTGAGTGCCAATAAAAATTTACTTTGTTTCTTTGATTATTTGTAATAATTTTGAAAATGACAATAAAATTTGAAAAAAAATGGTTCTTCTTTGTAAGCGAACGATTGAAGTAAGAGATTCATGATCGGTATGGAAAAAATGAAAGACGTCCCAATTCTTCGTTCACTTTTTTCACATTTTATTAATTATTGTACAAAACATGAAGAGACAAAGACAAACATATACACACTCATGCACTTACACACACATTCAAAATGTACAAAGTCTAGAAAAGTATACACGAGTAGTTATCATTTTGAACATATTTCAATTAAGTTCGGATGGTAAATTAAGGAGAAAAATTGAACAAAGATAAGTAACTAAGTAAAGACCAATACATTTTTCAAGTTCTGTAATACAGTTATCAAGCATACTCCATCTTATAATGAATTTATCTAACGTCATTGAGAAGCATATATTGTTTTCTCTATCAAATAACATGAATATATTGAATTTTTGAGTTCATTGATAAAAAGTATTTTTCTTGATTTGTAAAATATGTTTTTTGTTAACAAAATCAATAAATAATAATATCATTTTTTTTCTTTTGTATAACCAAACATGATTTCACACAATGAAAAATGGACATTGAAGTGACAATAGACTGATATAAAGTATTCCAACTGCATCTACAGTTGTTTACTCTTATTACAGTTAAAAAAAAAACAACAAATGTTTAATTGACTCAGACTCAGTTGTGCATAAATAACATTTGTTGTTGTTAGTTATTTTACAATTGAATAGATACATATCAGTTTCTAGAATTCGGTGAAGTATTCTATATTCCGGCCCTAGCAGCTTGCTGTCTTTTGTGCATTTAAAAAGTGTATTTTATATTGCTTTCCAACTGAATGAGTCATCAAGGTTAAATAACTTTTCCATTTTTCTTCATGTTTGATAATAGTACATGTATTATAGTTACTTATAAACTCATTATATACATCTTCATTGCTTTTGATAAGATTAGAAATGTATCTTGGCAACGTATTATCCCATTTATTAACATTGTTCACAAATAAACAAATGACTCTTTTAAGTTAAGTCCAAGTATAATGGTGAATGGTTAATTTACATTGAAATCATTGAGCTGGATAAACTTTCAATCTTCATTGAAAAAGTCAGATGCATAAATAAGCCTCTTTGTACAGTATTTCAAAAAATATTGATTTTCTATCCATTTTTATCTAGGGTTTAAACCACACTGGGGTCTGTTGTATATTTGATGATTTTTGTACTATGTCAATGTATTCACTAAAAGCCAGTAATGATTCTTTCTAAAAAAAAGTTAAGAATATTTTTTGAAATATATCTTGAGTAATCAGATCCCATTTGCAAATATTTTGAGACTGTGCTTTTTGTAAGTACACTAAAAAGACTATTCAGTAGATCATCTGTAGATTGTAAAATTCTTCTGAACCACGATAAGTTGAGTTATTTGATATATGATTCTGAGTATACCATTTTGAGTCCCCCATCAGTATATTTCTGATCTAATATTGTTCTTGATACCTTATCATTTTTTCCATTCCAAATAAATTGAAAAAATAGCTTTTCAAGTTTTGTTATTCACTGTTAAGAGAATGTAGGCAAAATTATAAACAGATGGGTCAATTTGGGTAATAAAAGTGATTTAATGACTGTTGCAGTTATTTTTCCTAAAGGAGTCAACTGTCTTTTATTCCAGTTATTTATTTCTTGATAATTGATGCAAGTTTTGGTTCAAAGTTAATTTCTGTATTATTAGTAAGACTTAGGTTAAATTTGATTCCTCATACATTGAAATCGTTGTAAGTCTATTTAATTTTAAAGTTTGGACATAAAATTTCACTACTTGCATATTTTGATCTAAATTGCCTTTGTTTTTCCAAAGTTAGGTTTTAATCCTGAATATTTTAAAAAATTGGAAGAGCAATTCTAATTGCTTTTAAACTTTTCCATCTAAAACATCACTGTATCATCCGCATATTGAAACAAACAGTATTCTTTTGTATATGTATACCTTTAATAATTCTACTTTTCTTATTATGATGCCCATTATTTCTACACATAAAATAAATAAATAGGGCAAAATGGGATCACCTTGCCGACACCCACGCCCGATATTAAACAATTCTGAAAAAAAAATCCATTCTGAATTACACATAGTTTAGCATCTGTATAATTTTTTCTATCCATCTAATAATATTGGGGCCAAGGTTAATATGTTTTAATGATTTATACATACAAGACCACGAGATAGAGTCAAATGCTTTTTCAAAGTCTATAAGTAAACGCACTACTGGTATTTGCATTATATTTAATTCTTGAATAATATCATATACAAAACGAGTATTTTCCTTAATAAATCTGCCTTTTAAGAATCCTTTTTGGTTTTCATTTATGATATGATTTAATACTTGTTTTAATCTATTTGCTGATATAAGTTTATAAGATACATTTAAAAGTGATATTGGTCTCCAGTTTTTTAAGTATTCCCTACATTGGTCTTCCTTTGGTATAACTGATATAAGTCCTAGTTTTTGGGTAGTAGACAACATACTCTTTTCAAAGCCTTCATTGGCTGACATAAGCCAAAAATGAGAAATATCTTTCCAGAAAAATTTATAGAATTCTGCGGTAAAGCCATCTGGGCCTGGTGATGTATCATTTTTCATATTTTTGATAGCGTTTAGTGCTACTATATAAGTAATTTTTCCTTCTAGTTTTTCAACCGTGGTATTGTTTAGTTTATTAACTTAGTGCTTATCAACGATGTTTTCTAGATTAACGGAGCATAACTCATTATCTTTATTGCTGTATAATGTCTGATAAAAGGTTTCAGTTTCTTGAAGTATTTCTTGTGGAGTTGAACTGTAATCCCATTATTGTCTATGAGGTTGGATACTGTTTTATTAATGTAATTTCTTTTTTCGTGTGCAAGGAAATATTTTGTTGTTTTCTCACCTTCCTCAATCCATTTAGCATATGTTTTTACTAGTAAGTCCTTCATATATTCTTTTCTAATAGATTCTAATTCATTTTGCAAAAGAGTATATTCATTATTATTTTTACATTTTCATCCAAGCTCAAATTATTAATTCTTGTTTCCATTTCTTTTTGTCTATTTATCTTATTTCTTTTTTTCTAGAGCTATATTTTATGGTATATCCTCTTATCTGTTGCAAAATCTGCTCATAGTATGACTGATAATCAATATTAAGGTGGATATTTAAATCTGGTATGTGTTCTGTAGCTTTTTGTGAGTTTGGTGTTTCTGTGTACTGTTATTTTAAAGATGCTATAACTTTGTTTACCCCATCTATGTATTCCTTATCTTTTGAAAGAGAGTTATTGAATTTCCAGAATCCTTCCCTTTTTCAAAGTTTGATAAAACAATATCAATAAGTATTCTATTTATATGCTTGTGTTATGAACAAAATTTAGTAGTTGAGATGACACTAAAAAGAAATCTATTCTACCTTTTTTACTTTATAGACCGAACCATGTTTATCATTTTAGAATCTCATATTGATTTCTTCATGGGTCTTTCAAATTTAATTTTTCTTTTAAGTTAAGTAACACTTTTCTGGCTTTGGGGTTTCCTATGTGTTACTAATTATTGTAATCTAAAGAAGTATCTTGAACCAAATTAAAATCAATTAAAAATTGATTTCTTATTTCATCAGATGTTGTCTGTAATATTTCATAATCAAAATTATTATTGAATAAAATATCTACCCCTCTGGAGTCAGTTCTGCCTGGGCTTATAACAATTTCAAATCCCCACATCGATTTAACTATATTTACATCATCCTCAGTGAAATGTATATCTTGTAAAAAAAAATAATCCTTAAGAAATGAACTCAATGTCTAACCAAGCTCTAAGAGTATAACCTGGGTAAGGGCAATTTACGCTTTATAATCCGCGAACACAGGACGAAAAACCATCTTTAAGCAAGTCCTTAAAGGTGGCTTAAAGGCGACTTAAAGGAGCTTAAAGGCTATACAACCTTTAAGCCGCCTTTAAGTCACCTTTAAGCAAGTGCTTATAGGTCCTTAATGTCCAAACTTCTTTAAGCTACCTTTAAGCCACCTTTAAGCCACCTTTAAGCCACCTTTAAGCATCTTTAAGTGGCATTTACGCTCTCTTTACACTGCCTTTACACTGTCTTTAAGTGGCCTTTAAGTCAATATTGATCAAGCTGAACAATAAAAACATATGTTAAATGCAAAAGCTCTTTTATAGAGATGGGAGGGGGTCATCCGAGTGATAATATAATTTCCAAGGAAGGGGGGGGGGGGGTTCCAGGCGGTTTTAATCGTCGCTACATTAAACACAGATCGCTATCATCAGCACCGCTCCGATGGACACAGATTGCCGTTATAAAATTCTTTATAATTTTTTGGGGGTTTCAAAATTATTGTAGGGATGAGCGCAGTCTCTGTATCTTAATATGTGCATAAAACTTATTAAAGTATGTTTGTTTCCTATTATAAATTAATCGGTGAACAAAATCTCTCTCTCTCTCTCTCTCTCTCTCTCTCTCTCTCTCTCTCTCTCTCTCTCTCTCTCTCTCTCTCTCTCTCTCTCTCTCAGTTCATCCGGTTATTAAACAAAATAAAGATAATGAACCAAAAATGCATGATTTAATTTGTTAATCGGTTGAAGGTTTGTATTTTTTTTTTCAATTTTCATTATTTCTAACTCTAGATCTGCTAGATACATGTTAAAGATGAAAAGACTCTCAACTGCCTTTGTTATATCGGGCAGGATATTACTGCTTTGTTTGTCTAGACATAGTTTTGTTCGTTTGTGTATATCTAATTAGAGTCTATTGTTTGTCCAACTTAAGAAAACCCCTGTAACTAACACAGAATATACAAGATATACACAACAGGTGTGTCGTCCAGGTGCACGTCAGGGTTTCTAAGGGCGTTGAATCTTAGTATGTACGAGTATACGATAAGTCTAATGAATAAAAGTTAATTTACATTTGTAATTTATTTTCAAAGTATTATTTCCTAGCTCTGGGTTTCAAAGATGTTACGTCTACAAATTAACGATACATGTATGTAAGAGTAAAATCTTGAGGCTAAATAATTAATGTACCGGTGATCATAAATAGGGGTTGATTATTTAAATATATGTATAAGGGTAAATATGTCAAATATACCCGGCCTGGCACATCATACAATTGTATGTATAAGTCATTTGCAATTGCCACATGCAGTAAATACGTCACCGGTAATTGGTAATTTTGTTTGTTATAGAATTGATAGTTTATAATTAAATCATGTACATACAATTACATGTAAATATTTAAACATATTGGAACGGCGCCGCGATCATGAAAACCGGGAAATTGCGGGAAATTGAACAAATGCCCTAATAGTATCAATGCATTTAATAAAAGAAATGATTTCATTTTCTTTCTTACATTTTTATAGCTATAAATAAGATGAACGTATATCTACTCGGTTTAAATTTATTAACTACATGTAAGAAAGCCTACTATAGTAAACCTAACGGTTTCCATTTAGGTATAATATATTTTTGTTCACTGAAGACCAAGTTCCGTATTTCATTCTAAATACATGCATGCATGTAATTTATAAATTAGATATAATTGATTGTTACAAACTGAATGGTTTGTCAAAATCTTTTCAAGTAAACACATTCAATACAGTGATTCAATATCCACTGATATATAGGATATAAAAACGCTCTTATAAATGTATGTTGCCGTGGCGCAGAGGAAGTGTGGTGATGCTAGTAAACTAAGGGTCCCGGGTTCAAATCTCGCCGTGGCCGGTTTTTTTTTTATGTGTTTTTTTTTTCATTTTTCTTTCTATAACAAAAACCGTTTTAATACCTTTTCTTTTATAAAGTTAATACATTTTGTTGGAAATTAAGCACAATATTAAATTAATTTTTTTTAATGGCTTAAAGGTGGCTTAAAGGTAGCTTAAAGGTGGCTTAAAGGTGGCTTAAAGAAGTTTGGACATTAAGGACCTATAAGTTGTCCTTAAAGGTGGCTTAAAGGTGGCTTAAAGATAGTCTTTAAGCTGCCTTTAAGCCATCTTTACGTTTTCTTTAAGCCACCTTTAAGCAATATATATAGCTTAAAGGTAGCTTAAAGGTGGCTTAAAGATCGTCTTTAAGCTACCTTTAAACACCTTTAAGCTATCTTTAAGGAGGACTTAAAGATGGTCATTCATCCTGTGGAAGCAGATTATAAAAAAGCGGAAATTGCTCCAACCCAGGTTATACGAGTACAAATTGGGTAAATATTGAATATATTCCTTATAATTTAACTTTCTGTATTTTGATGTGCAAATTGAGTCCGTTTTACCTTTACAAATAATATTAATCTGTTCAAAATTCAAATGTAACGTCCAGTGGATAATTACGTTTTTGACGTTGGTGCATTGTGACGTGTCTTGTGACGTACAAACCATGTTATACAAATTTAACTAAATTTTTCTACGTAATCAAATGCCGCGTTACAATCAGAATTAAGTTTTTTTTGTTTCTGTTTTAAAAAGTTAAACATATCCCTTCTCTTTTCTCAACCCTAAAGACCTCTTTAGTTGAAAGCAAAGACACACTCATAAGAATGTAACGTGTCTGCCTAAACACGCTAACATTTATTACGGGTCCCCTCAGATACCTTGCTGAGGTGTTTGATTTTTATGATAATTGTTTACAATATATAATAAGTTTCCTTGTCGCTTTCCTAGCGTTTATTGATTTAAAACTCAATTAAATATGAATATGTGAATGTATGGGTTCTAGCCGAACTCTATGCGTCGCTCCGACGCACCCCGTCGCTTCTAACAGTCACTCCAAGCGACTCGTCGATTTTATTGGTCGCTTCAAACAACCCGTCACTTCTATCGGTCACTTTAAAGCGACCCCACGAAGCACCCTTGTTACTGATAACAAATGTCTTCCCGCTTAATCTAACAAGCAACGCTTACGACGACAAGTTGCTTCAATACGCCAGTATTTATTTATTGTTCTGCAAATCGCTGAGTAATATTGACACACGAACAGTAAGCTTACCTAGAAGTATCCACCTCAGCGTCTACACTGCGAATCTGCAGACTCACGGCATCTCGTATTTATACCCTTTGATCACGTGATATGAGATTCTCGTAACAATCAAAGAGTCGGCCGTTTGCGACTTAACAGTGTTTCTCGGTACTCATCCATTTTCATTTACCATTTATGTTACAAGAATGAAAAAATGGTAATTGGTTAATTATAGTGCTATACGAGAAAGTAAACAGTAGAAAGGCATATTAGACGGAGAAGGGCAAACAAAGTATACAGACGTTCATCTCTGTACATTTGTTATCACTCACTCTCATATTCATGCTAAGACAGGATAGTAACAAAAAATGACACTGAACATCTTTAAATATCAAAGCCTTATCGACAGAAAAAGGCTTTGAAAGAATTTCCCCAACCCTATGTATATAAGACAACTTACAACGTTATGGTATCACGTACCGGAATTTATGTTAGACACACTAACATTAAAGTCGGTACTCGCATCATGGACGGAAGTTATAGTTCAGAAATGGTTACCGTTTATTTCTCGAGTTTCTGTGAGACTTGGTCTACCACCTCCCTCATCTGGCCAATGTATGCCATTCCGAGAATCTCACCACCGTACCACCTTGTAACTACGCATGCGATGTTTTCAAATCCCCGTTCTTCCATAAACTTTAATAAGTTCCTCCTTGCGCCGAATTCCCCATCATCTATTGAGCCTTTGATCAACTCTCCGCCCTTATCCCGGAAGCGATATACATGGATGCGATGATTCGCTTGTGCATGTTTAGGTTAAAAACATATTTTTTGTAGAGGTTACGGACCTCGCCATATGTTTGGACTGCAGCGCCGCTGGCCATAAATCTGCTCCCGTGTTCCTGTTTTTGTCACTGAAGACAGTTGGAAACTCTTGAAGCTTTTTACATTCATTTTCACCACAATAGAGTACATCTTCCGTTCGGGGGACACTTTATTTGATTGTCTCTTTAAAGTTCTTAGATTTATTACCAGTTTATATTGCACACATTTCAATCGGAAAAGTTTATTAGAAAAATACAGTACAGTTTATTAACTCAGTAGTCCTCGAACAAAAGCTTCACTACAAAAAATGAATGCATCTATCTTAAATGCATTGCTTTTATTATAGGTGTACATTGTTGTTTTTTATTATCTAATACGTGATTATTTAACTTTTTTTATAGAACAAGAGCTGTCAATCTGTCAGTATATTTAATTACAAAGTTTACTTTCATCTTTCGACGGCAGAAATGTAGATCCATGTTTTTGCCAGAGTCAAATCATCTTTTGCTTTCCCTCGGGCTGAAATGTCACACTTTCATTGGTTAAAACATGGCACAAGACTGCCAGATATATCTCTTTATCCGTATGGCGAGAATTATTACAGTAAAACTCGTTTATAAGAAAATCCTTGGGACCAATGGGTTTACTTCGTTATATCTGTTAATCGTTTTATCCGTATAACGGTTTCGTAATAATAACTTTAGCGAATTCACAAAATACATGTTTTCTATCACCAGACTACATTTTTTGTTAATCGAGTCTTTGAAATTACATTCTTTTGATACATTAATAATCAGATTGTGAATTTAAGAATAAAAGTGAAAACAATTAAACTATTATGCTAAATGGTAGTGCAAACTTTTTAAACTGTAAAGACATTCGTTATGAAAGTGTTCAATTCCGTTATCATTCGCCTCTACAGGACTAAATATCAGTTCGCTATATTCATAAATTCGTTATATCCGAATTCGTTTTAACCGTAAAATTTTGCAAAGATTTGTGAAATGTTTTACCGGGGACTTTTAAAAAAAAACTTCGCTATATCCGAGATTTCGCTTAATACGTGTTCGTACTAAACGAGTTTTACTGGAAGCGTAAAATTTTGCAAAGATGTGTTAAGTATTTTAGCGGGGACTTATAAAAAACTTCGCAACAACTGAGCTTTTTCTATAACCGTATTCGCACTAAACAAATTTTACCATCTTTGGGCGACGCTTCGCCTACTTATTTCGACATTTCATACTATTCAATGCAGAAACCGCATTCCATAAGTTCTTAGAATATTTGGCGTAATTGCTCGTCAAAACTACTTTAAGTTTGAGTAAGTGTCCTTCAATTAGAAGTCCCATTGTTATGTCTGGAGCGGAATAAAACGGCATCGTCCAAAATTGCTGAGATATCTGCGAGGAAAAGAGAGAACACATTTAAAATTGAATAGCAGAAAAAAAAAACATAAGTAAACAAGGGTGCAGCAAAGATTTTCAAAGACATTTTGAAAGGTGAAAATGAAAATTGTTTGGCTTCGACTATGTTAAGTTGGACGAGATGGAACGCCATTTTTACAAGTTTTTTAAAGATCGTTGCTTCCGGTGAAATAAATTTATTTCTTGATAGTCCTCGGGAAAGCAGAACACATAATAAATTATGATAATCAATCAGTTTAATTTTCACTATTAGGTTGTATTAATGAACTATTCTTCAAAGACATGACGTAACATATGCAGAACATAATTGCAAACGGTTAATAGGACATAAATTTCCCATAGAATATTAATGTTTTATCATTTGTTCCAAATACTTTTTAATTTCACAATTTTTTTATATAAATAAGAAAACCGCAGCAAGTTTTTGAACAGCTTTCGTCTTCCTCTATTAGCTTTTGAGGCTGTCAGGGATAGGGTAAGGGTTAGTTTCAGATTTGGTAGATTCAGGCCTAACCAGCCAAATATATGTTTAAATGTGGTTTATTTCTTTGGTACAGTAACGCTTTATCTAAATTAAAATATATCATTTTGAAAAGCAAGTAATGATGATGTTACACAAAAATTTACAGATAAAATATGTGTAATTAAAAAAATGATTTACATTTATTCTAAAATATTGTGCAAATGGAATAAGAAACAATCACTATTTTTAGCCGGGCTCTGCTTAAAGCAGAGTCCAGGCTATAGGCAGGCCAATCGCCAATGTTACTATAAATAGCACAAGTAAACAAAAAACCAAACAGCGTCAAGGTAAAGCTTCCGCTATACCAAATAGTTACACAAAGAACCACGTTTTGTCAAAAGTGTTGGCATTTAGTTTCTTTTTTTTAAAATTCGAATGAATTGTCTATCTTTTTTAGTTTTCTTATTAATCACGTGTTTTTAAAACATTACTATGCATTTCGGACACATACAATGCGCATGAATTTCCATGAACTACTTTGCTGCGCGATGAAGACATGGGGATTCAATATATAATGCTCGTAGCAAAATTCAAGGCAGCAACTGTTGAATTTTTTAACTTCTACTAGACAGACATATTTTCTGTTAATAGCCGCTTACAAAATTTGGTCGCTCTCTGATGCTTTGCCGACATTAAAAGCATGAGAGAGAGAGAGAGAGAGAGAGAGAGAGAGATTTTCAGTCTTTACTACACAATAGGCATAAAAACACAGCAAAAGAGCCCGGCTTTCAGTACTTCAGTACTTTGATGTTGACTAGTAATAATTGCCGTTTTGTTGATTGGTAGAAAGTAATGCAGTGACAGCAAGTCGTAGCATTGAAAACATATAGTGAGGATTAGTATATCCTTCTGTCTTTTTTCTGTGCACAATGGCGAGAAATGAACAATCATTGTTATCTAACCGTGAAATAGTTTCCATTCTATTTGCAAATGGTTAATAGTCATAAAAAACTATTTACCAGCAGCATTAGAGATTCCCACCGTTACACTCCTGGTTTTATCCGGTCAGTTAACTCAAATTTGTTCACCATCAGCAAACTCTGCGGCGTTGACAAATAACGTATTCCTTAGTATAACGAAATACCTATTTTTCTACTTTTCGGACTAATCAATAGGGACAATTTACTTGCTAGTGTCCTCATGGCCAGTACGTAGGAATATATTATATACCTTCTAAATCAATATCATCGGAATTTTATCTTTTTTTCTGTTTATGTAAGACGAACGTGTAGGAAAGAATCTGTATTTTACAATTAATTAATTAATTTACACATTTATACTATAGTTCCGTTAAAAAAACACAACTAAAGCTTAAATTTCATGTACCGGGAAAATATGATTCAACAAAAAAATGTTGACAAAAAACATTTAATACTATGTGAAACTTAAACTCATACAAATATGATAGAATACAGCAGATTGTGACATGATAACAATTGTATTTTTTCAGCAAACATATCTTCAAGTCAGCACCTATTCAAATCAGAATAAGGGGCAAATTAACATGTTATTTTTTTAACATTATTTAAACAAAATAAGTGCGACTCTTGATGGTCATAGCTTAATTGACCCCGATGTTTTCACGATGTTGAAAGGTTTAATGTAATCTTATTTCTAAACTAACATCTACTATTCATGTTCCCATTGTAGTTGACACCAGTATCTACCTTATATTAAAACCCCTGTTACACCGGAGCTGCGTCCTCGAGGCAATACTGCTGCGTCCTTAAATAATGTAAAACGCCAAGGTAAACGCAGTAGAGTCTCCTATAGCGCCGTAAGAACACAACGGCATCTTTGTCCGTCGCAGAAGCATCGCCTTGAACATTGACGAACGCCATACGACGGCGCGCACTTTGAACATGCACAAAGTACGCGCAGTGGCTCGGCGTTCTGATAAACACGCCGTAGGAGCGTAGTGAGATCGCCGTGACAGCGCCGTAAGATCTCCGACAGCGCCACAAGAGCTCCGTCGGTCCGTCGGCGCGCTTAAGGAACGCAGCTAATCGCCGTGTAGACACAGTGATAAGTCAATTGCGCTTGCGCGGAGACCTCACGGATTCCTTTGGGACCTCACTGCATCTCTAACGCATCTCAACGCGCATCCACAGCGTTTGAACAAGTTGTTTTCCGTTTGGCTGCGTTCACACAGCGACCCCGAAGAGCTGTTGCTGTGTTCATCGCGCTCTCGTGACGTTTCTTTTGCGTTTATACCGCACTCTCACGGCGTTTCTAGTGCGTTGTCATCAAGACCACGAAAACTCGAAAAATGGCTGTTGTACAATAGCAAGCGATGCAATAATTATCAAACTGGATGTAGATCACTATGTAAAAAGTAGCATTTGCTAATATTTCAAGACCTATCAATGAACGTAGAGGGAATTCATGCCATTTGGTTCTGATGTTTTCAAATCTTTTCTATGTTTTCTAACAACTAATAACGGATCTTTTTTGTGGACCTGATTACTAAGAGTTTAATCCTAGTCCTTCACAATTTGTTTAGAACTAACTATGTATCAATTACAATGTACCTTTTCATAAAATCAAAACAATTTTTTAATCATTTGTTTACTAGTTGTAAATTCTTGCTTGTTTCCCATACAATTGTACAAATTAATATTAACCTACCAAGAAGTAAAGAGAGTCTGTTGCACGCAGTCAACGCGCAAAGCACGTCGTGGACGCGCGGTAAAATCTCCTAGCACGCCATGAGCGCGCGGCGGAGACTCATCGTGAACACGCCGTGGGGACGAAGCTAGGTGTGTCAGGGCCTTTATAAATAATTAGTTGTTATTAATTTAAAGTTTTTATATTTGTTATTATTTGATGTTAATATTTTATCTTCAAGGTATTTGGATAACAACATGATAACCAGCATTGAAAGCATCGTATTTGAGAAGTTGCCACAGCTTCAGGCATTGTACGTATAAGCAGAAATAAGACAGACAGACGGACGGACGGACGGATAGATAGATAGATAGATAGATAGATAGATAGATAGATAGATAGATATTGATTATATATCAAACTGCCTTGATACTTAGTCATATGGTACAAATTATTCTAAACCTCGAATTAACGTAAAATAACACATCATAACAAATAGCTGACATTTGATCGAAACGACATTTCGTTTCATTAAAAGGATTTTATCGACGGCAACATGTAACTTATTGCAAAGCAGAGTCCGTACATCTCGAGTTCGAATCCCACAGGAGCTTTTGTTGTTACTTACTAAATTGATTTTTTTTAGCTATTTGTTTTTATCACCAAAATATAAATTTGCCATCAATACAGTTTATTTATCATTGTATCATTTATATGATTTTCTTAAAATCAAATAATTTTCTGTTTATTTGAGTGACTTTTCCAAGTGTGGTATCCAACTTTAAAAAGAAAAAAAATGTATCTACAACACATATGATGCAATCTATATTTTCTTTTGATGTAAGGTAGCAGGGGGGGGGGGGGGGGTAGTTTCGAACGAAATACCCAGCCAAAAGTAAAATAAAGGGAGAACCTGAGGTTTGGCTGGGGTTTTTTTTAGGGTTTGAATTGCTAGAATATTTTTTGCAATCAGTTTGTGGATAGAGGGGCTCATTTTCATTTCATTCAAATATAACACTTTAATACTGATAACACTTTTAATCAGATATGGAATGAAAATGCAAAATTGTGTCCAGAATTTTCACTTTCAGCTGTGTGCTTGTAAAGTAGGATGGGTTCAGAACACGAAATGTCTATCATAAAGAAGGTGATTGCACCCCCTTCCCTTAGTTGTTTTGGTGATTATTTGCATGGGTTGACGTTAAGCTACAAATCCAACGGTAGTTCATGGCAGTTGCTCGGGACTGGAGCGTGGTGCTGGACCAGTGAACATGTGAAAAATGGACGTTTTTTACAGTAAATATTGAGACCGTCCCTGGCTATTCTATATAGTGCTTATATATATATGTATATGAAAGTTGTACTTGTTTTATTCGGAAAGGTTTAAAAATTCTCATGAGTCAGGACCATGTGTCCCCTGCATGTAAACCAATTCGAATCAAAGTACTGAAGAACTGACGGGAGTTAATTTTGTCGATGTTTATTATTTTGAAATCAATGATATGTTATTTTGCATGACAAGTACATGTGTTTTCTAATTTGAATTACGCACATTTTTATAATATGAATTTTTGGACTGTTTCGACAAGAATGTAGAAACCCCCCTGCCCGTATGAATAATGTTAAATAATATTTAAAGATAAAATTTATTCAATCAAACTATGTTTCAGTAATAGAAATACTTCTCGAAAATTGTATGGATCCAAGCAATATTGAACTCTAGTCTCGTTCAAGCAAACGCTCGGCTGACACCGTAAATCTCCGACAAGGATTTACGGAGACAGCCGACCGTCGAGTTGAACGAGACTATATTGAACTCTTGCGTTGAAAATACATACGACTACTAAAAATATTTAAATTGTTCGTACCATATAAAATCTGACTATATTCAAGGTATTTAGAAATAAGTTTCCTTGAAAAACAATGCTTTAGCATACACATTACATCGAATTTATCAATTATTTTCAAGAACTAAGTCTTGTCAGCAGCAATGATTTGTGGTTAGGTCCAAACACTGTTTCACTTTCGGTTTGTCTGAGTAACTGCATAGGAGAGTTGATTAAAATCAACTCCCAAAAATGCACTGAAAAATTAGATCACATATATGAGCACTATCTGCTTAACATATCCTCGACCAAATATAAAATATTTCCTGTCACCTTAATAGTGTCTATATAAAAAGGCAAATTTATGATTTATTAGTACAAATGCCGGTTTCAAGGGTTTTCAGGGTTCAATGTCAAATCGTATGTATTTTCCCAGAGGACTTCTTCTGATTTTCTTCACTCATATATGAGCTTAGATGGTAAAAAGGGTGGGCCTCAGTCAGTTACAGAACCACAGGAAGGTGGGAAAGCCAGCAGCCAGGGAAAGGTTATCTAATGTCAATATATTTAAGGCGCCTTGTTTATGACCTGGGTTTGTGATTCCTAGAGAAAATGCCACTTACACTCGGTGTCATACATAATAAACAATAGTTAATTTTAGAATATAAGAATACCAAGCTTTTAAATTTAGGTATATGCTCCAGTTTAATCATATGTATTTCAAGGTCCTATGAAGAAAAGTCAAAGCATAGGTTTAACTCCGTTGCAATCTTTCTATGATACACTTGTGTAGTATAAACTATGGATTTACGGTCATTTAATTGAGGTTCAATAAATTAATTCGCTCTGTTAGGTCTAAAATAGGGTTAATAATCATAACGATCATTATATCATGCAATACTGCAGTTTTATTTCTTCACATTATTCATCTAGGGCAAATAATGAGTAGTTTAAAGGAAGAACATTAAAGAACTTTGAAAAAGCCAAACCGGAAAATGTGCTTACTGAAAATATTTAGAATATGAAACCATCCAAAGCACAAATTTAATATTCCTGGTTATTCGGATATCAATATACTGAAAATATACGTACATCTTTAGCAAACAATGGGTTTTTTCAAATATATTCAGTTTTTAAAGTTAAATTAGATATATATTAGTTTGAAGACTCCTATGACATTTGCCAGCGAAATGCAATTTATCCTTGTGGAGTGTTCTTCAACTTCTTTGTAATATTGTTTTCTTCTGGGTATGAAATTAGTACAGATTTTTTGATGTGTAAACATAAGTATTCCCGTATATATAGCCTATGTTTTGTTTAATGATGTTTTAAAATTAAATAGATATTTTTGCCCATGATTACAATACATATTACGATACATATTATAAATACCAGCCTTTATATCACAATTTTGCTTCCGCTATTATTATAAAATGTTCGTTTAACTTGTCAAAGGCAATCGTGACTAACATTAATAACGTTCGATTTCCCTCACGTAAAATACGTGTGAAGAATGTAAAGATTATATTCATGGACTCAAAAACCAATTTGATTGAAATGACATTTACGTAAATAAACAAATGATTAATTAGAATGAATCTAACGTTTGGGAAAATGACAAATTATTTTGTGAAATACTCACAAGAACTTTGCTGAAAGAAATCATTGTGAAAAATATCACGCGAGCTGCTCATTCATTTAAATTTGGTTGTGTGATTGCATTACATAACTGTATCAAAATTATAATTATAGTTATAGGATCTGGATTGTGGTGTAACGTTAATGCAAATTCTGATTTGTATTTAAGGTCTTCCGTTTCCAACGGAAGACCTTGTACTGATTCTGATGGTTCTTCTTCATTATTATTTTTCTTCTTCTAGATGTTTTTAAATCCCCAATAACTTTTTTGTTTGTCATCTGATTTCATTCAAATTTTCAGGGTATATTGTAAATTTAATTAGGTTTTTAGAGCACAAAAAAAATTGAAATCACAACTTCCGGTTTTGAGTTATTCCCCTTTTTCTAAAATTTTAGGGGCGTTAGTTTCCAGACAAAGGCTCCGAAATGGTCCGTAGCAAATAATTTATAGTTAAAAATCTTTATTATTGACACTTTGAATATTGTCCTATGATTTTTGGATTTTAGTTTCTTCCAATTATTCCACTCGAATTAATCAATTGAAATCTATGTGTTAAAAATAGCAAAATTTTTCTCATGTTTTAGCTTCGTAACTTTTTAGTTTGAAATATTTCCTAATTACATATAGAACAAAAGTTGTGCATAATGTTAAGGGCTTTCATTTGACACCAATAAAAAAGGGCTGGTCTCTTAAATTAAGGGCCAGTAGTCCTCAAAAGATTTTGTTTAATAACTCAAAAACAGTTAGGATTTCGATATTGCTGTCGCTGGAAAAGTTGTTTGTTGGGATCTCATAAAGGTCGTTACAATGTTATTTTGTAAGTGATTTGTGTAGTATGAGTGTAAAAAGCTTTACATGTTAACATGTACCTGCTTTCATTTGGCAAGTTAACGAAAGTCTTTGCGCGTAAAACTGGCAAAAAGTTACCACAGAAAGTATGATGGTTTATACAGGAGGCTTTAATTCATGAGAAAAAAATTAGAACACATGCTTTTTTTTAATAGAAGTTAAAGTCATTGTTGTTTAGTTTTTATAGTGCACAATCCTTAAAGACGAGAATCGAAAAACAAAACAGTCTTTTCTAGTAAAACACAAAATACTTATTAAAAAAAATTCTATGCATTACATTTTAGTTATCATACTGCATGCATTTAAAACCCACCTTGAATCAGAGATGTGTATTATTACGTAAGCTATCCCTCGCCCACGGTCGAGAAAATAGGTCACCATGGTCGCGGCTGGACTACCTAGCAGTCAGCGGTTATGTAATACATGAGAGTTGCGTCTCTCATATATGAGTTAATTTAGCTGCGAACTGAAGAATTATTTCAGTTTTGATTACACATAAAGGTTTATTCTTCAATTGGATTAAACGATAGGGTGTCAATTAAGAAATTGTTCAGTTAATTTATAAAAGCAATGCAATTCTCAATCTAATGCAATATCAGACATACATATCAAATGTGGGTTTTAAGTAAAAAAAGAATTTCTATTTGATAGAATTTAGTCATTGAATTGCAAACTTTTCAAATCTTCCTAGGATCTGAGCTGTGCGTGTGTATGCGTTAAACCTTTATGTAATCTATCCTTCGCCCGCGGCCGAGGAAATCATCCACGGCTGCTCTACCTAGCGGTAAACGGTTATCTAATACACAATATTCGCACCCGCACACTTACATGAATATGAACGTGTTTGAGTTTATATAGCCGTTAATACACTGTACACTGTTTTAATTTTATGTTATAAAAGCTTGTTCATTTTGTATTTAGTTAAATTAAACATTGGAGAGTAAATTAAAAAGTCGTTCTGAAAATTAATAAAAGCGATATTACTCCAAATCGGAAATACTCGTGAGACATATTGGAATGGTTGGATTGTAAGTCTTAAATGTTTTAAAAACTGTACAAATAATGTTTTCAATCAACAACAAAAAACAACAACACAAATATTAAAACCTTTAAATAATGATCATTTATCATTCGCGCACATGGCCGAGAAGATCCCGCGCAAGTGACCTCTACATGTACCTTATCACGCGTGCATGTTTGGTATTTTGTACGAACGCAACCATTTTTATTATGTTTTAAACTATTATATTGGTTTCATATGAACAGATACATTTATTTTACTCGTACAGTTGATTTAGCATTGATTTATACCACAGCGTACAAGGTAATTTAAAAAATCAAATCAAATTATGATCAAAGTGCCATGTTTGCGGTAGGTGCTGACACGATAAAAGAATGCCTGAATTAAGGCATTCGGTGATTATTTTAAAGAATATTAACATGATTTTGAAACAAGTTTTGTTTAGATTCTATCGGTCACATATTAATTACTTCTGTAGTGTTTCTACATGGTCGTTAGTTTCACTGTGAAAACGAACTTATTTCTGTGTTGCCCTCCCACCGCCCCGCTGCCAAGTGTTTTTTTTTTTTTTTAAATTCCAGATCTGTCGAAAATCATTTGATAGTGACTTCTTCTTATGTGTAACATTTTCTCCTGAGCGTGTTTCTCTTTCCCACCCGTTTTTTTATTCGGTCATTCTTTGTAAATTTCAACTTTCTTTATTGCGTAAATTCAATCGCCACGTGCTACCGAAAATCTTGTGTCACTTTGAACAGCGCAAACAGCTCAGAACATATATAGCCCCAGCTTATTTATGGCTGCAGATCATCAATTGTTATGTAATTAATCAACAGTTCGAAGGGTGCTTTCTTCAAAGTGGTCAATTATCAAACAACAAGACATTTATTTTCACATTAAAGGTGCGAGATCGTAATCTGAGAACGTGGCCATAATAAATTAACATGTCGAACACGCTTAACTTCTATTATATATAGTTATGAACAGAATAATATATATTATAATTAAAAGTTTTAAGTCAAATGTAATTTTTTCTTGGGATAAGATGTTATGAAATACAACTACATTATGCTATGCAGGTGGTCGCCATAGAAATCATCAAAGTATTGCAAGTTAGGACTAGTTTACTTGACTTACAGACTATAATATAGCGACATATCTGCCTCCAAAAAATATATGCGCTTCTCAAAGTTACACTTCAGTGAGATGGACATGTGTTCTTGGGGATTTTCTTTATTGCTAATTATATGAAAATTGATTTTTTTTTAAAAGTTTTATTGAAGTTGTGTGGTATGAGGATGTCATGCAACTTAATTTACTTACATGGTTAGCTACTGCCAGTGGAATACTAATTTTAGGTCAACAATGATTACCCAATCTATTAAAATACAAGATAAATAGAGAAGGCAAATATTGCTTGTGACATGTACGTAGTTTTTTGATATATCATTATGAGAAAGCAGAGAAAAGCAAAAAAAATAAAAACAAAAAAACCCACAAAAAACAAACATGGAACTTGCATCAAATTTACTTCATGTACATGTTACCAAAAATCCGACCGAATATGCGCCTTTGTCACATTTAATTAAATTAACTGAAAATAAAAACCGTAACACCATTATTTTTCGCTTATTTTTATTGAAGTTTCTCCCTTTTCTTTTTTTAAAATACATACGTAAACTTTCTCCGAGAGAATAACTGTTGATCCGATAAAGGAGAAAAAACTGACTTAAAAATAGGGATTTTGAATACTATTGCATCGTAGAGAAAAGTAATATTCATTTCTTTAAATAATATTATTAAATTTTACGTTAAATAGCGGTGTCTGTATATCAGGAGTAAAATTTAGACGCTAACTTATGCATACATTCTCCCGATGATCTTGGATAGCTGATTATTATTTTAAATGTTCAAGTCTACTCGTATTATCAAATAATATCAGCCCTGAATAAATTTTCAGAGATGCCATCAATTTTGGCTATTTAACAAATTTTGACTGCACGAAATAAATTCAAACTTGCACAAAGTTCTTCAAAAAATTAGAAAGATTTAGTTACAGAAGTTACGTGTTTTTTATGCACGTTTTTACGTACATTTCCTTACATGAATCATGAGTACATGTAATATATAACAATCCATGCTACCCTGAAAAATTGAATTGTAAAACGCCATGGTAAACAAACTAGAGTCTTTTACAGCGCCGTAACAACTCAACGGCATCTTCGTTCGCCGCGGTGGGATATCCTAGCCTAGAACATTTTAGAACGCCATGCGACGGCGCGCACTTTGAACATGCACAAAGTACGCGCCGTGGCTCTGCGTTCCGATAAACACGCCGCAGAAGTGGAGTAAGGTCGCCATGACAGCGCCGTAAAGTCTCCAACAGCGCATGTGCACGCAGTCAGCGCGCAGAGCACGCTGTGGATGCGCGGTAAAAACTCCTAGCCCATCATGAGCGCTCGGCGGATACCCAGCAAGAGGGCAGTCAATCGCCAAGTAGAACTCTGTGGAAACGTAGTTGGGAGCTCTGTAAGAACGCCTTTCTGAATTTTCCTTGCAATCCTACGGCGATTCCATGAATTTTACAACGCCGTGAACACGCCCTGGGAACGCAACGTTGTGTGACAGGGCCTTAAAGAGTTTTCAAAACAATTACACAAACTGTGTTCGACAAATAGTTTTCCTAAAACATTTCCTTCCTGTCTTTATACAAGCTTTCAATCACAGCACGTTTTTATAACAAAAGCAGAAGTGAAATTTTAGTCATTAGTCATTATAATCGTTTGACACCAAATCACATAAATTTTCATCTCGTAGCAACAACGGAAGACCTACTCGTGGCTTTGCCACGAGCTCTGCTCTAGTTGTATTTCTATTTTTATTTAAAGGTATGTTGGAGGAAATCCCTTTCAATGTTCGTGTGATTTACAATCGTTTGTGGAATTTATGAAGGGATTTCTGCCATACAACGAACTATTCTATGCTGAACCGACATGCAGTTCCCCTGACCACTTTAAAGGAAAGAAAATCATTAACGTTTCTTATCACAATATGAGCTGTGACTCTACTTCCAGTAAGTATTCTAGGAAAAGGATACATTTCTTGACTCAAATGTGAAGATCATTACGGTCGGACACGTAAACAAATCCAATTAACTTCGAATAGGCATTATTAAGGAGTGATCCTAATAATCTCTCTATAAAAGTCAATGACGAATGGTCAAAATTTAAAAACCAAATACTTATATATATATAACTTAGTATATTTCCAATTATGGTACAGTCCCTGAAACGTTCTACTTTCACACTTGAACGGTGAGTGAACTCTGAGCGCACTCTGAGCGTACAATGAGCGCACTCTAAGCGTACGGTGAGCGCACTCTGAGCGAACGGTGAGCGCACGCTGAACGGAATTTGGTGAACGCTAATGAACGCACAAACGGGACGCAAATTGAACGGTGAATGCACGGTGAACGATATGTGAATGCAAGATGAATGATTTATTTGGAGTGCCTTGATGGTTATCCTTACGTTGTATTTTGTCGGTAATCAGGAAAAAATAGCTTGAAAGTTAACAAAAAATTAAAACCAAATTTAAGACCATGATATTAATTTTATCAACGAATAATCGAGAGATGTAATAATAAAAATGTCTAATCAATATATAAAACCGAAAATCTTTAGAGCGAGGTAACTTCAATACCTATGTATCCGAAATATTACATCGTACGCGGAGTGTACACAACTACGTAAATAAACAAAAAAGCCATTGCAATTTTGTTTTCTATAGATATATGTATCATAACATATAAAGCAGATAAAGAACTTTTATTTATTGTTGAAACAAACATTTACATCAATTTTTGGCCTAATCATATAGTAATTAAATGAGTTAAGCAGTAATTGGCTGATTCGTTCGGCGAAATAAGAAAACACGATTCGGGATGTAATATTTACTTTATAAATCATTTTAAAACATCGCATTTATTGATAAATCGGTTGGATTTATTGTTAATCTATAAATTAACACGCATTTATGCTTACATTTCTTAAGTTGATCTGTTCAGTTTATTGTCGAGCATGCCGGATATGTTTGTGATCGGACATCAAAGGAATTATTATATGAATAGTGAAAAGTACACGAATACAACGTCCGTTTCTTATACTTATATATGTGTCGATTCGTTTGTTGATTGAACTCACCTGTTTTCAAACGACTGGACTGACGTCTTAAAATAAATCAATAAATATTATTTGTGTAGCAATTTATTGCTGTATTGTGTAACTTAAAATGTTTACAGTAATTGCATACTTACGCCATTTTTGAGCCAACAAAAATAATGCCTATTTAGGAGAGTGATATAAAACAACAACAACTAAAATCAGACCTGCTCAAGAATGTGTACTTAAAATTCCCCGGATTAAATTCTTATCAAAATGGTGTTTCATGTGTAATATAAGTTTCCTTTCACCTTTACGCAAGGGTTCTTTTCTCAATATGCTGATACCGATCCTTTCATTTTGGAGTTCCGAACGAAAATGAATGAAAACGGACTAAACAATAAGTGAACGCCGAACGAACGGTGAACGTAAGGTGAACGCTTTGTGTACGCACAGTGAAAGCACGCTGAGCGTTTTGTGAACGGTGAGCGCGAACGGAGCGGAACGGAGATCGCAAATGAACGCACGAAGTACGCACTGTGAGCGCACAGTGAACGCACTGTGAGCGCACGTTAAACGCACGGAAAAATGGGAAAGTAAAACGTTCCAGGGACTGTACCAAATAAAAAATGATTAATTTTTTATTTACATAATTTTCATCTTACAAACCCGACCTTTGCCAAAAACAGTACGTCATATGTCACAACAATTGTTCAAGTAATGCCAACTGTTAAACACCTGTAAAATGGTTACTATATAACTCTATACGAAAATAAGTCCAGCATTTTGACTCTTGGTCTGGATCTGTTGATTGGAACTGTTAAAATCGACTGTTAAAAATGACTGTTGACCAGTGACGCGAAAAAAAGTTATTGAGTAGTAAGGCTATAACAAAACAGTTGTTGACTATATATCTCGGGCAACAGTTAATCAGTCAGACTGGCTCGCAAACTGTTGCCCGTGACCTCTAACAACTGTAAACTGTCTTACTACACGACAGTAAACAGTTATATGATGTTGATGAACATGCCAATATTAGACTAGATGCCAGTGACGTCATGAATAAACATTGGGAATGGAATTCAATTTGTAATTTTATAACAACAAAGATAATGGAGATTAAAATTTAAGTAAAATGCAAAAAATGTTTTACCTTGAGGATCTGTAAATAATTGAATGTGGCATGCTGAAAAGCAGAATGAATCATGATAGATAAATTATTTCCATTAAAATAATCGAACTTCCTTTTTTTTCTTGTAGAATTATATGAAGGTTTATACTTTAATGCAAGGATTAGGTTAGCAAACAAAAAGTGAAATAAAATTGATTTTAAGTTACACCAGTATACTTAACCAAAAAGTACGATATTTTTATATACTCCAGCTGGAAAAAAAAACTTTGCAGAGGTTGTATGTTCAGAAGAAAAATGAACGATTATATTGCGTCTCATAGCTTAATACCAAACTTTGAATATTACGTGAACTTTTTAGACTATTTTTATCTAAAGTAAACAAAATCATCAAGATAAAGTACAAAACTATATTCAAAATTTATTTAAAGCATGATCAGAATTCGTAAATTTTATTTGTTATAAAAAAGTATTTTAAAAGGATATGCTATTTCTTTGACTCTCGAATGTACGATTCATAGGACAAGTCTTCTTACTCTCTGAAGGGAAAAAAACATAGCACATTGTTTATCTAAGGAGGCTGGTAGTAAGCAAAGTACATATCATTTCTACCAAAACATTTTGTTTTTTTAATAACTATCATTTAGTGAAGATAAAAAGCATTATTTGATATTATTCTGAAAATAAAAAAACATATAGAACCTTTTTAGAGTTCTCAAAGTGATTAATATGTTTTAAGATTAATTACCCAGCGCTTTTACGAAAAATGTTTTAAGAGATCAAAATTAAAAGACTACAATGTACGTGCAGGAATCAAGCGTAAGCTAGTATCAGTTTTCTAAATATAGATTCCATGAGTTTATCTGTGCATGGATTTATTGTATAGCCAGCGGTTACTTTTCCTAAGACAAAGGAGGAATCTAATTTTTGATCGTGTATTAATTTCTAGACAATCATATTTTTCATAATAAAGAAACAAGAATAAAGTGTAAAAGGAGAAATAATTCTAAGTTAAACAGCATATTTTAAAAATAAAAAAAAGTACATTACTTTTAAATAATCTGTCCCCTGCTAGGAAAATATTCATACGGAAAAAAATGTTGTTCTACACAGCTTTATAATCTTGATTTTAGTAAGTCTGTACATACCTTAAATTGGTCTATGTTAAACAAACAAAATAATAAATAGAAAGAGAAAATGCAAAATTATATGCATTTTATCAGAATCCATAGGTTTGCCATTTCTTTCTGAATTGAAAAGAATATGATGAAAACAATTTAGGTACACTTGAAGAAACCATCATAAAATAATGATAAATAACTCTATAATTTTCTGCAGGAAATGCAGGAATAACACGCTAGCATCGTTTTTTAAAATGTAGACATCATGGGTTTACTTGTACATTAATGTATTGTAGAACAAGCGGTTACCCTTCCGAAGACTGAGGACGATGTCTCTACACAACCGATAATTAAGACAACATCGAGAATTGAAGACCAGCATAGCACAGGTAAAAGCTGACACTAGTACACTAGTGACATATGACGTACTGTTTTTTTTTTACAAAGGTGGGGTTTGTAAGATGAAGATTACTACAATTCAAATTGTTTTACACCTGTAAAATGGTTACTATATAACTCTATACGAAAAAAGTCCAGCATTTTGACTTTTGGACTAGAGCTGATGGATTGGAACTGTTAAAATCGACTGTTTAAAATGACTGTTGACCAGCGACGCGAAAACGAGTTATTGAGCATTAAGGGTATAACAAAACAGTTGTTCACTTTATCTCGGGCAACAGTTGATCAGTCGGACTGGCTCGCAGACTGTTGCCCGTGACCTCTAATAATGTAAACTGTTTTACTACAGTAAACAGTCGTATGATGTTGATGAACACGCATATATTAGACTATATGCCAATGACGTCATGAATAAGCATTGGGAATGGAATTCAATTTGTAATTTTATAACTACAAAGATAGTGGAGATTAGAATTTAAATAAAATGCAATGATTTTTTCACCTTGAGGATATGTAAAAAGTTGAATGTGGCATGCTGAAAAGCAGAATGAATCATGTTAGATAAATTTACATTTATTAAGATAAACAACTTATATAATTCCATTAAAATAATCGAACTTCCTTTTTTTTCCTGTAGAATTATATAGTTTTATACTTTAAGGCAAGGATTAAATTAACAAAAAAGTGAAATACAATTGATTTTAAGTTACAGCAAACAAGTAAAACATTTTTATATAATCTATCCCCTCCTGAAAAAAAAAACCTTTGCGGAAGTTATAAGTTCAGAAAAAAAATGAACGATTATATTGCGTCACATAGCTTATTACCAAACTTTGAATGTTACGTGAACTTTTTAGACTTTTTTTAATCTAAAGTAAACAAAAGTATCAAGATAAAGTACAAGACTATATTCAAAATTTATTTAAAGCATGATCAGAATTCGTAAATTTCATTTGTTATAAAAAAGAATATAAAAAGGATATGCTATTTCTTTGACCCTTGAATGTACGATTCATAGGACAAGTCTTCTTACTCTCTGAAGGGAAAAAACATAGCAAATTGTTTATCTAAAGAGGCTGGTAGTAAGCAAAATACATATCATTTCTACCAAAACATTTTGTTTTTTTAATAACTATCATTTAGTGAAGATAAAAAGCATTATTTGATATTATTCTGAAAATAAAAAAAACATATAGAACCTTTTTAGAGTTCTCAAAGTGATTAATATGTTTTAAGATTAACTACCCAGCGCTTTTACGAAAAATGTTTTAAGAGATCAAAATTAAAAGACTGCAATGTACGTGCAGGAATCAAGCGTAAGCTAGTATCAGTGTTCTAAATATAGATTCCATGAGTTTATCTGTGCATGGATTTATTGTATAGCCAGCGGTTACTTTTCCTAAGACAAAGGAGGAATCTAATTTTTGATCTTGCATTAATTTCTAGACAATCATATTTTTCATAATAAAGAAACAAGAATAAAGTGTAAAAGGAGAAAAAATTCTAAGTTAAACAGCATATTTTAAAAATAAAAAAAGTACATTACTTTTAAATAATCTGTCCCCTGCTAGGAAAATATTCATACGGAAAAAAATGTTGTTCTACACAGCTTTATAATCTTGATTTTAGTAAGTCTGTACATACCTTAAATTGATCTATGTTAAACAAACAAAATAATAAATAGAAAGAGAAAATGCAAAATTATATGCATTTTATCAGAATCCATAGGTTTGCCATTTCTTTCTGAATTGAAAAGAATATGATGAAAACAATTTAGGTACACTTGAAGAAACCATCATAAAATAATGATAAATGACTCTATAATTTTCTGCAGGAAATGCAGGAATAACATGTTAGCATAGTTTTTTAAAATGTAGACATCATGGGTTTACTTGTACATGAATGTATTGTAGAACAAGCGGTTACCCTTCCGAAGACTGAGGACGATGTCTCTACACAACCGATAATTAAGACAACATCGAGAATTGGAGACCAGCATAGCACAGGTAAAAGCTGACACTAGTACACTAGTGACATATGATGTACTGGGTTTTTTTTTTACAAAGGTGGGGTTTGTAAGATGAAGATTACTACAATTCAAATTGTTTTACACCTGTAAAATGGTTACTATATAACTCTATACGAAAAAAGTCCAGCATTTTGTCTTTTGGACTAGAGCTGATGGATTGGAACTGTTAAAATCGACTGTTTAAAATGACTGTTGACCAGCGACGCGAAAACGAGTTATTGAGTATTAAGGGTATAACAAAACAGTTGTTCACTTTATCTCGGGCAACAGTTGATCAGTCGGACTGGCTCGCAGACTGTTGCCCGTGACCTCTAATAATGTAAACTGTTTTACTACAGTAAACAGTCGTATGATGTTGATGAACACGCATATATTAGACTATATGCCAATGACGTCATGAATAAACATTGGGAATGGAATTCAATTTGTAATTTTATAACTACAAAGATAGTGGAGATTAGAATTTAAATAAAATGCAATGATTTTTTCACCTTGAGGATATGTAAAAAGTTGAATGTGGCATGCTGAAAAGCAGAATGAATCATGTTAGATAAATTTACATTTATTAAGATAAACAACTTATATAATTCCATTAAAATAATCGAACTTCCTTTTTTTTCCTGTAGAATTATATATTTTTATACTTTAAGGCAAGGATTAAATTAACAAAAAAGTGAAATACAATTGATTTTAAGTTACAGCAAACAAGTAAAACATTTTTATATAATCTATCCCCTCCTGAAAAAAAAAACCTTTGCGGAAGTTATAAGTTCAGAAAAAAAAATGAACGATTATATTGCGTCACATAGCTTAATACCAAACTTTGAATGTTACGTGAACTTTTTAGACTTTTTTTTATCTAAAGTAAACAAAAGTATCAAGATAAAGTACAAAACTATATTCAAAATTTATTTAAAGCATGATCAGAATTCGTGAATTTCATTTGTTATAAAAAAGTATATAAAAAGGATATGGTATTCCTTTGACTCTTGAATGTACGATTCATAGGACAAGTCTTCTTACTCTCTGGAGGGAAAACACATAGCACATTGTTTATCAAAGGAGGCTGGTAGTAAGCAAAGTACATATCATTTCTACCAAAACATTTTGTTTTTTTAATAACTATCATTTAGTGAAGATAAAAAACATTATTTGATATTATTCTGAAAATAAAAAAACATATAGAACCTTTTTAGAGTTCTCAAAGTGATTAATATGTTTTAAGATTAACTACCCAGCGCTTTTACGAAAAATGTTTTAAGAGATCAAAATTAAAAGACTACAATGTACGTGCAGGAATCAAGCGTAAGCTAGTATCAGTTTTCTAAATATAGATTCCATGAGTTTATCTGTGCATGGATTTATTGTATAGCCAGCGGTTACTTTTCCTAAGACAAAGGAGGAATCTAATTTTTGATCTTGCATTAATTTCTAGACAATCAGATTTTTCATAATAAAGAAACAAGAATAAAGTGTAAAAGGAGAAATAATTCTAAGTTAAACAGCATATTTTAAAAATAAAAAAAGTACATTACTTTTAAATAATCTGTCCCCTGCTAGGAAAATATTCATACGGAAAAAATGTTGTTCTACACAGCTTTATAATCTTGATTTTAGTAAGTCTGTACATACCTTAAATTGGTCTATGTTAAACAAACAAAATAATATATAAAAAGAGAAAATGCAAAATTATATGCATTTTATCAGAATCCATAGGTTTCCCATTTCTTTCTGAATTGAAAAGAATATGATGAAAAAAATTTAGGTACACTTGAAGAAACCATCATAAAATAATGATAAATGATTCTATAATTTTCTGCAGGAAATGCAGGAATAACACGTTAGCGTCGTTTTTTAAAATGTAGACATCATGAGTTTACTCGTACTCTAATGTATTGTAGAACCAGCGGTTACCCTTCCGAAGACTGAGGACGATGTCTCTACACAACCGATAATTAAGACAACATCGAGAATTGGAGACCAGCATAGCACAGGTAAAAGCTGACCCTAGTACACAAATATCAATCAAAACGACTTGATGTGTACTTGTTGACGGGCTGTTTTTGTCACTGTATACAGTACAATGAACATAATTGTTATCATGAATTGTTGAAAAATGAAACAATACAAATTTCGCGATCACAAAACAATATTAATAGCGTCAATGAAAACTACCATTTTATATATGAAACCCCCATCGCAAAAAACCCAAACAAACAAAAAAAACGAAACACATTGTTTAAGCTTGCTGATTCTGGGAAATTTAAGGCAGGCATTTGAAATCGAGGTTCATTAATCTAAAACCAGTGGAGTTACTTTTGACCAGACCATGAAATCTCCAGGCAGGTATATGATATATTTTATAAAATGATTAGTTTTTGAATTACATTATCTTCATCTTACAAACCCCACCTTTGTAATTGTTGTGACATATGACATACTGTTTTTTGACAAAGGTGGGGTTTGTAAGATGAAGATTACTACAATTCAAATTGTTCTATACCTGTAAAATGGTTACTATATAACTCTATACGAAAAAAGTCCAGCATTTTGACTTTTGGACTACAGCTGATGGATTGGAACTGTTAAAATCAACTGTTTAAAATGACTGTTGACCAATGACGCGAAAACGATTTATTGAGCATTAAGGGTATAACAAAACAGTTGTTCACTTTATCTCGGGCAACAGTTGATCAGTCGGACTGGCTCGCAGACTGTTGCCCGTGACCTCTAATAATGTAAACTGTCTTACTACAGTAAACAGTCATATGATGTTGATGAACACGCATATATTAGACTATATGCCAATGACGTCATGAATAAACATTGGGAATGGAATTCAATTTGTAATTTTATAGCTACAAAGATAGTGGAGATTAGAATTTAAATTAAATGCAATGATTTTTTCACCTTGAGGATATGTAAGTAGTTGAATGTGGCATGCTTAAAAGCAGAATGAATCATGATAGATAAATTAACATTTATTAAGATAAACAACTTATATAATTCCATTAGAATAATCGAACTTCCTTTTTTTTCCTGTAGAATTATATAGTTTTATACTTTAAGGCAAGGATTAAAGTAACAAAAAAAAGTGAAATAAAATTGATTTTAATTTACAGCAGTATATTTAACCAAACAAGTAAAACAAATTATATAATCTATCCCCTCCTGGAGAAAAAAAACTTTGCAGAAGTTTTAAGTTCAGAAAAAAAATTGAACGATTATATTGCGTCACATAGCTTAATACCAAACTTTGAATATTACGTGAACTTTTTAGACTATTTTTATCTAAAGTAAACAAACGTTTCAAGATAAAGTACAAAATTATATTCAAAATTTATTTAAAGCATGATCAGAATTATTTTAATAATTGTTATAAAAAAGTACTTTAAAAGGATATGCTATTTCTTTGACTCTTGAATGATCGATTCATTGGCCAAGTCTTCTTACTCTCTGAAGAGAGAAACCATTATATAAATAGTGCCTGCTTGGGAGGGTAACTGTTGAATTTGACACCCAGAGAAAACCATTGTCAACCGACGCGAGGGATGCCAATTTCAACAGTTACCCTCCCAAACAGGCACTATTTATTTTATTATACTGAATGTCTTAATTTTAGAGAAAAGTTTACTGCTCTTATATAGAAATGAAGTTAATTTTACGGCGAACCGTAAGCGCATAATTTACGCGCATGTAACAATTCGTTGTGTTACCCTTTGCCAAGCGTGTTGCTTACGCTGGGGATTAATAGAACGGATAGCCAACTGCGTTTAAACCAATCAGATTTCAGTATTTAACATGAAAGTATAACATAACACATTGTCTATTTAAGGAGGCTGGTGGTAAACAAATTACGTATCATTTCTACCAAAACATGTTAGTGTTTTAAATAACTATCATTAGTGAAGATAAAAAGCATTAATTATTATTAATCTGAAAAATCAAAAATACATAAACCTTTTTAGAGTTCTTAAGGTGATTAATACATTTTAGGATTAATTACCAAGCACTCTTACGGAAAATGTTTCAAAAGATTAAAATTAAAAGACTGTAATGTACGTGCAGAAATCAAGCGTAAGCTAGTGTCAGTTTTCTAAATATAGATTCCATGAGTGTATTTGTGCATGGATTTATTGTAGAGCCAGCGGTTACTCTTCCTAAGACAAAGGAGAAATCCAATTTTTGTGCTTGTATTAATTTCTAGACAATCATATTTTTGATAATAAAGAAACAAAAATAAAGTGTAAAAGGAGAAATAATTTTAAGTTAAACAGCATATTTTAAGAATGTTTTACACAGCTTTAAATGTAAATTTTTACAAACCTTATATTGGTCTATGGTAAACAAATAAATGAATAGAAACAGAAAGTGCAAAATAATATGTAATTATTTTAAGATTACTAACATTATCAGAATCATAAGTTTGCCATTTCATTTTGAATTGAAAAGAATATGATGAAAAAAAACCCTCACATTTAGGTCCTTTTAAAGAAACCATACTAGAATAATCAGAATTAAATGACTATAATTTTCTGCCGGAAATGCAGAAATAACACGTTAGAATCGTTTTTTAATGTAGACAGCATGAGCTTACTTGTACATGAATGTATTGTAGAACCAGCGGTTACCCTTCCGAAGACTAAGGACGATGTCCCTACACAACAGATAATCAAGACAACACCAAGAATTGGAGACCAGCAAACCACAGGTGAAAGCTGACGTACCTTGGCTAAACTTGTACACTAATATCAACCTAGATGTTATATTTGTGTACTTGATAAGTTTTTGGTTTTTATTCTCATCTGCCTAATGTACAACCGGTACCACAAAGATTGTCAGTTTAGTAGCGCCAATAGAAGATAGAAATTGAGACATGCTAAAAAGTAATTTTTTTTTAATGTAGAATTTATGAGTTTACTTGTGTTTTATAGAACCAGCGGTTACCTTTACAAAATCAAAAGACGGTGCCCTTACACGACAGACAGTCAAGACAACACCGAGAATCGGAGACCAGCATACCACAGGTAAAAGCTGACACTGGTACACTAATATTAATCAAGACGACTCAAATTGTGTGTAATTGTTGACGGTTTTTTTTTGGTCACTGTATACAGTACAATGAACATAATTATTATCATGAATTGTTGAAAAATGGAACAATTCAAATTTCGCGATCACAAAACAATATTAATAGCGTCAATGAAAAATACCATTTTATATATGCAACCCCCATCCCAAAAAACCCAAACAAAGAAAAAAACCAAACACATTGTTTAAGCTTGCTGATTCTGGGAAATTTAAGGCAGGCATTTGAAATCAAGGTTCATTAATCTAAAATCAGTGGAGCTACTTTTGACCAGACCATGAAATCTCCAGGCAGGTATATGATATATTTTATTTATGTTTATTATATCTAATTTATGTTATATGTGCAACTTTATATTTTGTTGGAAATTGAAAATATTGAATATAATTAAAAGCTGACAATAAGTATTATATGGTTTACACATGCATAAAGTTTTAGATTAAAAACTCAACAAAACTATTCTATATGGTATTTTTCCTACAAAAACCCGAGAAAACATTTTTCGCGCAACATTTCGTTTGCTGAACCGTAGTAAGAAAAGATGTTCAAGATCAACGTGCGTTCCAAAACGTCGAAGAAAAAAAACCAAATCAGCATGGTCAAACAAGGGTATAGTCATTGAAAATGTTACTATTATTAATGAATCAAGGTAAGAAAATAATTGCAAATAATTATGAAATATATTACACTTGCATTGATGTCATAGATTGTTTACTTTTATCATGCAAACATAGATGACAAAGATCATCCAAAGTATGCATATGTAAATATACAACAAAATGTACAGGTTAAAATAGCAGCCCTCCGTTTATTTTAAAGGAAAATCAACTAGCGACATTCCTGTTGGATTAAGATAACTCTTCCGCTAGAGAGAGATTTCTCAAGTGGTGACCTTAAACATCGAGGTAGTTCTAGTGTTGGTACTTACTGTGGTTCTTGACCTTGCTGTGGTGTGGGCGGCAGAGGAGCGCCATCGTTCTAATTCCTCACTATGGACGAGCTCTCCCATTACCTTCAAGTATGTAACGGATCATTGGGTACTTACATCAGGTACAGTAAGTTACAAACAATACAACTGCAATACATGAATCTCTTATGGATTTATCCTTACAACATAAGACCTATGGATTTTTTATTGAATATGGTGTAATGACTAGGTTTGACATTATAACTTTCTTTTCAGCCCAACACCACTACATACAGAATACTACGCCCGAACAGCAAAGCTACTAGAAACATCAATAAGACACATACTTTCTGATAATAATATATTGTTCCTGCAATGTTTACTTTCTAGCAAACTTGATTTTTTTCCAAAGGTATGTTGCATTATAGTTTGGAATTAATTATGTGTTTTCCTTTAAGTTAGAATGCTCCTTCTGCTAGAGAGAGAATTCTGTACTGGTGAACTTGAACATCAAGGTGGTTCTAGAGTTGGTACTTACTTCGAGTCTTGACCTCGATGTGGTGTGGGATGCAGACGTGCACCATCGTTCTACTTCTTCACACCTGGTGAGCTTTCTAAGTATCTCCAAGTACATGTATGTAACTTCTCATAGATGTGAACTTACATTAAGTATGACGATATTTTTGTATCCGACGTGATGATGTCATATCCATGCCACTGTTTCAAATAATAGCATTATGGTCAAAATATATTTTTTAAAAAAATATTAATCAATGAAAAGTCATGTATCACATGTTGTATAATCGTTTGATTTAAAATTGATGATAGATAGAAAAAGAAATTTTATATAAGAATTGTATGTTTATTTTGCTGATTTGATTATTTTTCTGTACATCTTTCTAACAGATCCAGTTTTGCTAAAGATGAATTTATTCTACATTAATTTAATATTTACTATTACCTCTGAAAATAGTTAAGCTATTGCATTCAGTTAGCTATTCCCGCGTATAATTGACGTCTATGAACGACTATACTCTGTCCCGGGTTATTGCTTCCACCACTTTTCGCTTGATATTTCGATAATAATAAATGCCTTTGTGCTTAAACTACGTTCATTCACCAATATGAAAAATGTCCAGATTATCTGTTTTGAAACGCCCCCTCTACCGCTTCAGGTTTCAATACACATCCCAAAATAGAAAGTCTACGGAGATTTTGCATTGTATCAGCCATTAATAAGCCCGGGTATTAACATTGAAAAATTTAGCGAGGTGTTCCGAGTACTTCCGAATGGAGAAAAGATGAAAACATTTCCCATTATAAATCTCCGTAAGAAACTTGTTTTCGTACCTGTAAATTTTAAAGAGTGAAATGGGATAATTTGTTAATGAAGATATCTTGGATATTTTCCATTTCGTCGATTTCAACTGCACTTCTTTCACGGGTATGTGTATTTTTATTTAAAATGATCAAAAAGTGATGGAAGCAATAACTTGGGACAGACTATAGTAAGTTTGAACCATCTGTTTATTTGCTTCAAGCCATAATTTAAAAAAAATTCAGCTCTAACAACAGAGTGTTCCAGATTACTCTTTAACATACTGATCGTTTGGCAATAACCAAGTTTTCCTGCAATGCTACAGCCAACGTGTTTCATTTTTCTTAAATGTTCATGCACTGAAACATTTGCTAAGCACGCCTCAAATGTGAATTCAGTTGTTAGACTGCATTTATTTAGTACGTTCCTACGATTAGAGCGGATCTTATTATGACTCAATAATTTGTCAAGCTGGTGTTTCATGTTCATTTTGTCCTCGATATTGTTAAACATTATTGGCAATCTGTATAAAAAGCTTTAGTCATTTTAACACAATTTTCCAATGCTATAAGGATATCGTCATTTCCAAAGCAATCAACAACAGTCCGAAAGCTCTTGGGGGAAAATAAACCAAACCTGAAGTGCTCATGATATAATATCAAGCAAAGACCAGAACCAGGTCAAAATTGCTACATCGTTCTTAACATCTTGGGAGTTAGATGGAAATCAGCAACCCCGACGGTGGGACAAACGAAAGTATTTAATTTATATAATATGTACATTATCTTGGATAAATATTTAAACTTTGGTTCAGTATATATCAGTGTCAACGATATATTGTATATAATGAAAGCAAAAGTTGTCAAAAGAAATGTATGTTTAGTTTAAATACAATAATGAATTAATTAATCAAAAACGAAACTTAAAACTCGATTGCTACTTCAAGCATAAACAATAGTACCCCATACTAAAGAATGATTCACTTAGTTTACAAACAGAAAAATACACAGAGTAAAAATAAGGTAAATAATTAGAAATGATACATTCTTCCTTTTAGATATTTTACATGAGCTGAATTATTTTAGGTGCAAGTGGTTCACTGTTTTGCAGATATCTGTTGAGATACAAATAAAGGTATGAACTTGCCTATTGATTTCCAGAATGTGTAATGAATTCACACGTTTTGACATTCTCTATTTGACTTCCAAATTTCCGCCCGTATTTTATATTACAAACTGTTCCATTTAGTCCTGAAAAAGATATAGATAGTTTTTATGCAGTAATGTATTAATTAAAAACGTTAGCTTCATTTATCGTAATCAATCATAACTCAAGCATCTGAATTTACCTCCTCCATTCGGCTTCAGCAGTCAACAATGACACTATGGTGGCAGGCTCATTTTCTCTATCTACCAAACAGACGGCACAGATGGACAACATTACACTTTCTAATTCGGCTTAATGTAAGTTATATATATATATATATATATATATATATATATATATATATATATATATATATATATATATATATATATATATATATATATATATATATATATATATATATCACCTTTGTTGTAAGGTATCATTTTCCCCTTGTTTTTCTCAACAAAGCTGTTTGGATTTTGAAACCATAAATGTTTACTCCTTCTTTAATTCAAACATTTATTTGTTTTGTTTTTGTAATCGTAATTCTAGTAATTAAGCAACTACGCCAACTGATATTAAACTCTTAATTGAAATAAATATAGTGGATATTCTATTTTTAAAACAAAATGAAAAGTCAAGTGTCCCTGGGATGTGTTCGATTTGAGAAACAGTACTGTTTAAACACTGCACAATTAAATACGCAAAAAGAGTTTTTAATAAATGATAAGTGTTAGCTACACATTCCATAAATGTGAGCCTGATATATTTAGTATAAATCATTTAATTACCACTGAAAATTCATTCAAACGACTGTTTCATTTTTTTAGAGTCAACAGTGATATTGAAGTATGTTCTGTTGTATGATCAATTGCCTGAGATTGTCATTACGTACAGGACACATCACAAGGCACATACATCTCGACCATCTGAGTTGTTATAATACTTGCTGGAATGAATGTGTGTTTCTAATACCGCTGTTCTTTTTAAAAATAATTTAAAAATAAAATTTTTAGCAACACATGTTATAAATGTGACATTAATATGATTATCATATATCATTTGATTACTAGTGATTTATTTCTACAACTAATTCATTTTTTAGATTCAACAGTGATATTGAAGTATGATCACGAGAATTACAATGTTATGTTGTAGGATCGATCGCCGGTCACTACGCACAAGACATATCACATGGCACAGATATCTCGACCATCTGAGCAGTTCTAATACTTGCTGGAACAGGTATGGATCTCCTATACTGTAGTTGTTTCTTTTGCTGTATGTTTTGTTGTTGGTGTTGTTACTGTTTCTTTGTTTTTATTTAGTTTTGAATAAATGAATCATATCTATTGGCGATTGATAATTGGTTTTGTAATATGAGATTATTCTAATTTATATGTTATGTAATTATGAATTATCTTAACGCACTTTTAATTGATGTCAATGTAAGTCTTTCTTGATTTTCTCTCAAGATATTTAGGCATGCATCGTTCTTTCTAGGTTTTGATTTTAACAAAATAGTAGTTACCTACCTAATACCTCAATATCACAATGTTTATGTAATGAAGAATTTATAAGATATATTATCATAAGCCTGAGGATATTAAATTATGAAATCAACCTTGAAGTATCTATTTCCGTTTTACCAGTCAAATACATAAGTCGTTCTTACAGAGAGATAAGCCGATGTCTATACAAAAAGAACCAAGTCGTTCATACAGAGAGATAATCCGTTGTCTATACGAAATGAAAGACACATCGCAATTGCATATCAAAACACAACACAAACATTACACCAATATTTGTATTCATCATCTTAATTTATTACAAAAGTAGAATACACGTAACACACAAATTCTACAAATCTACATGAAAATATCAGATAAAAATGAGTGGTTTTAAGAAACAGTTTTACCTTCAGGTACGCATATAGCATGGAGGGGTGAGGGGCAGCAATTATTGTTTTTAATTTACATTTCATTTACAAGACGTAAATTAACATATTAACATACTAAGTTAAAGGAACGCCATGCTCTGCCCCCCCCCCCCCCCCCTCACGGATTATGATTTTTATGATAATGAGAAGTTGCATTTTTTTAACGTGTCAATATTTTTGGATGAGTTCGCCCCCCCCCCCCCCCCCCCCCCGTTACGTGTCTGATCTTTATGTGTTTATTTAAATAGTAACTTTCGTGATGATCAGAAATTTAATGTTCTTTTGATTTTCTTTCTTATTTACCGGTTTTACATTTTGTTTTTCTTTCAGATTAACCCTCAAATGTTGGATGACTTAGTTGGATTCATCAACTGATATGGACTGTTCATCCACTCAAATACGCTGCGACCAAGCTTATCGATATGACTGTTTTGATCATATACAACTTGTGCACTTTTTACCTCTATAACATTATCATTACCAATTAAGATTAGCTATATTCAGATAAATAAAGATGTAATTAACAGTATGAGCTGCATTTTTAATATGTGAGACGCACAACGTAGGATTGTTATTTTTTTTCCATATGACCCAAAATATGACTTTTTAAAAAAGAATCAAGTAGTCATAGCATGTAATTTTAATGTTATTTAAATGTTATTCTGAGATAAAATGTTATTGGTACCCCGTAACAAATAAACCTATCCACGCTTTTGTTTAACATTAACTCCTTCCTTTTTATCAGGTAAAAAAATGAAATTAAAAATGGCTTTGTGTAGTTAACTTAGACTCTAAAACAACAAAGCTAGCATTGATTTAAACATGGTTAAAATTTGGTCTACAATCTAGTTGGCAGATAAAATGCATCTTAAAGAAATAAGTTGATTACTTTTTTTAAGTACATGTGATAATTTTAAAGAAATACTTCTGAAAAAATATAGATTTATTTTGAAATTACTCGTAGTCCAATAGTTTGTTTACTGTATTTTTATCATTTTTTTACAGAATGTTCAAGGTAATAAAGTGTGTAAATAGGTCATAAAGATTTCAAATATTTTTTTTAGAACCTCTTAATATTTTTTAATCTTATTATTAGATTTTCATTGTTTTGTTTCTGGGTTATGGTCACACTTTTAGCTTAACTATTTTGTTTCCGTTTACTTTATTTTCAACATATTGATGACTTCATTTCAAATTATTGAAGATATTCTTAATATTATATTTTATTTAAAAAGAGAGATACAGTGACTCAGTATTTTGTTCAAGATTTTCAAGACGTTGTTAACGGCAATGACATATTTTATTTCCGTATGTAATGTATTAGTAAGTTCCATAAAGAATAACAACTCTCAATATAAAGTAAATTATAAATCTCCTTCCTTTAAATGTAAATTGGGTTAATTTTGTTAAAGAAATAGCTTTTTGTTGTTTTCTTTACTGTACAAAATCTGAAAACGAAAATTTTACAAGTTGTTTTTATTCAACTTTATTTTTAAAATAAAATGTAAATAATGTACCTCGCTTGTAACTCGACATCTAACGTTCGATTACACTCTGTCCCGAGGTTTGGCTTCCACCACTTTTTGCTTGATATTTCAATAATAGTAAATACCTTTGTGCTCAAACTACGTTCATTCACTAAATATGAAAAGTGTCCAGATGAACTGTTTTGAATCGCCCCCTCTACCGCTTCAGGTTTCAATACACATACCAAAATTGAAAGTCTACGGAGATTTTGCATTGCATCAGCCATTAATAAGCCCGGATGATAACGTTAAAAAATTATGCGAAGTATCCCGAGTACTTCTGAATGAAGAACAGATGTAAACATTGCCCATTATAAATCTCCGTAAGAAAATTGTTTTCGTTCCTGTGAAATTTTATGAGTGAAAAGGGATAATTGTTCAATGAAGATATCTTGGATATATTCCCTTTCATCTATTTCAATTGTATTCCTTTCACAGGTATGTGCATTTTTATAAAAAAAATCAACAAAAAATGATGGAAGCAATAACTTGGGACAGACTATAGTAATAAGTCATCTATATGACAAAAAAGTAACTGTATTGTAGTTATCATCTGAAATTGTGACCAAATCCCTCTAAGATGTAAAAAAAAAATAACTTGTATGACCTATTTGTTAAAGCTCATGTGAGTTTTTCTGATCAAAATTTGGCAGGTGTCTGCTGCCTTCCTGTCTTAGGTCAATGCATTGATTGCTTACATTAATTCTTACTCTATGAATTGAATTGAATTTATTTTTGGAGATTTTTTTAGCTTTGTTTAAATGAAGAACCATGCCATCGTTTTTAAGGAAAACAAGAAAATAAGGTTTTCTCTTACTTTGCCGATTCAAGCCGTTTTGCAAGTTTCCCTTTAGTCTAGTTAGGGTTCTGGCTTAGTTATTTAACAAGTAATTTTATGACATTGGTTTGGTGAAACGTGGAAATGGCGCTTACGCGTTATCGTTTCCCGGTATTGTACACTGTATTCATAAAGCCATAGAACAAAGTATAATTTACTCGAGGCGGCGATCGCATTATAAAATTAGAGTTTGTTAATATATCATTCAGAGAAACATTTGAGCATTTTAAAGATGCTATTTTATTTTAAAGATATTGTATAAGCCCATATATAATGTCAATATGTACCAAAAATATGGGGATGAAGTAAAATGTTTGCGCTTTATCAAGAAATTTTCAAAGCGTCTCATAGCGTCTCATTGCAAAATTGATAACATTCGAGACAATCTCATAGGAAATCGGGGCGGTAAATACATTTTTTTAAAATTTAGAAATAATTGTAATAAAAGTAAAACTACTAATTTTCATCAACATATCTAGGGTAGAAATAATTATAATCGGCCTCATTAATGGTTTTTATAAAGATACACTAATTTATTGTAAAGTGATAAAGGAGATACGGATTATTCAACCAAGAAAATCATTTTTTCGGAGAGCATCGCCAAATGATGATTTTATTTTACTGGAGAAAAAACTCTTCATATATCCTAAGCATTCATGAAAGTAATATAATATACCGAAAGACATTCTGGCATTTTAAAAATTACGCCGTGTTTTAAAACAAAGCAAAAAACGTTGTGAATATTTGACTTTCTATGTCTATATTTCCATTTTATTCATATATTCAAATCATATATAGTTGAATTGGTTTCTGATATAAATAAAAATAATACTTTTCAACATTTAAAATTATATCATGTCTGTCTATGTCATGTGCTTATCGCGACTCTTTCATACCAATGAAATGAAAAATGCCGAGACTGCAAAAGTGGTCAAATGTAATATTTATTCAGGAGATAGGGCGGTTTTTAACCCTGTTACGTCTCTGCCTAGACCAATCAGATGGCGGGTTAAATAGAATTATTACAATGAGGTACAACAATGTTATTTGTATTATTAAAGCTAGCTAACCAATACCAGTTCGGTTGTACTATATTCACTGGAACAATAATGCGATCAACATTAAATAATAGTTTAAAAGAATCTTTTAATCTAATGAAGAAATAATGTTAATAAATATTAAAAAAAAAAAACTTTTTAAATAATCAAAAATTTATAAAGTGATTATTTTTGTCAATTGTTTACATTGTGAAAAAAGGTCATTTTTGATCAGGTGAGCGGTATGGCTCATGAGTTTCTTTTTTTCTGATGTTATACATTTTAAAACATATGTTTATAGAATATTGTTTGATTGAAAGGTGATTTGAATTACTTATTTTGAGATTCTTTGTTACAGTTATATTAATATTCTGGTATTCAATGTATAATGAAGGAATGTTGAACAATTTTGAATCATTTAAGATTACTTAGATATGTATAACTATTGCTAGATATTAATGAAAGTGAAACAAATCAAATGTACATTACTGACAACATATAAGAAGCCGGTCGGTTTACACCTTAAACATTTCTGAAGACTTGTCTTCCCTTGATGAAAAAAGAAAATTTGAATTTTATCAAAATATCTGCGGTAAGAGATTCATTTATTTTCATATTTTAATAAAAAAGAACGATTATGCATACAATCTGGTTAGTTTTGCAATATTATACCTAGATGTCAGTTTTGAATGTTTTTTTTATGTTTTTTTTATGGTATAGCTGATTATTAATATAATTGAATATATTATATTTGTTTTTAATTGACATAATAAATAATATAGGAATGAATTTTGTTATTGGTGTTTATTGTTTTAAAAAATATAAATATACATGACGCTTTGATAATAAACTGTAGTTATTCATGATTTCTAGTTTTGTTTTATGTCATGTTGTAAATGGTGAATTTACCGGGTGGCAGTAAATACAATTTGTCATGATTGAACCAAACAAACCTCGATGACAATACAAACAATGTAACACTAGTATAGTACACTGCTTGTTTAATGGTGTTGTCCCTTCTGCATCCGATGTCTTATAGGGCATATGCGTGCCTCTGATGTATAGAGTTTCATTTGATCTTAAATCATGGACAATTTATTAACATCAAGGCTTTCTTTAGATGATAGTTAATTTGTCCTTGAAAATATATGACCATGGCTTTATTTTTATCAAAGTTTAATTTTCTTGTAGAAAATAACACGTGTCAAATACTTCAATAGCTTTAATTAAATTAAGAGAGAATAATCATTTGAATCGGATGGCGCAATCTATTGATAAGTAATTCATTTCTTTGTTTATTATGTAATCACGTTTAATCGGCCCTCAGAACTATTGTTGTCCTTACTTAGCAGTTGCTCACAAATGTAAACTTCTTTAAAAAAAAACGACAAAACAAAATTGAAACAAACGACCGATTTTAAATTAGTAAAAACATCAATTAATTGTAAAAATCATGTACATCCCTGCTACACGGGCCATTTGAAATTAGTTGCAAAACTAGGTATTTAGAAAGATGCAAAATAAATGTTAATAAAATACAAATTAAAAATTCAAAAGTTTTGTTTGCATCAGACTTTAGGAAAAATTATATATTGTGAAGCACAGTACCGAGGAAACGGATCAATCCGGAACAGAAATCAACTCTTTTTTTTCTTCTTTGGTCTTTCTTTTTTATTTTTTTTTAAAGTAGCAAGAGTGAACATAAATATGTCAGTCGTACCAAATATTGTTTAGTATTAATATGCTTTCAATGATTTTTATTGATGATATAAATAACAAATTTCGGTGATCATGCGTAAAAATGATTGCCTGGACCCTAAGGGCTACGCAGAAAATATATAATCGAGGTTAAATCGGATGCCTTGGGGGAAAATTTTTCAGCTACCTTGAGCTACCTTGTTCCTGCGCGGGACTATGGGTACATTGTAACATGGCAAACAAGTTTATTTGAATCGGGATCTGAATTCAATACGATATATTATATGGACATGTTCAAAGGCGCTATAATTGTAAAGACAGTTGTCTGTTAACAGAACAGAAACAAATTATTCCTTTTTAAAGAAATGACAGACGTGTGATATGAATTGTCAACATCATGAAATAAGTTAATGTTATGCCCAAACTACAACATGCATCAAATAGCATAAACGCTATGGTTTGTTGCTTACCGAATTAGCATAATTGCTTTACGTTTAGTAGACGAGGCTAGTGTGCTTCCCGAATAAATTGTTTTACGCAATTAAGTATGATAATACATGATTGAATAATTATGTCACTAAGTTTAAATCTCACTGTCACTGCATAGTTAACAAACTAGTGCGAGGCATAATGCGTGCGCAGATAGAGAAATTCGGCGAATGTCTAATACTATACATGTAATCTTAATAATGTTAAAAGTATGAACCCTTTTTGGGGGGTAAAAGGCCAGGACTATACGTGATACAACGTATACATTAGGTGGTTAAAGACTGCTTCTTTAACATTTATCAAAACACTTTTTTTTCAATTAGAGGTCTACCTCTAGATATCTTATCACAAAATTAGGGGGCTAGAGTCGGGGAAATATCTGACAACATCAAGGCTTTCACATTTCCGTTAAAACATGTGCATATTGTCCTCGTATTGCAGTCCTTTTTTAAAGGGCAGTCACTTGTTTTTCATGTTTCATTAGTTAGTAACGTTTGTGAATGAGGAAGCATATGTATGGGTTTATTCGGAACGAATCGTATTTATTCAAGTGACAGTAAAGTAATGTATGATAGGAAGCTGACACTGTGGAAGATCAAATGTCTACTTGATTTTGAAACAATATCAACAGAATTACAAAGTAAATTGTCTACGGTGTTCTCCGTTTTTCCCGATTACGAAAGAGAGCACACGGCGGGTGTGACAGGTCAGCAGAGGATGTTCACTCCTTCATGGCACCTGATCCTACCTCTAATTTTTGTAGAGGTCCGTGCTTGCTCTTCTCCTGTTTTGTATTTTTCCTTTGGTCTTTTGATTTTAAAACACTGTTCGTTCTCACCCCATATCATTTTTTTAATATCTTCAAAAAAGCACTTATTTGTATTAGTTTAGTTATTTAAAGTTAAATCGATGACTAGTACTCTGTTTTCCTTAAGAATGTTGGTGATTTTCTGAACATTTGATGTTGTACAGAAAAGTATTGCAAATATTAAAGTTTGCATGTAAATGAAAGGTCAGCACGAACTATAATGAGCTTTTGACTGACATAATAAACATACAAAGTATTTAACGGTACACCATATTAGCATGCAGCACTATAAACATAAAACGAAATCACAATATTACAGCTACAATCACATGAATAAGACAATATACAAAGATACATACAAGAAACATATGTCAGATGAAAGAACAAAGTCACATTTGAACGACATATATGAACAAGACACACATATGCATGTACATGCACACATTTTACATAAAAATAATAAATAGAGCATACTGAGCAACCATATTCCTTGCCTTTCAAGGAGGCTCTCATGTACTTCAATTGTAAAAAGTTTGTTTGGAATTTTACATTTTTAGGTAGGAAATTCCAGAGAAATAGTGCTGCGTATCTTTAAGACATTTTACCATATGAAGACGTTCTAATATTGGTATTTCTAAATTATTTGAATATCTAAAATTGTCTTTTACTTTTCTGGAACTCACTAAGTCAGAAAGGCATCTAGGAATTAGGACATGTATAATTTACAACATTCAATAGCCATACTACGCATTTTGTTTTACCTTCAGGGATGGCATGCTTTTTGTTTAATAATGTTTCATAAGTGCTGTCGAAATCTTCAAAAATAAAACCTGAGGCTCTTTCATGATTTTTTCAAAGAATCAAATTGCCACACAAGAGGAGAGAATAAAGTTTACAATATAGTGATTTTGTTTGCCCGAGTTAGTACTGAACTAATACGTCCTTAAACATTAATTGCTGTGAATTGTTTTTTCTTCTTTTTTGGCAAATATTACTTATATGAACATCAATTTTGAACGTAGAAAAAATATCAATACCTATTAATATAACGGTTTGACAGCATAAGATTTCAGCCTCATCAAACTTAAAAAACAGTTTTTGCCTTTTGCAATCGCATGAAATTAAGATGGATTTGCCTGCATACTGTTTTTCTTTAAACCATTTCAAAAATACAGAAATTTCATCTTGTAAGGTATTAATCAAAGTGTCAAATCCTTATGCCAGTAGGCCAAAGTATTGTCATATGCATACGTATAGAGAACCGTTCTTAATAAAATAAAAATATCATTCGTGAAAACATTAATATAATGGTCCCAGAATTAAGCCTTTTGGCACACCCTTCTTGATGCCAACTAAACCAATGAAAACTCCATGAAGATTTACTTCCTGACAACGATCCGTCAAGTAACTACTAAGTACTATGAATGAATATAGAAATTGGAGAAAGACCATATACAGTGAGCTTACTTATTAATAATATATCATGTGGTAGACAAAAAAAAGTCTTAGAGAGATCAATCAAAAGTAGCCACTTGTAAAGAAAGTGAGCGCACAAGATTGTGAGTTTGCATGAATCCTCGACACGAATCAATTGGGATTTAAATGTCTATAACCTCGAAAGGCTATGTACTGGTTTCAACAAAAATATATTATGTTGAGAGTCGAAGTTCATGGCTATTCCGGTTATTAAAAAACTCACAAAGCTTTCAAAAATGGCAATGAGAGGTAAACCGATAACTAGTTGGAACTGTTAATGCAAACATATTTTAATGAAGTTATATTGTGTATATCCTAAAAAACTAGTAATAAGAATTTTCTTTTTATAGTGTTCATGCAGCAGATCTAGAAATCAATAACAACAAATTAAAATATACCGGTATATTATAATAATTCAACATCATGTTATAATAACAAACATTTAAAACAAAAAAGTTTAATTTAAAAAAAAAGACCACCAGTTGGATTTGAACCCAAAACACTGAATGTTTGTATTCACTAATCCAGGACGAAACCACTGAGCCATGCGAGACTTGTCAATAGTAGCTCTATAAAGTACTGTTTTAAACAACACTGTCATATCAATTGACTTTGTTTTTTATCCTTCAAAAAATAATTTGAAAAAGTACATAATTAGTCATCTCTTGGTCACCTCTCCATCTTTTTTAAAAACGACATTTTTAATGTTGAAATATGTTATCTTTACACGTTTCAAATTTGTGGAGAGAAGACCCAGAGACAACAAAATCATTTAAAAACAGTTGTAAATAAGTAGGATTTTGCATGAATTGCATCGTGTTGCTATATTTAGACCCATATTATAATAACACCTTTTGCATTTCAAATATGTTTCCACTCATTCCACATCCAACAGAAACCAAATAACGATTATTATTCGAAAATTATTGAAAATTAATTGATGAAATTTTCACTCTCCTTGTGCGCCCAGATTCCTGTCGAATGTACATCTTAAGCGCCCACATTCTTTTGATCAAAAGCCTTTTTTTCCAATTTTCAGGGAGACACAGCAGTGTGGTGGTTTGGCATCCATTACCTTCCCTAAATGCACATAGAGCATGATTTAAAATACCATCCAAAATATCAGAGAGTTGTACACTCAAAACTTTCTCAAAACCCTTTGACACTGAATGTGGAATTCTGTTAGGTCTGTAATTTGTTTTTAACTGAGGTTTTCATTTATAAGCAGATGAATAACCTGAACTTGTTTAAGCCTATCAGGAAAAATATTGTTCTGTATTGATTGACTGAATGGAAATATGGCTGCTTGGCACAGGTTATTAGTACATCTTGTTCTTACAACCCATATCCTTACGCAATATTACACTTCGTGTTCCTAGTGTTCGCTCTTTTTTTTTTTCAAACAATCAATTTTATTTAAAACGATGAAGCAATTATTTTAGGACCATAAATGATAAGATTACATGTCACACACGTTAAAGTTCGGGATTATTCACGTGTAGAAGTACTTCACATGACAGCTGTTCCAGATATCATCTACTCCCCTGTATCAATATGCAATGCATGCAACAGGTGTACGGGGTATTATATTACGCCCCTGTTAGACAATTCTGACGCCCCGCTCCAATGGCTTACACGTGTAATCACTAAGACCCGTAATCCCCTGGTTGAAATACCTGTAATCCCTTGATTGGATTAAACGCCGACACATGCTGGATATCGGTCAAGGCCAAGTGAGTAGAAGCTACCAAGAATTATATACGTTACTATATTGGGGATTTCTAAAAACACAATCTCGCTTTCTTTTTTTGAATAATGACATGCCAATCTCTTCGCTGCCTCTATATTCTTTGACCAATAGCCAATTACTGTTAAACAGTACCAGTGTCAATATTGAGTATCGTTAACATAATTACAATTTCTAAAACATAAAGATTCATAAATGAAAAATAATCATTTTTTACATCATTGCAAATGAGCAGGAAAAATGAATATCATCCATTATTGAACCAATAAATGCTTGTTTTGGTGGTTAATGCGGCTATAAAGGTATAGATCTATTGAGGAAAAGATGAATAACCTGAATCAAAAGCAGTAGGTTATGTTATGGTCGCTACGTTCTTAGCCAGTATGAAATACTTCAGAAAACATTTTGACGGTCTCTCTCTCTCTCTCTCTCTCTCTCTCTCTCTTATTTTCCAGATGAATAGAGCTAAGGTACTGTAAACGTATTACATTTGGCTGTGTATTCTATTTTGCGCTTTTGGCGGAATGCAGCTTCCGCTAAATCAAGTACATCGCTAAATGTCATGTATATATGTATAAGAATAGTCAAACTCAGGAATACGCTAATTGACATCAACGCCAATTTATTCAAAAAATGATTTATCGTACATGCCAAATATAATATGTTTACAGTTACTGTACTAATTATCATAATTTATAATTACAAATATCATAATCGTTATTGTCGATCTGAACATTGCCAACAAGAAAGTACAATTATGCAATATCAATTCTTTATTTAAAGTCATCCACACTCATAGGTTTGGGAGAGACTGTCGTAATAAAGACATATTCTTTACTAAATAAGGTGTAACTTATTGCACCTAAAAATCTATAGAAAGGCAGCCTACAGAAATACAAATATTCAAATATCATTATTTAAACAATAACATTATTTCTGTTATACTTCTTTTGTGCGGGTATAAAGGTGGCTAGCACTGCATAAAAATGCATAACTCACTTAAGCTGGTAATCTATTGTTTTCTGCAATGGTTGTAGGCTACCTTTAGAGCGCGTTTGAAACACGTTTGTTCATATTTGCATCTATCTTTTAATCCTTTGATCATTTATTTAAAAAAAATGATAAAAAGTAAATTATCATTGTGGCTTAAAACGTTACACAGTAGAAACAACCATTTTTTCATGACCTGCATGTTTTCAACTGATTAATACATATGTAAATAAATAAAATCTGCGATTGATTTTGTAACAGACGGGACAGATGATTAAATAACCAGTCCATTTGTAACTAAAATACTCACAGTATTAAAATAAGTGTAAATAAATATAATTTTGTTTTGTTTTAATTATATCGTCCTCCCTCAATTGTTTGGGTTTTTGCATGATATTAGTAAGGTGGCGTTTAAGGCAGAATCAGCTTTGCTTCACCCTAAGCCACTGGAAGGTCCGTCTACACACCTCCAGTCTGTCGATTTGTACTGTTCTCTTTGATATATTTAACTAAATTATATCAGAACGGACAGTAGCCATCACCTAGTAATGTATTTTATATACGGTATTAAAATAAATTATATAAAGAAAGACAATACCTCTCAGCTAGTGGTGTATGCGACGAAATCTGCCGAGGGTTTTTAAATGATAGAGGATGTAATCTACTAGCTTCTTAGATTGTCTTGGTATTTGGATGTTTGGTTATAGTAAACAGAGTCCGTACTCTCACTGTACTAAAACGTTCGATCGATAAAGACATAATACATTCATAGTCTACATAAAAAGTATAAAAGAAGACACCATTTTACAATGTAATTTTAATAACATTAAATGTATTTTAAAAAAACCTTGTATTATAAATTGAACACTACTATATTTAAGGAATAAGGACTCATTCTCTGAGTATAATGAGGTGATAACTAATGAGGTGGGCGTGTTTAAATCCAATATTGCCCGAAGGGCTTATCTATCACCTCATAATAATCAAAGAATGAGTCCTAATCACTTATATTTTTAAAATATTTAGCAGTTGTACGATCAAGATTAGAAAATTAAGTATGCAATCCCCGCTTGTGCCCCAGTAATACATCATTTGAATTTATTGGACTGTATAGTACACAATCGATTCGTAGTGTTATCACAATCAAACACACTAGAAAATATAAATATAGTGCGTTTAATGACATGTTTGGAAACTTAAAAGAATTGTAAATTATTCAGACATTGTAGGCTGACAAGATTGATTTAAATTGGTTTTTTTTTCGGCTTTGCAAAATAGTCTACGGAACAATCTCATTTGTAAGAAATAAGGCAGGACATATTAAAAAGAATTAAAAAGGTTTGAGTCATATATTACGGCTTTGCTCCAGTACAAACTTTATGAAATAGTCAGGGTGTTTATGCTCAAACAAAATTGCATGATTTTTTTGACATCAAATCAATACACGAAAACCTTCTAACAGACCACAACAATAGAGAGACGCGTTGAGTTACACTGGCGTTGAAAGCAACACCCCGGGTGAAGGTCATGCCATACTACACTCGGTTTGAGCAGAATTTCACACACACCCAGTGTAGCCTGGCACAGAATCAGATACAGTTTCAGGGGCTGGCCAGTAAGGTGTCTCCAGGTATACACATCATGTAACTGATCACACTTTATATACTCAGGGCCACGTGTCCATTAAGGACTTTCTCCTACATATGTCAGTCTAAAGAATTACTTGTCAAAACGGTAGGCCAATGTCTTCTGCAATAAGTCTTGTGGGGGGTAGACTCTTTCCTCTACTCGATACCAAATATCGAATTCCGAAGAAAAGCAGGGAATCTAACGTGAATGAAAGGAAAAATAAGCTCGAGAAAAAATTACCCAGAACTCCTAGGGACAATGGCAAGAAGTCTATGACATCTATTAAGGTAAAGAATGATCTTCTCTACAACATTGGATACCAAGAAATGACAATAAAACACTAGGCTTGAATAATTACCTTTACACAATTCAGAAACAGAAAATATATAACTTCTCATAGTTGTTTAACCATTGATAATATTTTATTCATGTTGTTTTATGTCATGTTGGTTTGTCTTAGTTCTAGATTGTAGACGTTTTTAACACAGAATCATAGGGGACATAAAAAAATAATCAATAAAGGTCAAATTTGATTATCACATGTAACATGTGCTCAGTTGCAAAACAAACGATTTTCTCACATGTCAAGCACGATAATAAAAGACATGGAGAATAAAAAATGGTTTACTCAATATCCATTTCTACAAGTTCTGTTTGGTTATTCTTGCAGGAATTTTGTTAAACTAGATGTAATGTTTCTTTGTTTACTCCTCATTTAAAACTAGATACCTTATTCAATAAAAAAAATAATACCGAAATCAAACTATTGTTAAAAAATCCGAATACTTGTTTGTACACGGCAATAATTAAAGAATTATAGATAATCGTGACTTGAATCATTAGTTCTATACGATTTGTATTGATTTCTTTTTTTTGGAATTTCACAAACCTAGTAACCATTGATCATTTAAACATATAATAAACTTTGATTTATTATAATTATAAACTATTATGTTACTTTAACGAAGACATCTAGTTCAACATCATATACATATTCTTAAACAGTTCATCCTCAGTCATTAAATTCCAAATGTCCTGGCTGAACAGAGTACGATCATCAAGAACATTCTTTAACATTAGTGATGTAGTCCTCTAGCAATTATCTGGTGCATTAAGTAGGCGTCCTTTTTATACCAAAACGGAATTGCCTACCGATATTGTAGCCCATCACTTTCAGCATCACGATTGAATCCCTGCTAATACATGTATTATAGCCCATCACTTTCTACATCCATATGTTATCCCTACCGATATTGTAGCCCATCACTTTCTACATCCATATGTTATCCCTATACCTATATTTTAGCCCATCACTTTCTACATCCATATGTTATCCCTACCGATATTTTAGCCCATCACTTTCTACATCCATATGTTATCCCTACCGATATTTTAGCCCATCTACATCATGATGGAATGTAAACTAATATTGTGGCCAATCACTTTGCCTCTGACAGAGACAATGGAATCACTTTGTCTATAGATCTTGTAGCTGGCACATCTCTTGGTCGCTGGGTGCCTAGATAAACGTATTGTAGTTGTCAAGTCACTGAAGTCCAAGTTAACTGTAGAATATTCCTCTCGGTTTGTACAATAGAAAAAACCATAAATTCAACCGTGTTTGGAGACAGTGGAGTATCAAACTGAAAATAAAGTACATTTGTATTTTAAAAATTCTTGTTTAGTTAGTATAGTAACCAGATGCCTGTAATATTAAATTTGTATTGAAAACGAATTAATACGTCGGTGTTATTTCCTTCAGCACTGTAGGAGTTGGGTAACAGACTTAGGTTTAGTCACATGTAGTAATATAGCCAGATCAGAGCTTACCATAAAGAACTTTTTGACAGCTGTGTAACTGGAATTCCAATACACATCTCATGTGTGGATAGAGTTAATGTGGTGACCCAGTAATATAGCCAGATCAGAGCTTACCATAAAGAACTTTTTGACAGATGTGTAACTGGAATTCCAATACACATCTCATGTGTGGATAGAGTTAATGTGGTGACCCCTCCCCCCAACAGTATACTCAAACTTTATCAAAACAGTCAAGAGAGTTACCTCCGCAGCAAACAAAAGAAAATTAGAAAATTATCAATCTGGCATGCATCCCTACCACACACACAACAAACTGATAGAAGTTGAACTTTACAACCAATATTTTCTAAAGCTTTTCTGCACCAATGATCAGTTACCTTGGTGATCAGATCCTGATTCTGTTTGATGTACTTGGTGAGGAATGTTCTTGCGATCTGTCTGGACAATGTGTTGTTACGATCAGACATTGCAAATCCAGTCAGCACCAACTTCCACTGCTCTCTGAAAATATTCATGTCATCAAACACTGATGACCTATTTGATCTGAGGTAAACTGAAAGTATTATAGGATTTAGAATTCCATATTCTGTTTTCATCTTTTACCCATACATAATTTTCCTTCTATAATTTTTTGTGATTTGAGATATTGATGAGAGCTAGTTCATTACACTTATCATTTTAATTTCTCTAAAATTAGAAGATGTGCCAAACCTTAAAGTCCTAAGACCAATTAATTCTTGCCGTATACAATTTCTCTCTAGTGCAATTATTTCATCACTAAATCACATAACTGTATGTGTTGATATCGTGACGTAACAATCACTGGCAAGAAACAGTACCTGCGAATTTGTCTAAGGCCAGAAGATTCCTTTTTTATGCAAGAACAAAAATCCAAGATGACGTCTTTGTATCAAATTGTGAGAATATAAAATTATGAGTATGGGATTTTTATCATTTTTTTATACAGTTTACATCTGTCACAGAAAAAAAATATGAGATATTCAATTCTGCAAGGTTCTCAAGATATTAAGACACCTTTAAGGACAATTAAAGGCCTTACAGCTCTGTCCAGTTCATGGCTAAAATTCTTGTGACCAGGAGTAGGTTCCAGGACATACCTTCCATAGAGCAAACCAATTGTCTGTAACAAACAAACATCTCTCATGAAACATACAAAAACATACCAACTTTTAGTTACAGTAAATTCAAAATGTCATCAAATACCAATATCTAGTGTAACATTCTTAGAGTTTTTCCATTCAGATCGCTTACTGACAGCCAGTGCATTAATTTATGTTAAGATATTTTATTTATTACAATTATAAGAGATACCAACACCATTGTAAGGTGCATGTAGTGTTCATATAGTGTATGAAGGACGATCTGACACACATCATTTAGATAGGTATATACCTGCCACACAAGTTGATAATTCTGATTATTGTTTGCAAATAAGCTGATCCTAATTGAGCATATTCCAGCATTGTTTTGTTCTGAAATCGGCAACAGAGCTGTCAAAACTGTCCCATCAGACAGTGGGTGAATGAGTATAATACTTGTACATGTTTGTACAAACAATTAAAAGGTCACATTAAACATGACAAAAGTCACTTTCAATATGTTGGCTTATTCATTCTGTTATGAATTTGATACAAATATTGTTTCCGATGAGCGGGATACTACACAATTCTACTAATTCCTACCTCAGACATGCTGGTCTGTATAAATCCAAACTAACACAATTTTACTAATCAAGGTAACAACATAGGTATATTGTTACATTACAAACCGGCTAATGTTAGCAATATTATTATAAGTCTACACTGTACACACCAGCTAATGTTAACAATGTCATTATAAGTCTACACTGTACACACCAGCTAATGTTAGCAATGTCATTATAAGTCTACACTGTACACACCAGCTAATGTTAGCAATGTCACTATAAGTCTACACTGTACACACCGCCTAATGTTAGCAATGTCAATATTAGTCTACACTGTACACACCGCTTAAATGTTAGAAATGTCAATATTAGTCTACACTGTACACACCAGCTAATGTTAGCAATGTCATTATAAGTCTACACTGCACACACAGTTTAATTTTAGGCAATGTCATTATAAGTCTACACTGTACACACAGGCTAATGTTAGCAATGTCACTATAAGTCTACACTGTACACACCAGGTAATGTTAGCAATGTCACTATAAGTCTACACTGTACACACCAGCTAATGTAAGCAATGTCATTATAAGCCTATACTGTACAAACAAGCTAATGTTAGCAATGACATTATAAGTCTACACTGTACACACCAGCTTATGTTAGCAATGTCACTATAAGTCTAAACTGTACACACCAGCTAATGTTAGCAATGTCACTATAGGTCTACACTGTACAAACCAGTTAATGTTAGCAATGACATTATAAGTCTACACTGTACACACCAGCTAATGTTAGCAATGTCACTATAGGTCTACACTGTACAAACCAGTTAATGTTAGCAATGTCACTATAAGTCTACACTGTACACACCGGCTAATGTTAGCAATGTCACTATTTTAGTCTACACTGTACACACCAGCTAATGTTAGCAATGTCATTATAAGTCTAAACTGTACAAATGTCATTATAAGTCTACATACGAAATCGATTTGCATATGCACATAACTCATTCTTTTCATATTTTACGTCGATATTGACAATAACGTATCAATATCTATTTTTCTTTGTTTACAATTTAAGTTGTCCATATTTAATGTCGATATCGTTGATATCGACGATATTTATCGATATCGATTTGCATATAAACACAATTGCAACTTACCATATTTTAACGTGAAAGATGTCGATATCGACGATATCGTAACAATATCGATTGACATATGTACACAACAAAAGCAATTTGCTTTTTGAGAATGTAATCAAGTACTTTGGAAAACAGTACTTTGCTTATCTTAAGATTTAACTATCTAGACAATCACAATTATATCATTTTACAATCCTTAAGACCCATCATTTAGACGTTCTTCTCATTGTTATCTATTAAATTTTATTACCGATGATTTAAAAAGAATTCATTAGAGTCAATATTGAGGTTGATATTGTCATTTTAAATAATATTGTTTTATTTGTATGAATGCAATTTAAAGATCGCTACTGTTAAGGATATCGTAATTTTGTGTACGATAACGCCTACAAATATTTAACCTAAAAACTTATTAGTGTCAATATCGATGTCGATATTGTCATTTTGTGAACGATATCGACAATAAAATTGATTTTGCAACTTCACCAGTGTAGATCAATATTGATATTGTCAAGTTGTGTATGATATCGTCGATAATGACATCATAATTGGTTTGGCATTTTTCAAAATTCAATATCGATGTCGATATCGTCATTTTGTTGTTGATATCGTCGATATCAACAACAAAGTTGGTCTTGGACATGTATGAAATCGTCTCTGTATGACGTTAACAATGTCACTATAAGTCTACACTGTGAACAACAGTTAATGTTAGCAATGTCATTATAAGTCTACACTGTACACACCAGCTAATGTTAGCAATGTCATTATAAGTCTACACTGTACACACATGTTAATGTTAGCAATGTCACTATAAGTCTACACTGTACACACCAGCTATTGTTAGCAATGTCATTATAAGTCTACACTGTACACACAGGCTAATGTTAACAATGTCATTATAAGTCTACACTGTACACACAGGCTAATGTTAACAATGTCATTATAAGTCTACACTGTACACACCGCCTAATGTTAACAATGTCACTATAAGTCTACACTGTACACACCAGCTAATGTTAACAATGTCATTATAAGTCTACACTGTACACACAGGCTAATGTTAACAATGTCATTATAAGTCTACACTGTACACACCAGCTAATGTTAACAATGTCATTATAAGTCTACACTGTACACACCAGCTAATTTTAGCAATGTCATTATAAGTCTACACTGTACACACCAGCTAATGTTAGTAATGTCACTATAAGTCTACACTGTACACACAGGCTAATGTTAGCAATGTCATTAAAAGTCTACACTGTACACACAGGCTAATGTTAGGAATGTCACTATAAGTCTACACTGTACACACTGCCTAATGTTAACAATGTCACTATTAGTCTACACTGTACACACCAGCTAATGTTAGCAATGTCACTATAAGTCTACACTGTACACACCGCCTAATGTTAACAATGTCACTATAAGTCTACACTGTACACACCGCCTAATGTTAACAATGTCACTATAAGTCTACACTGTACACACCAGCTAATGTTAGCAATGTCATTATAAGTCTACACTGTACACACAGGCTAATGTTAGTAATGTCACTATAAGTCTACACTGTACCCACAGGTTAATGTTAGCAATGTCATTATAAGTCTACACTGTACACACAGGCTAATGTTAGCAATGTCATTATAAGTCTACACTGTACACACAGGCTAATGTTAACAATGTCATTATAAGTCTACACTGTACACACAGGCTAATGTTAACAATGTCATTATAAGTCTACACTGTACACACCGCCTAATGTTAACAATGTCACTATAAGTCTACACTGTACACACCAGCTAATGTTAACAATGTCATTATAAGTCTACACTGTACACACAGGCTAATGTTAGCAATGTCATCATAAGTCTACACTGTACACACCGCCTAATGTTAGCAATGTCATCATAAGTCTACACTGTACACACCGCCTAATGTTAGCAATGTCATTATAAGTCTACACTGTACACACCGGCTTCTGTTTGTGGAAAGCATACATGTTATATCATCTTGTATTTCTCCTAAAATTCATTTGTGTTAATTCCTACTTTGTCTTTATATTACATGTTCAGAGAGTTGTGGTGTTGTGTCTACTTCTTGCTGTGTCTCCACATCATCAACATATTTCATGTATACACCGATTTTACCTGTAAAAGTTGTAGTATTTTGTTTGTATTACAGAGATTTACCTGTGGAAGCTTTGCTGTTGTATAATTTCTTTCTTCTTCTCCATGTTATCCACACCCAAAGATAAGGCGGCATTTAACACATCATCTACAGCAGAGAAACAAGTCTCCCTTTATTATTTAAAACTAAACCTTCTCTCTAAGTAGTCTCTGCTGCTAGGGTTTGAACATTAAATCACATCGCATCATCAAATATTTGGTACATGTAGTTATTTAGTACTGTAGATTCCTTATTTTACGTGTCAAGTACTTAACTCCGCGATTCATCCGTTTTGTATCGAATCATGAGAATATAAGATCACAAAAGCCAAATTTTTATCAATTTTTCTCTTTCTGAACAATAAAAGCGAGATTTTAAAATTCGCCAGATGTGCTTCTCGTGAATTTTCGTAAATATTAATTCCTCACCTTTAATTTAGAAACCTACAGTAACCAACACTCATGTGTTAAGTCATAGACTGACTTTCGAAAGAGATCACTGACATGATGTTCTTACCTGATGATATTCTACTTGGAAGACATCGTTAGGGTTGTCTGGTAGAGTGAAGCCATACTCCACTAGGAGGTGGTAGTTGTCATGGTTACCATATGAAATAAACACCTGGTTGTGCTTCCTGTACGTGTCACCTGTGTAGATTTCATAGCAACCACTCTCCTGATTGTAACCCGCCTCTTCCTGACAAAGGATAACACTCAGCGTCTTAGATTTTGCATTTGATTTTTAGTGTGGTCTTCCATAAAAAAAACTTAGACCAGGTGAACACACTCTACACAATAACTGAGCTTCAACAATGTTAACCTTTTACCAAGGCAGGTGATATTTTGTTAGCTCAAGTTCAAGTTAAGTTTATTTACTAAATAATTTGGTACAAGAGGAACAATTTACATATACACTGTATGCAGAATAAACATAAATACAAATCGTCAGAGGTATACTTACATAGTCATGCAGGAAAAAGATAATAAAAATTTATAACAAAATTCATATTTTATGCAAGACTTTGGTATAAAGGATTAGATCAGGAGAACAACTAAGGGGAACACACATCATGGCATATATTTCAAATAAATACACACAATATTAACATGTTTGACATTTCTAGGGCTTCTATTTAGTACCCAATATCACAATTACATGAGCTACAATTTATTTACCTGAGCTGACAACTACTTGAGCTAGTGTTTACCTGAGCTGCCTTTTAATGAATGCTGGAGGAAACGTGTACTCAAATTCTAGGGTATGTTTTCTCCAAGAGAGACTGTGCCCCGATACGTTTTCTCTTGGAGAAAACGTACCCTTGGTTTATCATAATTGATAGTTTAAAAAAAAAATTCGGATACAACAAACTAAATTATGACATACGAGGGTCAATCAAAAAATACGAAGACTTTTGTCATAGCTATGTTACTTAACGTCATATCATTACTAAATTTGGTAGACATAATTTAGCAATAGTTTCAAACAATTTACAAGAAAAAAAGTTGATAAATTCCTTTATTTCTAAGAATTATTTAGAATCTAATCCTGCAAAAATGAAGTCACGGCGCACGGTCAAAATTTGTGTTATATCAACAATAAACCATATAATGTTGAAAGTAATATCTCTATAAATTGGGCTTAAAACCAAATAATATTGAAATCTCAAATTAGGTTTTGTCTTGGTATTCTATGTTCCAAATAATGACGGGATGCATTGTTTTGTCGAACAGATAATAGTAACTAAAGACAGATAGTCCTCTTTAGAATTGACCAAAAACATCGACGTCGCCAGACGTCACGGCGCAACGAGAGGTACAAAAAAATGAATTTAACCCAGGAAAAAGCCGACACAAGCTGTGAAAACGTTCAATGGTGCAAAAAAAAGTCAACAAATATTTGCAAGTTTGTTTTTAACTGTAATAAATTTTGTGGGGGTGGTGGTAATTGTATTTTGAATATAAATCAGTCCGAAAAAGAGTCGAATATCTGTAAATATTGGTCAAAAAATAAGTAACGTCAACCGACGTTCAGGGTTATCCTTACTGTAAACTAAGAGATACACGGTTAGAAAATGAAAACTTTAAAGAACTAACATGATTTTCGAACAAATGTGTGCAAATAAGATGTTAAGTGGTTCAGTGCCATTTTAGATTGTAAGGAGAAAGGCACAAGAGACTAAGCAGGATATAAAGATGGGGTATATCTATAAAATGTGCGTGTTTAATCTTGACGTCATGTTTTGAACGCTACTGTGCGCCGTGGTGACAAAACATGTTGTTTTTAAAATAGGGTAACAAAAATACCGTTTCATCAAATGGACTAAAACTTCGCATATCTGAATAACATAAGTGTTGGTGCGCAGATTAATCTGTTAAGTATGACTTTCATGAAAAATATATGATAGACAGCCACATTGTCTTCGTATTTTTTGATTGACCCTCGTATTTGTATCATTTGTTGTTGTTCTTTCTAAGTATAATCATTGACGTACATTGATTTAAAACTAGACAATAATTGTGTTATATAAACACATGTGATATCCTGTATGTACATGTACCTAAGATTCTGTTTACCTGAGATTTTTTTTTCCTTTTTTTTTGCAATTACATTTACCAGGGATTCTGTTTACCTGAGATTTGCTTACCTGAGCCCCCACTGAGTGGTTCAGCAGATCCAGGTATGGAGCCAGTGCCAAGTGGTTCCCGTCCTCTCTCACAAACTCTGACCCTGCTGACCGGTAGAACACAGAGCGAGAATTTACACAAAACCATGCCCACAAAAATTGGCTGTACTCAATTTCCTCTCCTGACCAAAAGTTTCTCACTTCCATATATGCCTGCTTCATGTCTGCCATTCTAGACTTCACAGCAATTTGAAGCCTTGGTGGAAACAGAGTCATCTCCCTTAGTGAGAAATTTCCAAATGTTTCAAGAGTCTTAGGGAGAACAGAAATGTAGGGATGCCAGAGAGAGTTGCTTCCCTTGTTTTTTTCTTGAAGGAGAAAGAGAGAGAGCAGCTGTTGTCTGGTAAACTTTACATTTTGACTGAAAGAAATCAAAGAAGAGGTGATAACAAATTATTAACAGAAATGACACTTCAAATTAGAACAAACAGTTATAGCCATTATCTTTTATCTAAAACACAAAATTGATAATATAGGTTCCTGAAATTGTATAGAGATCACATGCATGTACTTCATGAGGTACATGTTTAGATATATGTGGCAGTGCTATTGAATAATGCAGATATCTGGAAACATGTTTACATCCACACAAAATGCAATGTTACATTGTACATAAAAATATTTTGCATTGGTGGCAAAACAGAAACATCAAATGAATTAACATACCATTTGACTTGTTCCCCTATTTCTGAGGACAGAGCTGTTTCCACGGTGATCAGTAATGGTCTGGGTATGGATATAAGAAGGTCACCGGGAAACAGACGACTCTTTGTCATCATGCCCCTCCCAGTATCTGCAGGTAATGTAAACATATCATTAAACTACCTGTTAACATTTCAACAAAGGTCCCAGTATTCCTTCTAGTTTCTGTGTAAACATATTATTAAACTACCTGTTAACATTTCAACAAAGGTCCCAGTATTCCTTCTAGTTTCTTTGTAATGTAAACATATCATTAAACTACCTGTTAACATTTCAACAAAGGTCCCAGTATCCCTTCTGGTTTCTGTATATTGTAAACATATCATTAAACTACCTGTTAACATTTCAACTCAAGGGTCCCAGTATTCCTTCTGGTTTCTGTGTAATGTAAACATATCATTAAACTACCTGTTAACATTTCAACTCAAGGGTCCCAGTATCCCTTCTAGTTTCTGTGTAATGTAAACATATCATTAAACTACCTGTTAACATTTCAACAAAGGTGCCAGTATTCCTTCTAGTTCTGTGTAATGTAAACATATCATCAATAAAGTACTGCAAACCAACTTTTATTTGCATACAAGAAGTTTGCGAGGTTTACAAGAGTCTCATTGTTGCGAATATGTCTCACAGCGGACCAGTATTTGCCATATAGTTATAAACATAGGTAATCATAGATTACTAAGCTCACCGAGACGGAGCATCACCATTATGAGACATCACCTTCATAAGACCACCTTTATCATTTTATATGAAAATCATACTTTATGATCTTGGATATTCATGGATTCTGTTTTGACAAAATATCGTATATCATCTGATAAAATTTTTTTATGATAATCATATGTTCATATGTTAATCAATGCAATGATATAAAATTAAATATTGTATCATGTCATATTTATAATATATATCATATAAAACAATAAAATACCGTAATAAACAATAATGAGATATGATATTGTAATGTATGATATGACATTGTATTGTGTTATACCTTATTGTATTTGATCACATAATACAATATCATAAAATATAATACAATATAGTATTATATTACAATATCATATTACATAATACATCATAACATTGAAACATATTATATTGTATAATATAGTATGATATTGTATTGAATGACACTGAAACATATTTGATACATTATATGATATTATATCATATAATACAATATAATTTGATTCCAACATTGTATCTTATCAAATGATACAATATTATGTGATAAAGCAAAATATTATAAAATACATTATTATATTATACATATTGTAACATATGACACAATAATATATATTACAATATCATATAATACAATTTCATGTGATAAGATAATATATCATATAAACCAATATCATATCATACAATATCGTATGATACAATATTATATAATATTACAATATCATATAATACAATTTCATGTGATATAATTCTATATTACTGAAACCAATATCACATTATACAATATTGTATGATACAATATTATAGAATATACAATATTGTATCATAGGATACAATATAATATTTTGCAATATCTTATGTAATTGTATCATGTGATAAAATAATAAATTAAAAATACAATATAATATTATACAATATTGTATCATAATATACAATACTATACATAACAGTATCATGATACAATATCATATCATAAAATATCCAAAAATTGATACAATATCATATTGTATTGTATAACTTTTTATAATATAACATATGATATCATATTGTATCATATCAAACAATATTGT